>NC_089263.1:62168124-62490937 GCF_963930625.1 Muntiacus reevesi | reverse complement strand
CTGGACCCCAACCTCAACTGTGAGCTTCGGTCCCTGAACAGGCTGGGGCCTGAGGGAGGAGTCCCACGGGGGTCTGAGACCCCTGGGGCTGGATGGTGGCCTGATGGGAGGAAGCAGACAGCTGCGATGCGGGGGGAGGAAGCACACCCGCCCGACTTGAGCCCCGGGCGGGGACGCTGGGGGGCTCGGGCCCGTCTGCTGGAGCTGCTGGTCGGGTGCAGTGCCCGAGGGGGACACAGACGCTCGTAGCCCCGGAGACTCGGCAGCGTGGGGCAGACGGGCCGGGGCAGGAAGTGGCCCTCTCGGCCTGGCGCTCAGAGGGGATATCTGGGCTGGGCCTGGCACTCTGAAGCGGGGCAGGGTGACCAGGGTGGGCTGTGGGGAGGCCCACCCGCGGCGGGAGGCTGGGGCGGCCACTCCTTCATTAACCCGCCCCTAGATCTGCGACCCGGCCCGACTGCACCTTCTGAGAGTGTCCACCACCTTGCACTTTCCTTGAAGCCAGCTTGTGAGGGAGGTGTGACTGTACCCATTCTCCTGACTGAGGCCCGGGGTGGCGAGTGGCTTTGCTGAGTTTGCAGTGGCATTTCAGAGTCAATGGGGGGATTCGAGCTGGCCCTGGCAGCTCTAAGGATCTGGCTCCTTCCTTGTTGGGACTGTCGTCTGTCACCCTCCGGTGATGGGCTGGGCTGTCCATCCGTGCTCTCCCCCTGGTTCTCCTCCTCCCCCTGTGCTCAGCTGTGGCTTCCAGCAGCAGTGGAGGGGTCACCCTGGCATCTCGGCTCTGCTGCCCGCTGGCGCTGCTCCTGGGTTGGGGGCAGTGCTTTCTGGCTTCCCCTTCCCTCTCCCCAGAGGGGACTTCCCAGAGCGAGGGAAGGTCCCAGGGCCAGCAGCCACAGCAAAGATGGAGGTTTGAGACTGACGCATCATTCAAGCCAGAACTGGGCTGGGGCTGGGGAAGAAAGAGCTCCATTTATAGGATCTTACCACTTCCCTGGTGGTTCAGACGGTAAAGCGTCTGCCTGCAATGCAGGAGACCCGGGTCAGTTCCTGGGTCGGGAAGATCTCCTGGAGAAGGAAATGGCAACCCACTCCAGTATTCTTGCCTGGAGAATCCCATGAACGGAGGAGCTGATAGGCTATAGTCCATGGGGTCGCAAAGAGTCCAAAATGACTGAGCGACTTCACTCACTTTACAGGGTCTTAGTCCCTGGGAAGAGGTGAGGCTGGCTGGGCGGTGAGGGGAGTGCTGGTGACCCCTTAGAGGGAGGGCTGGGGCGGGAATGCAGGAGTGGAATTCCTGGAAGGAGGTCCGTGCCCTGCGGGGATCAGGAGGGAGCTGACTTCCCACCTGCGGTCCTTCCCCTTGTCCTGCGTTCCAGGCCCCAACCATCCACCCCTGGCACCAGCATCACTTTGCCTGATGGAGTGGGTCAGGTCACAAGTAGCAGAGAATCAAGGCCCCCCTGTCCCACCCCAGGGCCAGACCGCAGCAGCGGCTGTGGGAGCAGGTATGTCGACACAAGCTTCCTTACCCTTCAGGTGGGACGGCAGCGTCCCGGGGTGGGGGGTGGGGGGAACGTGCTCTGGTTCCCCTGGTGGTAACGCTCAGCTGGCTCCTGCCTCAGCCTCGTGTGGACATGTGCATCCTGACCTGCTGCCCTGGGACCTTGTCTAGGGTCTGGTGGGGAGGAGGATGGAGAGGTGGGGTAGATGGTGGCTGGAGGCTGGGGTGGGGGGCGTCCAGGTTCTGGCATGGGTGATGGGTACCTGGGGGGCCATTCACTGGGAATGGCCGATCACCATTCTCCTATGAAGGCATAGGAGACTGCCTTCCCAGACCGCCTTGCTGCCCAGGGGTGGCCACAGGAGCCAGGCCTGACTAGTGTGACTCAGGGGACATTCACTGGAGGGCTTCAGGGAAAGGCTGTGTCCTCCCTGAGATGGGGAGCTGTCCCTGCCCCTCTTCCTGTTTCCTGCCTCTGGACATTGTTTGCGAACTTGGTGTTTGGAGCCAGGCAGCCTTCTTGCAGCAATGAGGTCATAGGCGAGAGAAGTCACCGGGGTCTGGCTCCGGGATAGCGGGACCAGCGTCAGAGCCACAGACTTCAGACTCCTTGTTATGCTGGAGAAACAAACCCCTCTTTGGCTAAGTCACCGTTCACTGGGCCTTCTATTATTTGCAGCCCAATGCATTCCTAAATAATATAAGATTATTACTACCACGAGTGGGGTTGGAAGTGATTTCCCAGGACCCAAGCTGCAGAGTCCACTGGGGCAGGAGGAGATGGAGAATGTGATGGAGGTGGGGATGCTGGATCTGAGGGGAATCAAGTGGGGGTAGCCGTGGGTGGTGGCCAAGGTTTCAGGCATGGGTGAGATTCCTCAGGGTGGGTGTGGAGAGGGAGAAGCCAGAGGGTGCAGGCAGAGCTCAGGAAAGAGTGGTGTTCATGGGGAGGGTGGAAGAAAAGAGTGATGGGAAGCAGTGCAATAATACAAGTAATAATCAATCCACTGTTTATGGAGCTGCTGCTAGATGTGAGTGGCTGGAATTTACTGCCTCATCCATCCAATCCTCGCCACCACCTGGTGTGTGAGGCACCATCGTCGTGTCTGTTTTACAGGTGACAACATGTAGGCTCCGAGAAAGGGCCAGAGGGACCCAGAGCCCAGAGAGCACTCCTGGGCGCACCGGAGGGGCCCCGGGGGAGACGCTGCTGCAGTGAGACCCGCAGGATGTTGTAGATCCAGTGGCCAGGCGGGGAGGTGAGGCTCTCCAAGCAGAGGGGAGGAAACAGTGGGATCTGGTGGACCCGAGGATGCTCAGGCCGGCTGGGGATGGGGGTGCTGCTGGAAATCAGGTGAGGGGATAGCTGGGGCCTGGAGTGCCAGCCTGGGGGAGGCACCACGTGACCAGGGCCAGCTCGCCCTGCAGATCGGCCAGAACTGAGGCTGCAGCTGACCCCGGGAGGGGCTCGGGCGTCACGCCCCCTGCCCAGATGTCTCTCGAGGCGGAGGCGAGGCAAGACCACAGTCGGAGCCCTTGGCCCGTGGCCACGGCAAACAACTTGTCCTCATTGTCATTGAGTAACTGCAGTTGGGCCCTTTGGTCCAGGCCATTTCAGGACAGCGGGCTGCCGGCAGCTCTGGCGGGGTGGCTGGGGACCCCCTCGCTCACCAGCCCGGGGCCAAGCCCCCTGTGGCTGTGGGCCAAAACCTGCTCCTGGAGGGGAGGCCCGTGGGCCAGCTGGGCTGGGAGGGCTGAGTCTAGACAATGGCTATTCCAGGGAGGCCTGGTTGTCACTAGGCAGGGGGAGGGTGGACCTGGGGCTTACGGGGGCAGCCACTGGTTCCGGGGGTGCAGGGGAGGAGCCCTGGGTCGGGGTGGGTGAACCTTCAGTGCCAGAGTGACCGCTTCTGCCGCTGGCTGGATAGCAGCAGGAGACCCTCATCCTGGAGGATGGGGGCCGGGCCCAGGAGAAAGGACCGAGGTGGAAAGCTGGGTGGTCAGACAGCCGAGTTTAAACTCCACCCCCTACCCACGGGGTGAGCTCTCAGGCGGGTCCTGCCCTGCCTCAGTTTCCCCGTCCATCAAATGGGTACAGTGGTCTCCGTCGTTTGGGGAAAGCTGTGAGAATTAAAAGAGAGGATTCACGCAAAGTCCCAGGCCCACGGATTTCGCAAACTATTAAAATTTCAAAAATCAACTTTAGTTCCTGTCGTCTGGTGCCAGCTTCATATTTTGCCAACTGAGAGCACTGAAAATAAAAACAAAACATCAGCTACCATCCACTGTGACCAGCGCTTCACAAAAGAAGTGGTTATTTGGACACAGAAAGGGTTGGAAGCCTCTGCAAGGAGAAGGAGGGCCTGTCAGTAAATGCTGGGAGCTGAGCCGGAAGTCCTCGGCCACGTCCTTATTTTTCCCTGCATACCTGGGACCAGCGCCGGCCTGGGGCTCAGTGGGTGCGTTCTTGGTAAGGCTGGGTCTCTCCCGCCTCCTCGCCAGCCACTTCCAGCTCAAAACTGGAGAACTTACCACTTTTATAAGGCTGGGGTTCTCTGATCAAAGGGACGCTGCCCCTGACCCCCTGCCGTGTGGTTAGTCCCACCCAGACTCGCCCTGTGCTTCCCCCCCTGCAGCCTATCCCATTTTCTTAGCAGAAGAGGTGCTTTCGGGAAGAAGAACCTGGCCACACCAGGTCCACTGCAGGAGACGCTGGACTGAACACGCAGACTCCTGAGGTCGGGTGCCTGCCAACCCTAGCGCCCTGGGGCCAGGATGACACCCGGAGGGTGGGAGACCTGGGCTCACAGAGGCGCTGAGTGGCACTGCTGAGGTCCCCCCGCCATCTGCCGGGCAGGTTCCTGAGGCAGGTGATGGAAACCCAGGTGGAGAGCTCTCCCCTGCAGAATCAAAGCTGCAGACGAAGGTGAGCATCAGTCCTGTGCTTCCTCCCAAGGTCACGGGCTCTGGGCTATCCTTCCTTCCCGGAGGGTCTCTGGGGCTCATCGGGGCTTGGGAGGCTAAGCCTGGCAGGGGACCCGTGGTGTGGGCCTCCACGTGACTAGTGTTACAGCCACACACAGGCATGTGCACACACACACACACACACACACGCACACACACACACACACACACACACTTCCTCTTCAAATCCTCCTTCCCTGGGTGGGGGTCTGCACACCCATGGCACCACCTTCCTCGGGGGCCCCTTCGGCTATTCTGCAAGGAGACAGAGAGAGGACTATGTTTCAGGGAGAAAACTCGGACAGACCTGGGTTTGAGACACATGCCTTTCCAAGTCTGCAGGCATTTCTTGGGGCCCTGCAGGAGGCCAGGCCCCTGCAGATTACAGGTGGATCACAGACGCTGGGCGTGAGTCCTGAGAGGTTGTGCAGCTTCAGGGCACCTGTCCACCATGGTGGGGTGGGGGGG
Source organism: Muntiacus reevesi (assembly GCF_963930625.1). Lineage (NCBI taxonomy): Eukaryota > Metazoa > Chordata > Mammalia > Artiodactyla > Cervidae > Muntiacus > Muntiacus reevesi. Next base: position 62,485,998 of record NC_089263.1, on the reverse strand, counting down.
GGGCACAGGCTTTCTGGATCTTTCTACAGGTTTTCCCTGAGTGCCAGGCCCTGTCCTGGATCCTGAGGACCCAGAGGAAGATCTACTGGAATCCCAGCCTCTAGGGCTCCCGCTCTGCCGGGAGAGACAGATCCCAGGCCCATAGCGCCCCTGTGCTGTTCTCAGATGCCAAGCTTGGGCGGAGGCCTGGATCTGCTCCTGCATGAGGCCTAGAGGCCACGGTCTCAGAGACGCCCGCAGGGGAGGAGGTGCCCATGAGGTGGAGGCCAATAAGGCCAGGGGAGGCCGACAGAGGCTGGAGTCCCCACTCACCTCTCACTCCCCAAGCACCTGCTCAGGGGTGGGGGGTGGTCTTGGCTGCCCCGCAAGGGCTTGGGGGTCGGAGGCGGGGAGTGCATGTAGCAGGCTGAGGCCTCCCACAGGGGCAAAGGGGACCCTGCTCTTCAGGGTGACTGGGATTTGTCTCTGCTTCCTCCATCAGACGGGGGCTCTCCTAAGGCATTCATTCATTCACTCACTCATTCACTCACTCCCTCGCTTGCTCAGTCTTACCTCTTACTGTGTCCCCGGTGGAAGCTCTAACAGAGCCCCGACCTGCAGGGACGGGAAGCAGAAGTCCCCAGCGGCCACCGAGCGAGGTGGAAAACGTGGCCACTCCTGCTTCCACTCTGCACTTCTTGGACTCATATACTGTACCCAGCGGGGACAGAGGAATGTCACTGCCTGAGGTGTGCACTGAATCCTGGGGATATCACCCCGTCCTGGCAAGGACCTGCCTTGAGTGGCCCTTCACTCTGCCTTGGACAGGCCACCCCATCACACCATCAGGCCCTGGGTGGTGTGGTCCACGATCTGACAGTGGACTCTACTATGGTCCTAGGCTCAGGCCAGAACCGCACTTCCTACAAAGTGGGTCTGTGGTCTGATGTGATGGTCCATGGGCCTCACGCCAAGGGACTTTACATCCTGTGAGCTCGAAGATGGTGATGCTGACTGAGGCCCTGTGGAAAGAAAAGGTAACCCACACCTCTTATACTATTTCTCAATTCCTCATTGCCTCTTCCAGGATGGAAGAAGTCCAGGGTAGTTAACTTGCTTCTAAGAGGCTGGTGGGTTTCCTTTAGGAATGAGGCCCTACTAGGGTCTCAGTATGGGGCCCTGTTGCTGGAAGGTTGGTCATTCAGCCATGGCACAAGCTAGACCAGCCTTGGAAAGTGGGAACCCAGGCAGCTGGGCTGCCTTAAGCTCTGTCACGATGGCTGTTACATTCCCATGCCCACTGTTCCAGTGTGGGGGTGGCCATTCAGAGGCTGGCTGCGATCAGAAGGCTGTCTCTCTCTCTGTTGTTGCAATTCAATTGCTAACTCATGTCTGACTCCTTGTGACCCCATGGATTGCAGCTCCCAGTCTTCCCTGTCCTTCATTATGTCCTGGAGCTTGCTCAAACCCATGTCCATGGAGTCGGTGATGCCATCCAACCATCTCATCCTCTGTCGTCCCCTTCTCCTCCTGCCCTCAGTCTTTCCCGGCATCAGGGTCTTTCCTAATGAGTCAGCTCTTCACATCAGGTGGCCAAAGTATTGGAGATTCAGCATCAGTCTTTCCAGTGAATATTCAGGGTTGATTTCCTTTAGGATTCATTGGTTTGATCTTATTGCAGTCCAAGGGACTCTCGAGAGTCTTATCCAGCACCACAATTCAAAAGCATCAATTCTTCGGCGCTTGGCTTTCTTTATGGTCCAACTCTCACATCCGTACATGACTACTGGAAAATATACAGCTTTGATTATACAGACCTTTGTCAGCAAAGTGATGTCTCTGCGTTTTAATAAGCTGTCTAGGTTTGTCTTAGCTTTCCTTCTAACGAGCAAGCGTCTTTTAATTTCATGGCTACAGTCACCGTTTGTGGTGATTTTGGAGTCCAAGAAAATAAAATCTGTCACTGTTTCCAGTTTTCCCCCATCTTTTTGCCATGAATTGATACTGGATGCTATGATCTTAGTTTTTTGAATGTTGAATTTTAAGCCAGTCTTTTCACTCTCCTCTTTTGCCTTCATCAAGAGGCTCTTTAGTTCTTCTTCACTTTCTGCCATTAGAGTGGTAACATCTGCATATCTGAGGTTGTTGATATTTCTCCCTGCAATCTGGATTCCAGTTTGTGGTTCATCCAGCCCAGCATTTCGCCTGATGTACTCTGCATAGATGTTAACTAAGCAAGGTGACATACAGCCTTGACGGACTCCTTTCCCGATTTGGAACCAGTCCGTTGTTCCATATCCAGTTCTAACTGTTGCTTCTTGACCTGCATACAGATTTCTCAGTCTTAGTATCTGGTTTTTCAGGGCTATTCCTGGACTGGGTGTTTTCTCGTGGATATCTTTTTAAATCATTAAAGCATTATTTATTTATTTGGCTGTGCTGGGTCTCAGTTGTGGCATGCGAGATCTCTAGTTGTAGCGTGTGAGCGCTTGGTTGCTTCATGAGGGATCTAGTTCCCTGACCAGGCTTTGAACCCAGGCCTCCTGCATTGCAAGTGTGGAGTCTTAGCCATTGGACCATCAGGGAAGTCCCTCTGGTGCGTATTAACATATAATACCTGATATTTTCTCCACATAGGTACACTCCACCCACACACTTCCACCCCAGAATCCCTGAGCTTCTGTTTCTGCTCCCAGGCCTCTGGCCAGGTGACCGAGCGACTTGTCACTGCCCAGGAGTCCAGCTCTGCTCTAGCTTTGGGCTGCTCCTCCTTCCACACAGAGTGGACGACTGCCCCGAGCCTTGCAGCTTTATTTGGAGGATCCTCCCTGTCTATTAGCTTCAAGCCCATTCCAAGTGGTTTGGAACAGGCAACGTCCGTTTTCAGTTTGCATCCATTTCCTGAGCCATCATTGTACTCGCCGTATACCAGTCCCATCCATGAGCCAAGCCCAGACTGTCCTTCATCAGTTGGTCATAAAAAGTTCGTGCGGTTATAAGCGTGAGCTGAAGGAGAGGAAGCTTCAGGATCTGGTGCTTAACTAAACTCTGCTTCATCTGAGACGTGTCCACTCGTGTTTTATGTTAGAATACTGCTGGGCTTTCCCGTTCTACTGCTTTCCTCTATTTCTTTGCATTGTTTACTTAAGAAGACTTTCTTATCTCTCTTTGCTATTCTCTGGAACTCTGCATTCAGCTGGGCATAACTTTCCCTTTCTCCTTTGCCTTTCACTTCTCAGCTATTTGGAAGGCAAATACGGGGAAAAAGTGGAAACAGTGACAGATTTTTTGGGGTGGGGGCTCCAAAATCACTGTGGATGGTGACTGAAGCCATGAAATTAAAAGACGCTTGCTTCTTGGAAGAAAAGCTATGACAAACCTAGATAGTATATTAAAAAGCAGAGACATTACCAACAAAGGTCCATCTAGTCAAGGCTATGGTTTTTCAGTAGTCATGTACAGATGTGAGAGTTGGAAAATAAAGAAGTCTGAGGGAAGAAGAATTGATGCTTTGGGACTGTGTTGTTGAAGACTCTTGAGAGTCCCTTGGACTGCAGGGGGATCAAACCAGTCAATCCTAAAGGAAATCAACCCTGAATTTTCATTGGAAGGACTGATGCCGAAGCTGAAGCTCCAATACTTTGGTGACCTGTTGTGAAGAGATGGTTGGATGGCATCATCAACTCAATGGACATGAGTCTGAGCAAACTCTGGGAGATAGTGAAGGATAGGGAAGCCTGGCGTGCTGCAGCCCATGGGGTCATGCAGAGTCGGACGCGACTTAGCAAGAGAATAACAGCAGCAACTGCTAGACTTAACTGACCTTCTATCTTGGTGGGTCTGATAGAACCCATTTCATGATAGTGAATTCTGACCACATGGTCACTTGATTTCCCATGGTTGAGCACTATCTCTAGGAGTGTCCACACCGTGAGCTATTTATGTAAACATATATAATTCTCCATTGTAGATGCCATGGGTGTGATCCAGAAATGAAAGCATTTGATTTGAGATTTTCTCATTGGGATTTGCCATTAAATCTTGGTGTCTTTTCCTACTGCTGATAACCTCTAAGATCATAACATTTGACAGATCATACAGTCCAGGGAGCAAGGATACTTGCTTTGCAGCATGAATCTGCTGCAGTGGGACCTGCTTCCAGGTCCCACTCAGAGTTAGCATTCTTTTGGGCCACCAGGCGCGGGTGAATGTTGTCGTTGTTCAGTCACTAAGCTGTGTCTGACTCTTTGCGACCCCATGGACGGCAGCACGTCAGGCTCCCCTGTCCTTCACTATCTCCTGGAGCTTGCTCAAACTCATGTCCATCGAGTCGGCGATGCCATCCAACCATCTCATCCTCTGTCATCCCCTTCTCCTCCTGCCCTCAGTCTTTCCCAGCATCAGGATCTTTTCCAATGAGTTGGCTCTTCTCACCAAATGGCCAAAGTACTGGAGCTTCAGCTTCAGCATCATCAGTCCTTCCCATGAATAGTCAGGGTTGATTTCCTTTAGGATTGACTGCTGTGATCTCCCTGCAGTCCGAGGGACTCTCAAGAAGATTTTTGCGAGTAAATACATCAAAGCGTCCCCAGGTGTGGAACATGCTGCCTCTAGAACTCAGAGACGTTCCCGGCTTTGTGTTTCCTGCCTCATGGAGCAGGTAGAGGAGGGTGCAAGATGCAATTACTTGTCCTTTGCTTTTGAACAGATCCTGAGAGCACTGCCCTAGGTCACTGGATCCCTAATATTTACTGATCCAGCAGGCGTGTGACTCTTCACAGGGTTTCTCTCTCATGCTCTGGAAACAAGGCCTCCAATGTGTCCATCCAGCTTGTGCTGCGTGGCATCCTCGTGGTAGCGGACCAACGTGATGTTCTGTGGGGTGTCCAGTAGGGACTATGATGGGGACTTCAGACTCTAACGTGTCAGGGATGAGAGCGATGGTAGCCCTAGTGCAAGACTACCCGTGTAGTATTGTCCCTTCCAAGTCCATGAAGACGGTTTTGTACCCTCATTTCTTATGGGGATGAAAAGAACACAATGACCCTCTACCGTGTACCTGAGGCCACATTCATCTGTGCTAACAAAGACCACATCTGCTACAGGGGTTGCGGTTGGGGCAGATACTGGCTTGAGCTAGTAGTAATCCGACACCACCATCCAAGATCCTTCAGGTTTCTGGGGGGCTGACAGACAGATTAAATGGCAATATGATGGGGACCACCACTCTGTCACTTACCTCTTGAAAGGTGGCATTCATTTGTGCCATTCTCCGGTGGGTGATTTTGTTTTTGGTTTACTCTCTTGGCCCAAGTGGGAGAAGGCAGTTTCAGAGAAGGTCAAGGTGGGGGTGGTACCAACTACCAAATAGGTCTGTCCAAATTGTCCATTCCAGCGCCAGGGAAATGACCACTGGATCACAGACCGGGGGACTCACAGGAAGCCACACCAGGGTCAGGGACTCTGTCGCCCCCATCAGTCTCATTCTAACTGGGTCATTTGGTCTCCTGTATCATTATCAACTGGAATCCTGTGTCCAACAGCCTTCAGCGTGTCTGGGCGTCCTCCTTTCTTAGTCTAAAGATGCTCAAGGTGCTCAAATCAGTAGCCTTACCCTCATGTGCGGAAGGACTGGGGCGTCACTACCATGTACACTTGCCGTGGCTAAGGGTCCTTCCTCCTGACGAAGTGTCCACCGGATTCCTGGTCTGAAAACTAGCTCCAGAAGGAAACCAGAAGGGGAGCTGTGACTTTTTACAGGGGCAGCTACTGTCAGCATCCTGATCAGTCTTTCTTGATTTATTTTCACTGTGCAGATTGCACTTCACCCTCCAGAATAGCCCAGCTGTTCTGCCCCATGCTCCAAGAGCTAACCATTTCCAGAGCCCCCGGCTGCCACTGTGATCCTGTTGCTCGTTAGACTGGTTGTTGTTGTTCAGTCGCTAAGTCACGTCTAACTTTTTGCAACCCCATAGACTATAGCTCGCTGGTCTCCTCTGTCCACTCAAGAATACTGGAGTGGGTTGCCATTTCCTTCTCCAGGAGATCTTCCCAACCCAAGGACTGAACCTGAGTCTCCTGCACTGCAGACGGATTCTCTACCACGGATCCATGTGGGACTCTCCATTACGGTGGTTCTTCTGTCTAGTTACCTCCAGCTCCACGTTGCCCCCTTGCCTCTCCCATGTCCGCACCTCGTTACCCCCTGGTAGTCAGGGAGCCTGGCTCTGCAGGGTTGGCCCCGGCTGTCACTAGCCCCGGATCTGGAGGACAGACATCACTGAGCTTCTCAGTGGTGTTCGAACTTTCCTTGCATTCCTTCCTGCTTTGGTGAACGGTGTACTTTCCAGATCTCTGGATTCATTGCCAACTTGAATCCCGTGTCCAGCAGCCTTCCCCACGTCTGGGTGGCACTTCATGGAGTCTATTCCTATTGTACTGGTGTTACCACTCTCAGAGCCTTGGGCCTCCTCCTGGACCTCCCCCATCTGACCAGCAGCAAGGGGACCGTGGGAGTAGGACAGGTGAGACTGCTGTGGAGGGGTGAGTCTCACATTGCACTGGGCAGCACTCGGCATCGGGAGAGGGGGGTGATTCGATAACTACCCAGCTGGTCCCTGCCACCCACCTCCAAGGTATCCCAGGCAAAAGAAGTGAGCTCGCCCCCAGTGGGCTGAACTAGGGAGCCTCACAGTCGGGCCTCCCCAGGACTCCCTGCCAGCCTTCCCTGAGAACCTGCCTGCTTGAGGGCTCGGGATCCAGAGGGGCCCCAGCCTGGTGGGGACGTTGACTCCTGAGCAGAGGATGGTCACTCTGGGGCCTGGCCGAGCCCCTGCCGGAACAATCTGCAGGAGCAGTAAAGCCTTCTAGAGGAGGGGTGGATGGGGAGAATGCCACGACGGGCACTCTGGCTGTCCCTGGGCACAGGTCCCGCAGGCAGACGGCGAAGCAAGGGCACACACAGAGGGGGCAGCTTAGGCAAAGCTTCAGGGAATGGCCGGGAGGCTGGGGAGGGGGCCGGTGGGGAGGGCTGGGAGCGCTCCGCTGAGGATCCAGAGGGGACACTCCCCAGTTCTCTCTTTCACCGCCCCGTGCCTTGAGCGCATCAGGGTCAAATTTCCAAAACAAACCCGGGCTGTGTCATGGCGGGATCGAAGCCCTCCCCGGCTCCCACCCCTCCAGAGCCCACACTCCTTCACTGGCACAGACTCCCCATCCAGGCTCAGTCCGCCCAACACGGTTCCTGGACCCACCTCTCCGCGGGCTCCCAGCGGCTCTAGCCCTCACGTGGGTGCTCTGTTGTGGCTCAGCTTGTGGGGCCCTTCTGCTCCCCACTCGAGGCCTTTGCTCCTCTGTCCCCGTTCCCCGGGATGCTCATCCCCCATTGGTTTTCTGCTTAATTACTACTTGGCCCTCAGGAGCCGCCTCCTCCAGGAAGCCGTCTCTGATTCCCTCCCCAGCACAGCGCCCGGCCCATTTGGTCATCCTGAAAGATGGCTGCCATCGTTGGCCAGGACCAGCTCCTGCTCCGGGTGGAGGCTCTGCAAGCAAGGCCAGGGGCCACGCTGCACTCCTCTCTGGGGCCCCAGCCTGCAGACTGCAACCCAAAGCTGAGCAGCCCACAGGCTGAATGAGAAGAAAGCGAGGAGATGACGCCCTTAAGCTCTGCAAAGACATTTTCCCAAGCAGCTGGCAAGGCCCCCACCCGCTCTGGGGGATTTTCCAATCTGCTCCAAAAAGGCCCAGCTCTGAGCATACTGGGATCATTCCGGGACACGGCAAGGCCCACTTCGCTAGCCCTGGCCACGGGCAGAGCATGTCTGAAGGTCCTTTCTCCTGCTTTTCCTTTTCCCCCCTTTTCCCTCCTGCTTTTCCTGGCAGCGGGGCAATTGGAGATGAGGCGAGATGAGCCTCCCAGAGCCCTTCTCTCCTTGGCAGCCTCTGGCCCCATCCCAGACCTCATCCCAGCACAGGCAGCATCCTTGTGTGGCATAGAGGCGAGCCCAACCTGTATGACTTTCAGTGCCAGGGACCTGCAGAGACGATGCTGGCACGGGGCGGGGGGCATGACTGAATCTTGGAGGGTGGGTGCCAGGGAACCTGGGCTGCCTGCCCTGCTCCCCTCCGCTTCGTGTTCCTGGGCCTGTGTGTCCGGGACTGGGGTTGCTGGGAGCTGGCTGCTGGCAGCTGGGGTGCTCCTATTGGTCCAGGGGTGGAGGGGAGGCTATGGGTGGCCAGGAGCAGGGAGTGGGCAGAAGCAGAGGGAAGAAGGGACCGGGTCAGCTGTGCCAACGTGACGGGCATCTCCTGGGATTTCCAGAGACCGAGCGGAAACTCTTTGCAGAGGGGCTTGTTCCTCGCTCTGTCTGGCACCGCCTGTGACCTTCTGGGAGTTGTTTTGCTCGTGGTAATTGGTGAGAAGTTTGTTTCTAAAAGTCTGCCCAGAACCCCAAAGTGGAAGCAGGCGGAGGGCCAGGGTGAGTGGAGAATGTTCTTTTCAAACACATTTTTATAAGAATGTGTTCAGGTCTGCTCTTTGGACTTTGCGAGTTTAGAATTTGGAGTTAATTTAAACAGGGCAGGGTGGGGACTCACCTTTGCCCCCTGAGGCCACGGAGGACAGAGGTGGGGGGTCCCTGGCCCTGGGGAACTGGGTGTCCTGGGGCAAATGAGTTCATGCTAATCACAGGCGCTTCTTATCTGTGCAGGGGAGCCAGCCCCTCGGGGTGTCACTGGCTTGGGGTGGGCCCTGCTGCTGAGAGGAAGGGGGAGGGGACCCACCTGGCCTCCTCTGTGATCAGAATCCAGTGCCCTTTGCCAAGTGCTCAGCCCGGGTAGAAAGGTGGGGAATCTGCCCCTCCCAACCCCTGCTCCGACTCTGAACTCAGCTGGTTTCTGCTCTTCACAGACAGTCGCCACCCAGCCAGACTGCCCGACTTTCACGGAGTAGGCTGGTAACTGCAGAGAGAGAGAAATGAGACCCCACGTCCCCTTTGCAACAGGGTACATCCTGGGAAGAGAAGTCCCCAGGAAAGTGATTTTTGGAACCTGAGGCATCACAGCAAGCCGTCGACTTTTGCCCTGCTGGGTGACTGCATTCAGTCTCTTGCCCTACTGGGCCTCAGTTTCCCCATCTGTCAAATAGGGGGAGAGTGTCAGAAAGGATGTCTTTTTGAGTTCCATCCTACTTAAAATATTGTCCTGTGATGCCCCTGTGTCGGTTGCCCACCTATGAAAGGAGGTGATTTGGGAAGCAACTTCAGAAAAGAAGCGTGACACTGATTGGCAGGTCCTGGTAGCTTGGAGAGAACCAAATGTAAAAAATGGTGAAAAACAGGAGAGATGGTGTTTCCAGGCTTTACCCGGGGAATGAGGACCACCTCTGTGCCAAGCTCTTTCCCCCGGGATGGGCAGGGCCCAGCCACCGTTTAGCGCATCCTTTTTTGGGAGGTCCTCAAAGCAGTTGGATGTCAGCCAGGATAGGACTGGCACACACACAGGGGCTTCCTCTGCCCGTGTTTGGCCAGGAGGTTCTGAAGCTTGTGGTGTGTAATATATTCCTGAGTCCAGCCAGAGAGAGGCGGGCTGGACTCAGGCCACCAAGGCATCCTGAGGGATCACAGCTCGCCCCGACCTTCATGACCAGTCATGAGGACCACTCTCCTGCATCTGCCACTTGTTCGGTTTGCCCGGTGCTGACTGTCTCCTATGGGCTCTGGATCATTGCCTCCATTATCAGCCCTGGCTTGAGACAGAGCATTGTCCCCATTGGAGGGGGTGGAAACCTGAGCTCAGAGAGGCTCCGTAGCTTACCCGAGGTCACTCCACTTGTGACAAGTGAAGCCCCAGGGTCACTGAACTCACAGGACTGCCCTTGGGTCCCGCCCTCCACCGCAACTGAAAAAAGATGGTAGGCCTGGTGGATCCCTAGACTGTGTTAGAGGTGCGTGGATGGATTTTTACATACTTGTGTATTACAAACAAGTTACGCCATCAAACCTGTGGTTTCAGTGAGGATATCGCCTAGGAGAAAATCAAGGTTTAAGAAGCGAGATTATTTGGGATTGAATTTAAGAAAGATTGTTGTTGTTCAGTTGGTCAGTTGCGTCCAACTCTCTGCAAACCCATGGACTGCAGCACACCAGGCTTCCCTGTCCTTCGCCATCTCCCCAAGTTTGCGCATACTCATGTCCATTGAGTCAGTGATGCCATCCAATCAACCCATCCTCTGTCACCTGCTTCTCTTCCTGCCCTCAATCTTTCCCAGCATCAGGGTCTCTTCCAGTGAGCTGGCTGTTCGCATCAGGTGGCCGAAGTATTGGAGCTTCAGCTTTAGCATTAGTCCTTCCAATGAATATTCAGGACTGATTTCCTTTAGGATGGACTGGTTGGATCTCCTTGCAGTCTAAGGGGCTCTCAAGAGTCTTCTCCCACACCACAGCTCAAAGGCATCAGTTCTTCTGTGCTCAGCCTTCTTTCTGGTCCAAACTCACATTCGTACATGACCATTGGGAAGGAAGTACAAATTTGGTCTAGACTGCGGCATGGCAAAAAATCAGGGACTTGGGATAGAACCTCATGCTGTGTAAGTCACACAGTCCGCCCGCCTCCCTCCCGACCCTCGGGCTCCACCTGCAGCCGGAGTGCCTTCATATTTCCTCTCAAATCCCTCTCCCTCGGACCTCAACCTCGGGCCAGCTCCCCACACCCCATTCTGTCTCAGAAATGCCTGTGAAGAATGACCCCCACCATATGCCCCTCTCTTGAACCCTCTGCACTCTGAACTCTGCTTCCTGCCCCCACTGAGGCCACCGTCCTCGTGGTCCAGTGGCTTCTCTTCGAGGAGGTCCAGTGGCCTCCTAGGGAATGGCCGTCGGCAGCCCCGATGCAGGTGGCTACCCTTTCTCAGGACTTCTGGACCCCACGCTCCTATGGCTTCCCCTCTTTTCTCTGGATACTCGCCCCCAGGCTCCTCTGAGGATCCGCGCTTCCATTCTTGAAATATTGTTCCTTAGACCCCTTTGGATGCCCTCCTTGCTCCCTGCTTAGCTGGTTCACTCTCTCCCTTGACATTAATACCAACCATGAGCTGATAACCGCCCGCCCCCCACGCCCCACCCGCTTGCATCTCCATGCCGGCTCCTGAAATCGCGACCTCCCTGCTGGGCATCTCCCCTCGGACCCCTCACAGGCTCCTCCCACTCGACTGCCTGAGCCAAACCCTGGACCACTCCCCGCCCCCCTGCCTGACCTGGCTCTTCCACCCACAGTCTCATGGGCAGATGAATATTGGGCTCCACGGGTCTGGCCTCCTCCCGCCTCTGGGATCTAACCTCTTCTCCTTCCTCTCCACCACCCTCCTGCTCTAAGCGTGATCCTCTCTAAGTGTGGTCCCATACTTCAGGGACCAAACTGCCCGCTTTGGTCCGCTTGGATTGTAACAGCTGGCAGGACCTTTTGAAAGACACAACTGGAGTCAAATCACCCCCTGCTAGAGTCCTCTCCTGCACTCTCATACCGTCCCCTTGGGATACAATCCAGACTCCTCAGCATCTACAAGGCTCCCACAGAAACAGCCGCAGCAACGAGCCTCTGTGGCCAGAAGCTAGTTGCAGAGGGTGGGAGCCGGTCCCCCTTCCACCCGCCGCCGAAGCAGACACGTTTGGGTGCTCACAGCTGCTCCTCTGTGTCAGTAGCCCAGGCCCCTTCCGCCTTGTGGCTCTGCTGGTCTCGTGGGTCTAAGGCGACTGTTCGAGGTCCTGCCATTCCATGGGGCGGGAGAGGGAGGGAGGGAGAGAATAACCGGGAAGTCGGATGCGGTCCTGCTCACGTCCACGGACCAAGCCGCATCATGTGGCCACGCCTGGCTGCCAAGGAGGGCTGGGAAATATTGTGTTTGGCTGGGTGGTCATGTGCCCAGCCAACTCTTCTCTTACGACAGAGGAAGGGGAGAAAGAAGTGGGAGGAGAGCTGAAATTCCTTCTCAGGAAAGGATGGTTTGCCCCTTTGCTGAGGAACCTCTCCGAGTCTCCGTGCCCACTTATAAAGTGGGTGGGGGGCTGCGGGGAATGCACTGAGATGGTAAACAGTGAACGAGCGCCCTGAACCTCATCCGGTGTTTCTCCAGTGCTGTCTTTCTCCTTCCATCCCTGCCCCCGTCGCCTGGGATTTGGCATCCGTGGCTCGTGAATCTTGGGTACTGTGACTGAATCGGCGCTTAGTAGGGCCAGACAAAAACAGCTCTGCAGTATGTGCCTTGTTGCCTTGTCTGTGCCGAGGTTTTGGCACAGGCGGGGTGGCGGGGGGAGGGTTTGGGGGCCTCAGGAGACGAGGCTGGCAGGGCAGGCGCAGTTGGTGCGTGGCAAACCGAACCTGTCAATTCCAGAAGCTTTTGGCACACTGTGGAAGCACTAGATGACTTTGAGAAGTGTCTGTGTGTTTTTTCCCCAAGTGCAGTTATTTTTGCCGCTGTGAAATGTTCTGAAATCTGACAGTTTTGTTTTGAGTCTTAGCCCGATGGGAAGATGGAAAGGAACACTACCTCCCAGTTCTGTGGCGCTCGCTGCTCGGGGTCTCCTGAGGACACCCAGATCCTGGCAGAAGTGGCCAAGGAGAAGCCAGGCAGCCAAGATCTCCTGGGGATGGGCGCACAGTGGGTCAGGAGCGCAGTGGGTCACGACCAGGAGCTCTCAGACCCACTCAGGGCGTGAGACCCAAGGGCTGACTTGGCCCATGTAAAAGCACCTACTGTGGGTCAGGCCCTCCCCCACCAAACATCTGTTGAGCACCTACTGTGTTCACATGTCAGATGTAGACTGCACACCTACTGTGTGCCAGGCCCTCACCCACCAGGCATTTCCTGAGCCCCCACCATTGGTGAGGGGGCATGAGAGGGCTCTTGGTGGAGGAGTGGGTGGCGGTGGGGGTGGGGAGATGAATGGGGATGATGCTGAAGGATGTAGACCCCAGAAGACAGAGAGATGACTCAGATGCAGACCCTGGTCATCTGAAACCCACGGGGGTCCTGCAACGCTGTTGGGAGGATGGGGGGTCTGAGTGCACCAGGGGCCTGGGCGTATCCTGGTCTCATTGCTGCCCCCATCACCTGTCTGGCTCCTCCTCCTCTTCCCAAGGTCACGGCTGTCCAGGGCTGGGTCAGACACCTCTGCTCTTCCTGCCTGTCTGCCCTCTAGCTGATCTCAGATGCATCTTCACAGACGGCATCCTCACTGCCATGGATGCCACATGCTGCTCCACTCTGGCATCTTCAGGCCCCTCTTGATGGGTCCAGTCACCTGTGGGCACCTCCAGTCATCTTTCTGCGTGTGGTCGTCATGAGCTTGTCACATGCCTCCTAACTGCCCGGGCTCTGTTTTGATGTCCATCACAGGCACTGGCCCCACTGCTCCTGGACCAGCAGCATCTCAGCTGCGTTGGGAGTCCCATCATCCTGGCACATGGATTATGATGCGGTCAGTGACTTCCCTGAGCACCAGCTGAATGCCAGGCATGGAGCCAAGGGCTTTACCTGCACTAGAATCCCAACCACAGCCCTGGGTGGCAGCAACCACTGTAATCTCCGTCTTCACAGATGACAAAACCGAGACCCAGATGAATAGATTACCGGATGACGCACAGTGCATCCAGTATTTCCCGAAAAAGCCAGTCGTTGACTTAACCCCGGATGATAGCTAGGGGAATGGGAATTGAGCTATAACAACAGTGATTTCGCACACGTGTGCAAATGGTTTTATGTTTATGAAGTACTTTTCTACATTGCTATGGAGACTGAGGATACAGCCTTTCCCTCTGAGAGGTAGACCTAGAAGTAACTGACAATCACATACAGTGTGTTTCTGGTTAAAAAGGCAAACAAATCACGGCAAGGTTCCCACCATCCCTCCCCAGCCTTCACTTTGGGACCTTCATGGAGAGACACTGTTACTCTCTTAGTTATAGGACTGGTGGCTGTAACAAAGATGCCAACGTCACAGTGAGCAAAATAAGGACGCTTCCTTTTCTTCCTTTCAGTATAAGCTATGGAGGGCCGATACTGCGACTTCCTGGCTCCTGGGGCACAGGCTCCTCCTACCCCTATTCTGCCACCTTCAAGTACCTTTCACCTTGTAGCTCAGGAAGGCCATGCCTACAACCAACTATACGATGCAGCCAGAGAAAGAGGGGGCAGAGAGCAGAGTGCATGGCCCTTTCCTTAAGGAGCTGCGTGTGCTGCTTGTGTCCCATTCGCTGCAAGTTGCTCACATGGTCTCATCTAGCTGCAAGGGAGGCGGGAAACGTCTCAGGGGGCGGCTCTGTTCCTAGCTCAAACTTAAAGGGCTCTGTTTTTAAGGAACAAGGGGGCAAATGGACATTGGGGAACAACTAACAGTCTTGGCCATGGTCCACCTCTTTGGGCTCCCTGGTTTCCATGCAGGGTCTCCCTTCTGGGCCCTGGACACATTTCAGCCCCTTCTCTTGAGATCAGTCCTGAAGTCCTGCCGAGGCATTGCAGCCGGCCATGTCCAGGGTCCAAAGGGAATGTGCAGACCTCTTATCAAGACCAGATGTGAAGGCTCATGTACAGGGAAACTATTAATGAAAAAGACAGTGGTTTATAGCCCCCCCCTTAGGTGATGATGGGGCAAGAACAGCAGAACTGCTGTAAATCTTGCCTCTGGAACAGATGAGCATAGACAACACAGCTGCTGCTGTCCAGGACGATGACTGAATCCAGATGGGCAGGCGTCACCGCCACTCTGGTCACCTAGCCTCTGCTTCTTGGAGGAGTGCACTGTCCACCGCCTCCCAGTGTCCTTGCTGGGTCCTCCGAGAACACTCTCCTTTCCCATCCCCGTCTCCCAATCCACCCTAGTAGTGGGCATCACTGACTACGCCCTTCCTGGTGGCCACCAAACCTCCACAGCATATTTCTGGCTGTGTCTACATTTCAGGAGTGTCTAGGGATCTCTTTGGGGGGGGGGTGTCAAAAAGTAACAAGCTTTGGGAAGCTGGGCTATGGTTTATTTGGCAACACAATTCCCTCCAAAACTTAGTAGGTCTATTTATATCTGGTTATTCCATATTGCATGTAACCCCACTTAAGATCTTGTCCAGATCTTGCTTTTAACTCTGATGAAACTGCTGTTTTGTTTTCAGGCCCCTGTTATCAGTTCATTTCATAGCAGCCACATTGATGTTATCTGAACCACAGGCTTGAGTGGGGAGACAGAACCACATTCAGACCATGGACCCCAGGACAGCTGTGTTTGCCCGTTTGAGAACACTTTATGGGAGGAGCTGGGAAGGGATCCGGTCATCTCTTTCTCCACCAGGACTGCACCTCCAAATCCATCTTCATAATTTTCCTGTATTACTTCCTAAAGGCAGCACGCCACAGCCAACACACCTGCACTGAGTCTCAAGCCAGTTTTATATTCTCAGGGGCCATCACGATGTATTCAATCTTCCAGACATCGCAGGGAGCATTTTTATGACAGGCTTTCGGCAGCACTAGGGTCAATAGTTTTCCAGTTCACAAAATCTGAATCCTAGACTCTGGAGGCCAGACTTTGGAAGTCTGGGTTTGTTGTAGCAATGCCCCAGTCCCACTATGTTCCTGTAGCTAAATCTGTTAACAGTCAACACATTCGCTTGACTGCTAGAACAAATATCTAACCCCGAGCCCCCCAAAGTGGCTTAAATATGGTGGGAGTTTATTTTTTTCTTATGTTACAGTCCAAATGGTTCAGGATGACATGGTGACACGAGAACCTCAGGAACCTAGACACGTGTAGCTGGCTGCTCTACTGGCCTCAAAAGAAACTTTGATGGCCAGTCTAAGATGGCTGCTGCAGCTCCATCCATCCCATCTGCATTCTGGCCAGGGGTAAGCAGAGAAGAGGAAGAAGGCGACATGCCCCGCCACTTCCTCTCAAGTCCAGGGCCTGGAATATGCACCTGCCAGCCTACTCACATCCCGTGGCGAAGAGGCATCGGAGGCTCAGGAGACTGGGTCGCCCGTGTGCCTGAGTGTTTGTGTGTGCCTGTGTACGCATAAGCTATTGTCTTGCCCGGGTCTCTCTACCCCTTCATCCAGTGCTCTTTCTTTAAGCAGCGACACTGGAAAAGAAGCAGGCCTGGGAGAGAAATGAGATCCTTTGTTCCCACTGTGAAATGCCTGTGCTTGGAATTGGGAACCTGGGGGCAGAATGAATGGCTTGTGCATTGTGGTCATGTGCTCTCAAGGAAGGCCCAGGATGCCCGCTGGCTGGGCAGCCGCGAGCCAGCCGGCTTGCGGGTGAGCGGTGCCTACTGCAGTCCTGGCAGGGCCCCTGAGCCCCACCTTCCTGCCCGTTTTGCTCTGATGTTGCCGGCTGTGTGCGCCTCAGGTTTTTCACCTGTTGTTGTTCAGTCGCTCAGTCCTGTCCGACCCTTTGCGACCCCATGGACTGCAGCACGCCAGGCCTCCCTGTCCTTCACTATCTCCTGGAGTTTGCTCAAACTCATGTCCATTGAGTCGGTGATGTTAGCCAACCATTTTCACCTGTAACCTGGGGTCAATGCTTTTGTCCTGTTACTCCCCATGTTGTTTTGGGACCTCAGACGAGAGACTGGAGGCAAACAGGCCATCAGCTGGAACATTGCGAGTGGCTGAAGAGGGGAACCCGAAGGGACTCTGCAGACGAGATGAAGCTCAGGCTCTTGAGATGGGAGAATGGTCGTGGATTACCCAGAGTGGGGCATGCAACCTGGAGGGTCCTTAGGGAAAGAGAGATGGTGGGATCAGAGAAAAGAGGATGCGATGATGGAAGCAGAGGCCATAGTGATGCAGCTGGAAGGCAGAGAGAAGGGCCAGGAGCCCAGGCATTGGAGGGCAAGGAGACCTCCCCGGAGCTTGCAGGAAGAAGCGCCCTGGGTCGCGCCTTGGTTTTAGCCGGGTGAGACCATTTGGAGGCCTTCTCCACCGTAACCACACGGGTTGCAGCTGTGGAGTTGGTGACGTATGGTCACAGCAGAAACAGGAGTCAGGTATGTGAGGGTCTGGGGTGCTGGGACCCTGTCGGATTACAGCTGGCAGGACGGGGACTAGGGGGTGGAAGGAGACTTAAAACGAAAGGTCCAGAAGGAGCAGGCAGGCTCTCTGCTGGATGGCGAGCAGCCTCTGGGACCGGCGTGGGGGGCTGGGAGGGGCTTCCGGGGAGGCCAGCTGGGAAGGCCCTGAACCCGCTCCAAACCCCCAATCGAGGGGGCTGTACTTAATCTGGAGGAGGAGAGACCCCACGAGGGTGGGGTGGCTGCCCGTGGAGACGCCTCCCGGCCAGGAAATGACTGGCGAGTCGGGAGGCAACCGGAAACTCGGCCTCACGTATCCGGAGTGCTTGCGGTCGCGGTGTTGCGCAAAGTTCTGGAAGCCGGTGCGTCTCAAGAAGTACCCGGGTGTGCAGGCCCGCGGAACGAATCCTGGGTCAGCCAGCCCAGAGCCCCAGTAGCGCAGGGAGAGCAGAGGCCAAGACCCGGAGCCTTTTATTGAGAGTGCTTGCAGAGACACCCTCCACAATCCAGGGTGCAGCCACCTCGGGCTCTCGGGGGAGGCTGTCGGACCGCAAAGTCCTCTGCAAGCGGAGCCCAGGAGGGTCCCTGGGAATTGGAAGCGCGGCTCAGCCCAGACGCGCGATGAAAAGGAATGTGTGACCGTGAAAGAGACACATTCAGAATCGCATGTTTTTCGTCTTCAGTGTTCACGGAAACATGCCCATTAGCGGGGGTGGGCGCAGTGGGGGTGGGGGAGGCCCGGTGGAACGCGGCGAAGGGCTCCGGGGAACAGGATCTCTGCGCGCGGCGAAGACGCCACCCTGGAAAGCCACGTGTAGACGCGTGCGTCCAACCGCCCCACGGATGGTTTCAGATCCTGCAGGGAAGAGAGAGAGAGAGAGAGAAAAAAAAAAAAATTCTGAACATTGCCAGAATGGTATTTGAGTAAACAGTGTGGACAGCTGCTCCTCGCTGTCGGAGCCAAAGAAATTCTGCTGTCGTCCAGGAGGAAAACGCGTTTGCCGAGGGACCCGTTAACTGGGGGCTGATCTGCCTGGCAGGACTGGCGCCGCTACCAGGGGCAGCCTGGGGGTCTCTGGACTCCACCTCGAGCACCCTCTTTTCAGCTGACTGTGGGTTCCCTGACTTGCGGGTGCGTTATCCCCCCTTCCTAACTGTGCGTGGGAGGGGCAGGCGGCCCCCTCTGGGGGCTGCAGCCTGGCTTGAGCCCCAGGTGGAGATGTGGGAGGTGCGGGCAGAGCCCGGTGCACCCCGAAGTGGCAGGTGGGGGCAGCGGGGAGGCCCGGGGAGGCCATGCCAAGGCCTGTCCGGCCCAAAGGTCAGAGCCACACAAAGGATGCTGGAGTTCGCCCTCTCCCCCTGGAGTGACCCCGAGTGTGAGAGCCGAGCCGCTCCTCCGGCAAAGTGCCTGGGGATTAATTAGTTTAATTGGTCCCTGCTTTAGGCCAAATAGTCAGTGTCAAAAGAGAAAAGTAAAAGATACTTTCCCATTTGGGAAGACAAAAACGGCCCCTGGCAATGGCGGAGGGTGGTAATAACAACAAAAAGCCTTTGCGGGAGTTGACTTGAATGGCCTGGGAAGGCGGCTGGACCCCAGCTCGGACCCCCCTCGCATACCAAGCAGAGATGGGAGCCCTCTGGGAAAGGCCAGCCCAGGAACTTGCTCTAGCCAAAGCGCCACCCCAGCCTCGGGCAGAAACATCTTGGGGGCCCATTAAGCCTTGTTATCAGGGTTTCTGCCCCTGACCACATACCCCCCCAATGCTCCCCAGCCTCATTTGCAAGAGGAAAGGGGATCCCCAGAGACTGGCTGGTCCTGGCTGCACCAGGCTTGGGCCTGTGGACTCCGATTTTCGTGCAGTGATTGTTGTGGGGCTGGGGAGCCTGGCGGGGAGAGAGGCTTGAAGCAGGTCCACAGCTGTCATTAAAATGCGTGAGGACCTGTCTTATGCTTAGAGGGTGGAGGTGTGGTGGGGGGCAGGACCAGAGCCCACAGCCCAAGGTTCGGCCAGCTGCGTGACCTTGGACAAGTCACTTGGCCCCTTTGGGCTCCTGTCCCACCCCTCAGATGTAGATCACGCGTGTGCACTGATGCAACACCCGTGTGCGTTGTTAGGATGGTGAGCTCAGACGCCAAGGGCGTCTCCTGCGCCAGGACGGATTGCAGCCCCAGGGGAGCTGGGACGAGTGGGGGAATCACGGCCAAGGCTGGGGGAGTGGTCCCAGGTGCATTTTCCCGATTAAAGAAGGTTGAAAGAGTCGGACACGACTGAGCGCGCACGCTCGCAAGAAAATACGAGAGTCAGAAAGATCTTTTGGGGAACCAAACGTAACGACTTTAAAAATCACACTGGAGGTTTTCTATTTATATTCTCTTACCCAAGCCGAGGTAGAAAATATTTATCTGTGCTGTTTTACAAGAGATGGCCTCAGGCCAGATGAGACCGACTTTGGTCCACAGAACTCAGAAGACAAAGGGAGGAAGGGACCTCCATCGGAGTGTTCATTGTGTCAGACTACTCCGGAGAGACCAGGATGGCTACTGTGGTTTTGTTTTGTCTTGTTTTACAGCTTAAAAAAAATTGTAAAATCTACTGTGTTATTTTTGTTCAGTTGCTAAATTGTGTCCAACACTTTGCGACCCCATGGACTGTAGCTTGCCAGGCTTCCCTGCCCTTCACAATCTCCCGGAGTTTGCTCAAATTCATGTCCATTGAGTTGGTGATGCCATCCAACCATCTCATCTTCTGTCATCCTCTTCCCCTTTTGCCTTCAGTCTTTCCCAGCATCAGCGTCTTTTCCAAGGAGTTGGCTCTTTGCCTCAGGTGGCCAAAGTCTTGGAGTTTCAGCTTCAGCACCAGTCCTTCCAATGTACATTCAGAGTTAGTTTCCTTTAGGATTGACTGGTTTGATCTCCTTGCAGTCCAAAGGACTCTCAAGAGTCTTCTTCAGCACCACTGTTTGAAAGCATCAGTTCTTTGGCACTCAGCCTTCTTTATGGTCCAACTCTCATATCTGTACTTGACTACTGGAAAAACGGTAGCTTTGACTATACGAACTTTTGTCGGCAAAGTGATGTCTCTGCCTCTTAATATGCTGTCTAGGTTTATCATAACTTCCCTTCCAAGGAGAGTGAAAAAGCTGGCTTAAAACTCAGCATTCAAAAAACTAAGATCATGGCATCCGGTCCCATCACTTCATGGCAAATAGAAGGGGAAAAAGTGGAAACAGTGACAGATTTTATTTTCTTGGGCTCTAAAATCACTGCGGATGGTGATTGCAGCCATGAAATTAAAACATGCTTGCTCCTTGGAAAATCTACATAGCATATTATTTACCATTTTAATAATCTTCAAGTGTATAGTCAAGTGGTGTTAAGTATATTCACATCATTGTACAACCATCACCACCATCCATTTCTAGAACTCTTTGATCTTTCCCAGCTGAAACTTTGTCCCCATTAAACAACCCCCCACCCCCAACTCGCTTCCCCCTGGCTCCCACCCTAAATTCCTGTCTCTGTGCATTTGACTGCTCCGAGTACCTCATACATGAGGAATCAAATGCTCTTTGTCCTTTTTGTCTAACTTATTTCACTTCATGTTCTCGGTGTTTGGCCAGGTGATAGTATAAGTCAGATTTTCCTTCCTTTTTTTAAAAAAATTATTTCTTCAATTATTTGGCTGCCTTGGGTCTTAGTTGCAGCTTGTGAGCTTAGCAGTTCCAGTGCTCGGGTTTAGTTGCTCTGTGGCATGTGGGATACTACTTCCCCAACCAGGGATCGAACCTGAGCAAACCCGCATCCCCTGTTTTGCAAGGTGGATCCTCAACCACGGGACCAATAGGGACATCCTTTCTTCCCTTCTTAATGCTGGAAAATATTCCAAGAGGGCTTCCCAGGTGGCCCTAGTGGTGAAGAACCTCCTGCCAATGCAGGAAACGTAAGAAATTTGGGTCTGATTCTGGGGTCAAGAAGATTCCCCTGGAGGAGGGCATGGCAACCCACTCCAGTATTTTTGTCTGGCGATATTCCAAGAGGCCTTTGGTTTTATTCTGTGGTGTGATGGTGGTGGGGGATACAAAGAGAGAATGAGGGGTTGGCCCAGATCCAGTAGCCAGAAGGGAGGTGGGTGTGGGCTCTTCTGGGGGTGGGATCAAGTTGCTGAGGTTGACTCTCTGTGGGAGGATTGGGGGAGATTTCATCATTTCAGTAGCTTAAATGGAATACCTTAGGGCCAGATCGCAGGTGAGGCACTGGGACTGCATACAAAATTTCAGGAAGCATCCTCAGTGTCAGTGACCCAGATAAATCACATTTTTACTGCAGTATTTAACAAAATTGAAGTAATCAAAAAAATCTGTGATGAACAAAATACCAAAATTTAAAGTGAAGACAGGATTAGTCTGGTTCTGTCTCACTCAGGCTCTCATAAAGATTGGCCTAGCACAGATCTTGTCTTTATTTTAAATTTTGGTATTTTGTTCATCGCGGATTTTTTCCCATTATTTTTTGTCTAAGTTACGGTTAGATTTACATAACACAAAACTCATCATTTGCAGCCATATTTAGGTGTACAATTCAATGGTCTTAAATATATTCAACTGCGTACGTTCTCAGTTGCTAGGTCCTGTTCGACTCTTTGTGACCCCATGGACTGTAGCCCACTAGGCTCCTCTGTCCGTGGAATTTTCCAGGCAAGAATACTGGAGTGGGTAGTCATTTCCTGCTCCAGGGAATCTTCCTGACTCAGGGATCGAACCTGCACCTCCTATGTCTCCTGCATTGGCAGGCAAATTCTTTATCCTTGAGCCACTTGGGAAGCCCGTTAAATACATTCCCACTGTTGTGTAACCATCACCACCATCCATCCTCAGAAATTTCTTATCTTCCCCAACTGAAGCTCTGTCCCCATTAAACACAAACTCCCCTTTCTCCCTTGCCCCAGCTTATTGGAAGATACCCTTCTACTATCTGTCTCTACGGATTTGACTACTCTAGGGAACTCCTGGAAGCAAAATCAGAACTATTTGTTCTTTTGTTATTGACATTTCACTCAGCGTATTGTCCTCAGGGTTCATCTGTGTTGTAAGAGTACCAGAATTGTCTTCCTTTTTAAGACTGAATAACGTGTCGTTGTATGGATAGACCACATCTTGTTTGTCCATTCATAGGTTGATGAACTTCTGGGTTTATTTCCAACCCTTCGGCTATTGTGAATAGAGCTGCTATGAACATTGTTGTGCAAAGATTTTCTTGAATCCCTGGCTTCAGTTCTTTCAGAAGCAGAATTCCTGGATTATATGGTAACTGTACGTTTAGCTCTTTGAGGACGTGCAAAACTGTTTTCCCTGGTGGATGCACTGTTTCTCATTCCCACCAGCAACGCATAAGGATTTCAGTTTCTCTACACCCTTTCCAACACTTGTTCTTTTCATTAAAATAAAAAAAAAAACCTTAGCCAGCCCAGTGGGTGTGAGGTGGTGTCTCGCGGTGGTTTTGATTTGCGTCTCCCCAGTGACTAATGATGCTGAACATCTCTTCATGTGCTTCTTGCCAATTTCTGTAACCTCTCTGGAGAAATGTCTATTCAAGTCTTTTGTCCATTTTTGAATTGGGCTGTTTACTTTGTTGCTGTGATTGAGCTGTATCTGCATTACTTTTGACTTAAAAATGATTTGCCTTAAATGTGACTAATCTTCATTGCTGAGCTTTTTGGCGTTTCCTTGAATTCAGCATGAAGGGAGTATCCCATTTGCCTCACCCTAGGTCCAGACCTGGTTCTCTGGGGAGGAAAATTCCTGGCGGGGCGGGTGACAGCCAGGGTGGGAGAAGAACAGACGACGGGGAGTGGGCTGTGGGCCAGGGCGCCTGGTGGGAAGGGCAAAGTGGAGGGCTGAGGAAGGCCTGACCCTTGGTGTTCTCAAGGCTGCCGTGTAACAGCCCCTGTCCTCCAAGCGGAGCCCTGCACGAGTGGTTTATCATCGGAAGGAAGGAGGAAGGGCTGAGTTCGATGCGTGGGCCAGTGCCTGGGAGAGGTAACGGAATAGCTGCAAATGTGGTGTTGAGGATGGGGAAGGACAGGTGACCAGGAGAGGTCGGTGCTCGGCCATGCCAGCCTCTTGGGGATATGTGGATCCTACGGGGACGAAGACCCCGGAGAGGGTGCAGACCCACCCTCCTCCCTTACCCTTGGACCTGCCAGGCAGTTGGGGCTGCATAGGAGGCCCACTCACCAAGCTCAAACAGACTGCTTCCCTCTTCTAAAGGACGGGTGCCCTTCCTGCATCCTGGGTAGCATGCAGTATCCATCACTAGTTGTGCGTGTGTGCGCAGTCGAGTCTGACCCTGTGGTACCCTGTAGAGAGAAGCCTGCCAGGCTCCTCTGTCCATGGGATTCTCCAGGCGAGAATACGGGAGTGGGTGGCCATTATCTCCTCCAGGGGATCTTCCTGACCCAGGGATGGAACCTGCCTCTCCTGTGTCTCCTGCATTGGCAGGCAGGTTCTTTACCACTGATCCGCCTGGGATGCCCTATCCATCACCACGGCCAAGCCCAAAGGCAGTGGTGGTGATGTGTCGAGTCTCCAAGGAACTGAGAGAACCTCAGATTCTCACCAGAATTCAACCCACATCACAGCATCGTTAGCACCAAACTGAGACCTGCTTGTTCGGACTCCTGGGCAGCATCCTAAGAAGAGTGGTTATTAGGGTCATTAATAATAATCAGTTGGCCTTTATTCTCAAAGACAGAAGTGTTCCTTCTCGGAAGCCTAGCTGAAATGCCACATCCCAATTTGATGAAAACTATAAATATACAAGTCTGAGTTCGATGAATATGAAGTAGAATAAATAAAAAGAAAAGCACTCTGAGCTCCATCATAATTAATTTTCTGAATTCAGAGCTAAACAGAAAATACTAAATGCAGCCAGGTAAGAATGAGACCTGTAGAGGATCAGTATACAAATGACAGTAGTGTTCTTTCTGGAAACAGTGCAAGCTGGAAGTCAGTGGGGCTAATATCTTTAAAATAGAGAAAGAAATTGTTCATCCAGAATTCTATTTTCTGCAAAAATATCTTTCCAAAATGAAAGGCAAAATAAAGAGTTTTTAAGACCCCAGCAGACTGACACTACAGGAAATATTAAAGGAAGTTAATATTAAAGGAAGCAGAAAGAAGATAATATTAGATAGAAATCTGGATCTACAGAAAAAGAGGCAAGAGTATTAGAAGTGGCAAATATGTAGAGAAATGTAAAAAAAAAAATTAAAAACAAACAAAAGCTCATTTTAAGACTGATTATTCACAGTGATATTTGTGGCATTCTGGCAGTTCATAAGTGTTATTTAAAAACTTGAATTAATATATTTAAATTATAAATGTCATGTATACTCATTTCATTCAGATTCAAATAGAAACTCAATAATAATAAAATCTTCGATCTATTCCCTATAAGAAGTAATGTTTGATGATCAACCTCCTATACATTTTTTATATTAAACATTAAAATATACAAACACATATGGAATATTAATTTTTACATGAAATATTTAACATTCTGCTAATTGCACTTAAAAACACTTATTAAAAGAAAAATTTTCTTCAATATTTAATTTCCTTAAAAAACCACTGACCGTTTAAAACAAAATATCAACAATATACTTTGGGGCTTACTATATATTGAAAGGTAAAAATCTATGACCACAATAGTACATAGGATAGGGGAACTAAATGAAAGAATATTGCAGGATACTTACATTACATGTGAAGTGGTGCAACATTTGACAGTAGACTGTGATACGTACATTTAAATTCTGGAGCTACTTCTGAAAATTAGAACAGAGAGATACAATCGATTAGAGAGAACCAATCTGTGGAGAAAAATGGAAATAAAAAAACATAATTAATTGCAAAGAAGAAAGGAAAAAGAGAACGAAAGACAGATGGGACAAATAAAAAGCAAGTGGGTAGGGCTTCTCTGGTGGCTCAGTCGTTCAAGACTCCCCCTGCCAGTGCAGAGAATACGAGCCTGAGCCCTGATCTGGGAAGCCCCGAATGGCTGGGGCAGCCAAGCCTGCGCACCACGGCTTCTGAAGCCCGTGTGCCCTGGAGGCCACGCTCTGCACCAGGAGAAGCCGCCACAACGAGAAGCTTGTGTCCTGCATCTGGAGAGTAGTCCCACTTGCCACAACTGGAGAAAATCTGCCTAGCAATGAAGACCAGCAACAAAGAAGGTAGAAAGATGGCAGACCTACACCCAGTGATTCTCATAATTATATTAAATGCTTACATTTATGAATACTTCAGTAAAGGGCAGAGACTGTGACACGGGATAAAACAGCGAAGTTCAACTATATGTCGCTTGAAAGTGGGCGTGTGAGTTGCTCAGCATGTCTCTCTTTGCAACCCCATGGGCTGTAGCCTGCCAAGCTCCTCTGTCCATGGGATTGTCCAGGCAAGAATACTGGAGTCGGTAGCCATGTCCTCCTCCAGGGAATCTTCTCGACCCAGGGATTGAACTCAGGTCTCCTGCATTGCAGGTGGATTCTTCACCATCTGAGTCACTAGAGAAGACCCCATACGCTGCCTATAGAAACCTATTTTAAATATACAAAAATAAATATGTCCACATACTATTAAAAATTGGTAAGTGAAAATTTAGAATGCTGTATTATAAAGGAATTATATAAACAAAAAGCAAAAGAATGAGGGAATATTGAAAAGGCATAGGAGCCAATCTGAAAGAGCTCCCAATGGCCAAAGCTGTAACAATATTAGAAACAGAATAAACCATGATAGTATTGGATTATAGAGGAAAACAATAGAATGGGAAAGACTAACAATCTCTTTAAGAAAATTAGAGATACCAAAGCAATATTTCATGCAAAGATAGGTACAATAAAGGACCGGAATGGTATGGACCTAACAGAAGCAGAAAATATAAAGAATACACAGAAGAATTATACAAAAGAGATCTTAATGACCCAGATAACCTCGATGGTGTGATCACTCAACTAGAACTGGGCATCCTGGAGTGTGAAGTCAAGTGGGCCTTAGGAAGCATCACTACAAGCAAAGCTAGTGGAAGTAATCGAATTCCAACTAAGCTATTTCAAATCTTAAAAGATGATGCTATGAAAGTGCTGCACTCAGTATGCCAGAAAATTTGGAAAACTCAGCAGTGACCACAGGACTGGAAACGGTCAGTTTTCATTCCAATCCCAAAGAAGGGCAATGTCAAAGAATGCTCAAACAACCACACAATTGCACTCATTTCACATGCTAGAAAGGTAATACTCAAAATCCTTCAAGTTAAACTTCAACAGTATGTGAACTGAGAACTTCTAGATGTACAAGCTGGATTTAGAAAAAGCAGAAGAACCAGAGATCAAATTGCCAACATCCATTGAATCATAGAAAAAGCAAGAGACTGCATGGATTGCAACAAACTGTGGAAAATTCTTAAAGAGATGGGAATATCAGACCATCCTACCTGTCTCCTGAGAAACCTGTATGCAGGTCAAGAAGCAACAGTTAGAACCGGACATGAAACAATGGATTGGTTCCAAATAGGGAAAGGAGTACGTCAAGGCTGTATATTGTCACCCTGCTTATTTAACTTACATGCAGAGTACATCATGCGAAATGCTAGGCTGGATGAAGCACAAGCTGGAATCAAGATTGCCAGGAGAAATATCAATAATCTCTGATATGCAGATGACACCACCCTTATGGCAGAAAGTGAAGAGGAACTAAAGAGCCTCCTGATGAAAGTCAAAGAGGAGAGCAAAAAAACTGGCTTAAAACTCAGGGTTCAAAAACGAAGATCATGGCATCCGGTTCCGTCACTTAATGGCAAATAGATGGGGAAACAATGGAAAGAGTGACAAACTTTATTTTCTTGGGCTCCAAAATCACAGGACATGGTGACTGCAGCCATGAAATTAAAAGACACTTACTCCTTGTAAGAAAAGTTATGACCAACCTAGACAGCATTTTAAAAAGCAGACATATTACTTTACTGATAAAGCTCCGTAGTCAAAGCTGTGATTTTTCCAGTAGTCATGTATGGATGTGAGATTTGGAGCATAAAGAAGGCTGAGTGTGAAAGGATTGATGCTTTCAAATTGTGGTGCTGGAGAAGACTCTTGAGAGTCCCTTGAACTGTGAGGAGATCAAACCAGTCAGCCATAAAGGAAATCAACCCTGAGTATTCACTGAAGGATTGATACTGAAGCTGAAGCTCTAGTACTTTGGCCACCTCATGAAAAGAGCCAACTCACTGGAAAAGACCCCAATGCTGGGAAAGATTGAGGGCAGGAGAAGGGGATGACAGAGGATGAAATGGTTGGATGGCATCACTGACTCGATGGACATGGATGGAGATGGGGATGAACAGGGAAGCCTGGTGTGCTGTAGTCTATGGGTTCTCAAAGAGTTGGGTATGATCGAGTGACTGAATGACAACAAGTGTTGGATTATAACCCAAATAATAAACTGAATATATTTTAGTCTGAACAAATATAAGTTAATAATGCAATAGATAAATAAATGAAATGATATGAAAAGGAATATCATTGAAGTGACATGAAAAGGAATGATACCTATTTATAGAAGAAGCCCAATTAATTCCTGTAAAAAGGAATAAGGGGAAATAGAAAATCACCATGAGAATTTCATAGATATCATGGAGGCAAAATACACCAGTGGATGCTAAAATTAGTGGGAAAAAGTTTAAGAAGAAACAGAACCTTTGCATTGCCTCAAAGTATCTCCCTGCCCCATTACAAAAAGAAAAACAGTGGCCACACAGTGGAGGGACCTGACAGACAGCATCTTTACAAAATGATGAACGTTCCCATCACAAGAAATAAGACACGGTAACATCGAGGACTCCCAGATGTGGCACAGGGTACTCCCGCGGTATTTGTCTTAATGATGCAGAACCCCAAATCACTATTCAAGGGACATTCCAGAAAACACCTGACCACTGCTCTTCAAGAGTGCCAAGTCCTGAACGATGGACATGCTGAATGGCACAGACTGTAGGGGGCTAAGGAGGTGCCAGCTGGGGGCAGTGTGGGGTCCCGAACTGGACTCCGGGAGTGAAGGACGACTGTGGGAAACGTGGTAAAATCCAAATAGAATTTGTAGTTTGATAGTATTTTACCAATGTTAACGTCTTGGTTTTCTTGACTGGTCCATGACTTAGACGTTATCATTAGAAAAGGTGAGTAAAGGGTATACAAGTCTTCTGATATTCTAAGTGTCTAAAAAAGAATATATTTACATATATATATATGAATATATTTACATATATATATGAATGTATATACATATATATTCTTTTTATGTATATATAAATGTGTATATATATGTATAAATGTATATGTCCATGTAAAGAATGTGTATATATGCATACACATATGAATATATAGATACATAAACTAAATCACTTTGCCTTACACCCAACACTAACATTGTAAGTCAGCTGTATGTCAATGGGCGCGAGTAGCCTGGAAGCACAGACACCACCATCCATGAAGTAGATAGCCAGTGGGAATTCACTGTATAATTCACAGAGCTCAAACTGGGACTCTGTAACAACTTAGAGGGGTGGGAGGTGGGAGGGATGTTCAGAGGGTGGGGACATCCGCAGACCTACGGCTGATTCAGGTTGATGTGTGGCAGAAACCAACACAATATTGTAAAGCAATTATCCTTAAATTTAAAAAACAAAAAGTCACACCCAAAGTACGTGCCGTCTAAGGAAAGGCTTTAGAGATGTTACAGGTCTAGCCATTCACTTGACTGTAACCTTTTGAGAAGCCTTGAGCCTGAACCGCTCAGTTCATGGATTCCTGATGCTCAGAAATGGTTAATAAATTTTGTTGTCTTAAGTCACTATTTTTAGGTTACTTTTAAAATGTAACAATAGATACCTACTACATATGCATAGTGAGTTTTAGGAAATTGTTAATATAAACAGAATATGTGGTAAAGACTGCCAAAAAGAATTCTAGGTCAATAAAAAGTTGTTTGTTTTGAAAGAAAAAAAAAAAGCCTTAACAAACAATACAGTTTACGATACCATAAAATGCATGAACGCCTAGGGATAAATGTCACACAACATGTACCAGACCTCTACCCTAAAAACTATAAAACACTGAAATTAAAGAGAAAAATAAGAGAGAAACTAAAGATGGTATGAAGAGATAAAGAGATATATCTTGTTCATGGATGCAAACATTCGATATGGTTAGACATCAGTTCTGCCCTCAATAATCTATGGATTCAGTGCGAATCTCAATTATAATCACACTGGTCTTTTTGTGGCACTTGATAAGGCAGTTCCAAAATTTACATGAAAATTCAAGGACCACGAATAGCCAAGGCAATTTTGAAAAAGAACAAACTCGGAGGATTGATACCGCTGAATTTTAGGACCTACTGTGAAGCAGTAAAATGCTACTGGTGTAAGAGCAAATATCTAGATCAATGGAACAGAATAGAGAACCTAGAAAAAGATCCAGGTATGTATGGCCAGTTGATTTTTTAAAAAATGGGCGCGGTGAATCTTAGGGAGAAGGAAGGTCTTTAAAATGAATATTGATAAACATACATAAAAATACAAACCTCCACCCCTACCTCGCATCAGGCACAAAAGTAATTTTGAGATGGATCACAGACCTGAACATAAAACCCAAAAATGCAAAACTTCTAGGAAACGGAGAGAAACCAGCTGTGCCCTTGAGGCAGGCAGAGGGTTTTTACAGTTCAGTTGCATCTCTCTACTTTCGGCTGCCCTGGCTCTTCGCGGCCGCACGGCTTCCCGCGGGGGCGGCTCCCCGCTTGTGCACAGGATCCGGGGTGCGGGCTCCGTGACTGCGGCTCACAGGCTCAGTCGGCCCATAGCTCCCGGAACCTTCCGGTCCAGGGCCCGAACCTGTGTCCTCTTCATCGCCAGCCGGATTCCGATCCACTGTACCAGCCGGGAGTCCTCCGGCAAACGGTTCTTAATAAGACCCGCGCCGTCACAGAACGCAACACGATAAAAGCGGGTGCTATCAAAATGAGCATCCGCCTTTCAAATGACCCACTGTGGCAAGGGACAGACAAGCGCGTCTGGGAGAACAGATTTGCAGTTCACAATCTGATAAGGGACTTTAGCAGAATTTAATCAGAGCACAGACAACGTAATTAAAATATTGGATGAAAAACTTTGAACAGATACTTCACACAAGAAGCTACGCAGACAAGCGAGCCCTTGGCTGTTGCCTCTGCCTGAAACGTCTCCTTCTCCATCCGTCTAACTCCCTCTTCTCTTCAAGTCTTTGCTCAAATTTCGCCTTCTCAAAGAGGCCTGCCCTGACATTTTATTAAACATTACACTCTGCCCCGGCTCCTCCCCACCACACACATATTCCAAATCCTCCCTTTTTTATCCTGTCTTTTTTTTCCTGTGGCATGTCCATCACTTTCTAACACACTGTAAAATTTACTTACTTATGCTTATTCATTATCTCTGTGCCCTGTGAGAATGAGCAAGAATTCTGTGTATTTTTCCACTGATGCATCCCAAGCGTCTACATGAGTGCCTGACATGTAGTAGGTGTTCAAAAATTAAAAAAAAAAAAATCTCTCTTTTATACATGAGTGAATGAATAAAAGGCTGCTTTTATGCTTCTGTTTTGTTTTTGGTCTCCAGCAGGGTTGCTTTGATATGTCAGGCATGAATTCATTTTTATTTATCCTGCTACAGACTCACCATGCATCTTAAATGTAAGATTTCCATCCATCATCAGTTCTGGGAAATTCTTAGTCATTATATCTTCACGAAGTTCATCTTTCAGTCCTGTTCAGTGTAGTTTCTTCTGAACGTCAATTAGATAACATCATGTTCTTTATTTGCTCCTCGTGTCTCTTAACCACTTTCTGTTTTTTCTGACCTCCTTTTTTCTCTCTGCATCAGTAGGTAATTTCTTTCACTCCACCTTTTGTTTGACGAATTCTGTTTTCAGGAAACAGGTCTAATCTGCTGGGTTTTTTTTTTTTTACCCAATATGAAGGCTTTCATACCATCGGTAAGATTTTCACAGCCAATTCTGTTTGGTTCCTTTTCAAATTTATTTGGTCTTTTTTGAGGGGGGAAGTGCTTTATTAATTCCCTGTAATTTTGGTTTCTGGTTTCAGTTCTTTAAAGCATTTAATGCTCTTCTCTCAAATCATCCCACCCTTTCCTTCCCCCACTGGGCCCAAAAGTCTGTTTTTCATGGCTGTGTCTCCTTTGCGGCCCTGCAGGGAGGACCGTCGATACTGTCTTTCTAGATTCCAATATATGTGTTAATATATGATGTTTCTCTTTCTCTTTCTGACTTACTTCACTCTGTACAATAGTCTAGGTTCTCCAGCTCATTGGAACTGACTCAAATGTGTTTCTGTTGAGATCGCCAGTGGGAGTCTGACGTATGATGCAGGGAACGCAGAGCTGGTGCTCTGTGACAACTGGCGAGAAGGATGGGAGTGGGGTTCGGGAGGGAGGGGACCATGTAAGCCTATGACCGATTCACACCGCTGTATGGCAGAGGCCATCACAATATTATAAAGTAATTATCCCCCAATTAAAGTAAATGAATTTTACAGACATTTAAAAAAACGTTTATTTATGTTCCCTAATCGGTACTTGCATGTATTTGATGGACTCGGGGTTCTGACTTGGGACTGTGAACGCCTTGTTGGCAGGTTTATATTTGTGGGGTCCTTTGAGGCCAGGTTGCGGGGAGGGACAGATTTGGGTTTGCTTCCAGCAGGAGAACCTTATTGGAAATATCTTTAATTTTATAGGTTAGGGTTTTCTGGACCAAAACGTAGTGTAAATGTGACCCACAAACTTTTGTGAAATAACACAGGAGACTGGTTTTTTCCACCTAGATTCCAGATGGAGACAGCAAGCTTGCTTGTCATCTCCTTTGCCAACTTTTTAGTCAGGACGTCCTGCTGCACTAAGGAACAATCCCTCTCTCTGGCTAAGTCCAACCGAGGCTTCTTGCTCCTGCAGAGTTTTCAGGGAATCTGAGCAACTGTCCAGACAGCTGCCCCACATGGAACAACTCAGTGACCCAGGTTGCCACAATCCCCACACAGCTCTGCCATCTTGACGCGTGGCCTGCAGAGTCTGATTTTGGTCTAGAAGTGCTTCACCTCTCTTCTTCTCAGCATCCATTGGCCAGAACCAGTCCCGAGGCCAGGCCAGTTGGAAGAAGGCCGGGAATGTGTCCATGTGTGCCTGGAGATGCTGGCTTGGGCGGGGGTGGGCATGGGTACTGGACATCCTCCCTGCTCCAGAAGGGGGATCCTCCCTCTTTGCTCGTCCCAACAGAAGAAGCCTCTGAGGTCCTGGCTGTGAGCAGGGATGCTGGTCCCAACATCCCATCTCGCAGGTGCCATAAGCCCCCTCTCCTGTCCCTGACAGCCACTGAGACCTACCCTGCCAGGGCTCTGGGCCTGCCTGACAGCTGGGCGTCACTTCAGCTTCAGGACCGGCTAAGCCAGCACTCACTTCCACCTCTCCCTTAAATTCTGGGTGACGTCTTCACCTTCTTGCAAGCTCGGTTGCACGTTGCAAATGATGTTTCTTATATTTTATGTAACATCCACAGGCATTTCGTTTTAGGGGGTAAGTATTTTTTATTGACAAACCTAGGTAGCTTATTAAAAAGCAAAGATGTCACTTGGCCGATAAAGGTCCATATAGTCAAAGCTATGGTTTTCCCAGTAGTCATGTAAAGATGTGAGAGTTGGACAATAAAGAAGGCTGAGTGCTGAAGAATTGATGCCTTTGAACTGTGGTGTTGGAGAAGACCCTGGGACTGCAAGGAGATCCAACCAGTCCATCCTAAAGGAGATCAGTCCTGGGTGTTCATTGGAAGGACTGATGCTGAAGCTGAAGTTCTAACACGTTGGCCACCTAATTCGAAGAGCTGACTTACTGGAAAAGACCCTGATGCTGGGAAAGATTGAGGGCAGGAGCAGAAGGGGAATGACAGAGGATGAGATGATCAGATAGCATCACTGACTCAGTGGACATGAACTTGAGCAAACCCCAGGGGAGAGTGGGGGACAGGGAAGCCTGGCGTGCTGCAGGCCATGGGGTCACAAAGAGTCGGACAGGACTTAGTGACTGAGCAACAACAACAGCAGATGAGTATTATCCCCACTTTGCAGATGAGGGGAACTGGCTAGAAAGCTTTGCTAACCAGCCCCAGGACTCACATGAGGTAGCCTTGCTCTTAGTCAGGTCTGTGTGACCCAGACATTCTAGCTGGCCTTCCCCGGGAGAGGGCGGGAGGGTGTCTGGCACAGATCAGGTGCAGGCTTCCCAGAGGAGGCAACCTTCGACCAGGCCTGGAAGGGTATGATGCTGGGGTGCGGGGGTGTGGCTGTGACCCAGACCAGGCAGAAGCCTGAGGGTGTGACAAGGTCAGGACACAGGTGAGCCGCTCCGTAAATATTTGCTGAATAAATGAATAAGTCAATAGCCCACGGGAGGGCCGAGGGGGTGGATAAGGCTGTCAGTAAAGCCTGAGTCAGTCTCTCTCGTGACGGCTTGTGTTTGACCCCGAGTGTTTCTACCTGTTCTTGCCTCATTTCCCAAGCTAAACAAGCCGGGAAGGACTTGTGGGAATGCCAGGGAATGAGTCCCTCTTCCAGTCTTAGCAACTGCAGTTACCTCAAATTGCAAGCCTGTCTGATCTCATTAGCGAAATAAGACTCAGAGGAGGGCCTAAGGTGGAAGTTCAGCCCTGATGTGGAGACCAGGCCTCTTTGTCTGTCTCCAGCCCCGGGCAGAACCCCCGATGCCGCCAGGCTGGCCGAGTGAGCGCCCTACGCCCGTGCCCCCAGCCCGCCCCGGGGAGGAGGAGAAGGCAGAGGGCAGAGCCAAGTTCGCCCTGGACCACACTCAGTGGCTGGCTCCGTCATAAACACCCTCCCTCGTCTTTATTACCAGGAGGGAGCTTGAGCCCCGGGGCCTGCAGGAAGGGCCCCGTCCGGAAAAGCCCGCTGAGGCAGACACCGACGGGAGACCTAGCAGCGTGGGCCTTCGGTGAGCAATGAGGGGGTCAGACGGAACTCGGGGCCAGGAGTCGCGGCTCCGGATCCTGTTCAAGCACCATGACGTTCAGGCGGTGAGAGAGCTGAATAGGTGGACGCTCGCAGGATCCAACGCAGAGGTCTTATTTGTAGCAGCAAGTTGCGGCTCTCTGGGGAGCGTTTCAGAAGACAGAAATATTGTGGTCTGCTCGGGTGGCTAGGATGCATCACAGAAACTGCTGTTTATCGATCTCCTCCTGGGGGCCATGCTCAAATTAGTCCTTTCACACCCATTAGCTTAGGCACTCC
This sequence comes from Muntiacus reevesi, assembly GCF_963930625.1. Classification (NCBI taxonomy): domain Eukaryota; kingdom Metazoa; phylum Chordata; class Mammalia; order Artiodactyla; family Cervidae; genus Muntiacus; species Muntiacus reevesi. The sequence continues at coordinate 62,451,567 of NC_089263.1, read as the reverse complement.
TCGTAAAAGCCTGCAGACAGGTATCATTATCCCCGGGTTTTAGACGAGGGATCGAAGAAGCACTGGTTAAGTAACTCGCCCCAGGTCACTTAGCCGGTAAATGTGACCTGGGGAGCCTCTTCCCCATTAGACTCGGAGAAGGTGGTCTGCCTCAACACCATTTTTTTAAGGAGCTGCTGAACACCTGTGCAGTTTTGCCTAAAGCAGAAAAAATAATGTTCAAGGACTTGAAGGCTTATAAAACTTAAAAATTTTTTAAATTATGTTTTCATTTTTACAATGTTGTGTTGGTTTCTACCTGACTACAAAGCACATGATTCATAAGCATATATAGCTCCCCTCCCTCTAAAGGAAATCAACCCTGAGTACTCACTGGAAAGACTGATGCTGAAGCTCCAATATTTTGGTCACCTGATGCAAAGAGCCAAGTCATTGGAAAAGACCCTGGTGCTTGGGAAGACTGAAGGCAAAAGGGGAAGGGGACAACAGAGGATGAGATGGTTGGATGGCATCACCGACTCAGTGGATATGAGTTTGGGCAAACTCTGGGGGATGGTGAAGGACAGGGGAGCCTGGCATGCTGCCGTCCACAGGGCTGCAAGGAGTCAGACACGACTGAGCAACTGAACAACAACCCCTCCGTCTTAAGCCTCACTCCCTCCTGCTCATCCCGTCGCTCTAGGTCATCACAGGGCACCGAACTGGGCTGCCTGTGCTATGCAGCAATGTGGGAGGGGCTCATGGAAGTCACAGCGCATCTCGGAGGGATTCAGAGTGGAATCCCAGGCTCTCTGGAGGTCAAGGACACCGTACGGATGAAGCTGCTCCTGCCCGGCGACGGGTGGTTCCGCTACCCCCACGTCAAATGCATTCTTTTTGTTTGTTTCTTCTTTAAGCTTTTAATAAGTGAAACCTCCTGAGACAGCAAACCAAATGTTCTCACCAAAAAATAAAGAAAGGATAAATATGTGAGGTGACCAGTTCAGTCGCTCAGTCGTGTCCGACTCTTTGCGACCCTGTGGACGGCAGCACGCCAGGCCTCCCTCTCCATCACCAACTCTTGGAGTTTACCCAAACCCATGTCCATTGAGTCGGTGATGCCATCCAACCATCTCATCCTCCGTCATCCTCTTCTCCTCCCGCCTTCAATCTTTCTTTATGTGAGGTGACAGGCATGTTAATTATCTAGATGGGGGAATCCTTTCACGATGTACGGACATGCTAAGTCGCTTCAGTCATGTCTGACTCTTTGCAACCCCAGGCTTCTCTCTCCTTGGCATTTCTCTGGCAAGAATACTGGAGTGGGGTGCCATACCCTCCTCCAGGGGATCTTCCTGACCAGAGGTGGAACCCACATCTCTCAGGTCTCTGGCATTGGCAAGTAGGTTCTTTATCACTAGCGCCACCTGGGAAACCTGTATAAGTGTATCACAACACCATGACGTACTCTTCAAATATCTCACACTCTTAAATGTGAATAATATGTCAATAAGTTAAAAAATAATTTTAAAAAAATGGAGTATTGTAGAGTCACAGGAAGTTGCAAAAGTAGTAGAGAGGTCCCAAGAACTCATCGCCTAGTTCCCCTCATAGTTAATCTTACATATTTGTAGTGAAATATTACACGGAGGAATTTGACGTTGGTGTGGTGTTCGAGTATAGTTCTATGTCATTAAAATTTTTTTTTATTGGGGTGTTGTTGCTTTATGATGTTGTATGAGTTTCTACTGTACACCAAAGTGAACCAGCTATATGTCTACATATATCCCCTCCTGTTTGGATTTCCTTCCTATTGAGGTCACCATAGAGCCATAGGTAGAGTTGCCTGAGCTATACCGTAGGTTCTCATTAGCTATCTATTTCATACGTGTCAATCTCAATGTCCCGATCTCTCCTACCCCTTCTTCCCCCTCAGTGACTTGTTCTCATGTCTGCGTCTCTATTTCTGCTTTGTAAATAAGATCGCCTACACTGCTTTTTTTCAGGTTCTACATTTATGCATTAGCATGCAATATTTATTTTTCTCTTTCTGATTTACAGTGCTGTGTCATAGTTATCACTGGCTTCCCAGGTAGCTCTAGTGGTAAAGAATCCACCTGCTGGTGCAGAAGACGCAAGAGACACGGGTTCGATCCCTGGGTTGGGAAGACCCCCTGGAGGAGGGCATGACAACCCATCCCAGGATTCTTGCCTGGAGAGTCCCATGGACAGAGCAGCCTGGCGGGCGACAGTCCATGGGGTCGCAAAGAGCCGGACACGACTTGGTGACTGAACAGCGAGGCTACAACGGACCGAGGCGTGAGTGAGGAGACCTCTGACTGCGGGCAGCTCGGGGTCTGAGGAGGGTGGCTGCGTGCAAACACCTGCACCTCAGTGAGACTCGCAGGATGGAGCGGTCTGGGCCCCACAAGCTGGTCCCCAGCAGGTCTGCCCCGGGAGATCAGCGTGCAGTGCTTCGGAACTGTTTTGAAAAAGGGGGTTTCTGATTGAGAAGCTAGCTTGAATAATGACATCTAGTACTGTGTTCTGAAGGGATAATTGTTTTATATTTATAAAGATTCTTAATTATCTGCAGCAAATGCATTTAGTTCACTTGGTAATTGAATTAAGGAAAATGTCTTTTCCGGCATTGTAAATCGTTGCAATCATCAAAAAAAAAAAAAAAAAAAAAAAAGACAGAATAATTTTAAAGTACTTCCCTACATGACCTAGACAAACTCGTTATTACTGAAGGCTGAGTAATTCCATTAAAGGCCCTGTCGGCTCTAATATAATGGGAATTCGAACCAAATTAAAATCGCAAGAGATGACGGAAATTTCCTTTCGTTGGGGAGACTATGTTGACCCCCGTCTAGAAATGGTCCTTCCCCTGTGGGCTCTGGACATACCTTTTTTTTTTTTTTTTTTTTTTTTACACTTATCTCACTATATTGTGATTATCTCTGGGTTCTCTGTACCCTGTTTATGCCCCAAATGTGTTTGTCTCTTGAGAGCTAGACCACATCTTGCCTGCTTAGGGATCACAAAAAAGAACCCCAATGTTCATAGCAGCACTATTTATAACAGCTAGAAATCAACCGAGATGCCCATCGGCAGAAGAAAGGATAAAGAAGTTTTGGTACGTATATACAATGGAATATTACTCAGTCATAAAAAGGAACACATTCCAGTCGGTTCTGGTGAGGTGGATGAACCTACAGCCTGTTTTACAAAGTGAAGTAATCCAGAAAGAGAAAAACAAATTTCATATATTAATGCATATATACAGAGTCTAGAAAACTGGTGCTGATGAACCTGTTTGCAGGGCAGGAAGAGATACGCAGACACAGAGAACAGACTTTGGACAGAGCAGAGGAAGGAGAGGGTGGGATGGACTGAGAGAGTAGCACTGACATATATACACTGTCACGCGTAAAATCGACAGCCAGTGGGAATTTGCTGCATGATGCAGTGAGCTCAACTCAGTGCTCCGTGACAACCTAGCCAGGGAGGATGGTGTGGGGGGTGGGACTTATGTGTACTTGTGACCGATTCGTGTCGTTGGATGGCAGAAGCCAACGCAATCATCTCCCGATTAAAAATAACAATAAAAAGAAGTCTAAACCTAATTGTAAACCCAAACTGAGCTTACACCTCTCCCTCCATGCCTGTGAATTTCTTGAGAAAGCAGCCTCTCAACATTTTATCTTTGGATGCACACATCTTTTAGTGGACTCCAAGGGCCACTAAAGAATCCAAGTCAAGGAATGTTGGCCAGGACGCCTTGGCCAGGGGACCCTCAGGCCCCAGGGGACTTGTGCCTTGATGCCGGAGCCTGGGCTTGTCAGGCAGCTTGGGTGGCGGTGGTGGGCAGGGAGCCAAGAGGAGCCCAGACTGACAGGCCCTGGACTTCGAAGAAAAATCAATACCTGTCCGGCTTTTATTGTACCATAAAGGCCTCCCTGGTTGCACCGTCACCTCCCAGCCCCCAGCATGCCCAATGAGCTCTTCCAATTAAGGAGCTGCCCGCTGCACCCCGACACGGCCCCCTGAGGCCGTTGGAGGGGCCCGTGTCCCCTCCGGCTCTTTGTGGAGGTAAAACCCACTGGGATTTCCCACAGCAGCGGGCTGGGGCGAGGTGGCTCCCTGGATCTTCCAGAGGAGCATGAATTCAGCCAACAGTCACCCAAGCGCCATGCCCAGATGCTGGATCAGGCTCCACTGATGCCAGGGGGAACCCGCCAGACGGGCCACTTAATGCCCGGAGCCTATAGTGCAGTGCGGAGATCGATGCTGAACGGGTAAATGACTCAAAAGCAGGGTGAGTGCAGACTGATGTGTTATCCACCAAGCAATAAACTGGGGGGTGGTGATGGAGGCCTGGAGGGCGGGGCAAGTGGGCGGCTGCTGACGGGCGGGCGGCTGCCCACGCGCTGGGTGCTTGGCACTGAGCTGGCATCTCCGGTGTCCTGCCTCTCTCAAAGGGGACTGTCTCTCCTCCCCGACTCTGGGCTCATCTCCTACCCCCCCCCTTCCTCTCCCCATCACCTTCCCATGCCGACTCCAACATGTGTCCATGGCTCTGACGTGCCCATGCTGTCAGGGCGCCAAGCTGCCGCCTCTCTTCCATTTCTTATTTCAAATGCTCGGATGGAGATTGAGATCCCCATGGTCCAGTCTGTGCATCGGCTGTCCCAGGCAGGTCCAGCCCGGGGCAATCAGCCGAGGCCTGTGCAGAGTGGGCGACCCACCCGCCTGGGGAAACGGGCATGCCATGCTGCAGAGACGCGCGAGGCCTGGGATCGAGTCCTAACCACCCCTCATCAGGGGTATAGACTTGAGCAAGCCTTGTATCTCTGTGCCTCAGCTCTGTCACTGGAACCTGGGATGGATTGACGGAGGTTGTGTCCAACCCCCAGCAGGGTGGGCAGGGGACACGAAGGGGTTTTCTATACGGATGGGCAAGATGTAAGGGCTGCTGCCGATAGCTAGGGACTCACAGGGCAGTTCTGGATACGTGCTCGATACTCATTTTTATAGAATTCCACATCCTTTCTGAATCCTGGGATTACAAAACAGCCACTGGGAAATCACGCACCCCATTAACACTGAGACTTTTATGTATTTACAATTCAGCTTAAATTTTTACCAAGAGAGGTTTTCAAAATGTAACATGTGTTAGTCACTGCGTGAATTGCGAAACCAAGGAAATATCTCCAAAGTGCTGGCCTTGACAATGTAATCTGGCAGGGCTTGGGGAGGAATAAAAATAACGCTTCTCAGCATTGCCGCCTTGATGGGTGGGGGGGGCACGTGGAGCCCCCCCTGGGCTCACAGGTAGCTTGTTGCCTGCGAGCTGGTCCCCTCTCCTCCGCCCTGGCCACACCCGGCCGTGGAGGGGTGGGAGGGGAGGAACCTGGGGAGTCAGGGGGCCGGGTTTGAATTCTGGCGGAGCCACCCACTGGCCAGGCGACTCGGGCATTTTCCAGACGCTGTTGTGCACAGAGTGGCTAGGTGACTGCCCAAGGGGGCGCTGGCGTGATGAGAGGTCCTCACCGCTGTCCCCGTCTCCCAGGTGGGTCCAAACCCAGAGGCACCATGCCCCCCGAAACCCTGAGGCAGCCTCTAGGGCTGGAGCCGTGTTTGGGAGGATGAGGGGGGCGGCGCCCGGACGTCCCCCGCAGCTGGACGGCCAGCTTGGTTTTCTAAACACAACAAGCCAGCACTTCCCCACGGAGCTACAAGCCCGCAGGTGGCTGGATGAACATGTGGTTTCTGGATGGGACATGAAAGTTAGCATTTGCAAGCCCTCCGTCTGGGTTCTCTGGGTTTGTTTTTCTTGCTTTTATGGCCCTGAAATATTCCCGATCCTGTTTACGTTGAGGCAGGACGTGTGGAGGCCAAGCGCTGCCGTACCACGATCGGCTCCATCATCCCTCCGAAAAGCACCAGTGGGGTCCTGAGCCAGCCGAGCACAGAGCCCACCGCAGAGGCGCCAGACTTCTGGGCACCTGTCCACCACCTCACCCCTGCCCGCACCAACTGCATCCTGGCCCCCACCTGGGAGCCCCTGTCCATTGGTGACGTCAGCTTCCCCGGGCTCCACGTGAATGATTTCTGACCCTCGCTGCAGCCAGGGAGTGGCGATGTGTTCAGTCGCTCAGCTGTGTCTGACTCTGCGACCCCAGGGATTGCAGCCCACCAGGCTCCTCTGTCCATGGAATTCTCCAGGCAAGAATACTGGAGTGGGGAGCCATTTCCTCCTCCCAGGGATCTTCCTCATCCAGAGATCGAACCTGCACCTCCTGCAATGGCAGGCGTATTCTCTACCACTGAGCCATCATCAGGAAAGGTCCTCCCTCGTGGCTCAGCCAGTAAAGAATCCGCCTGCAGTGCAGGAGACCCGGGTTCCATCCCGGGTCGGGAAGATCCCCTGGAGAAGGAAATGGCTACCACTCCAGTATTCTTGCTTGAGAAATCTCATGGACAGAGGAGCCTGGTGGGCTGCAGTCCAAAGGGTTGCAAAGAGCTGGACGCGACTGGGCAACTAACACTTTCATGGAGAGTGGGGACCTGGATTAATTATTCCTATGCTGCAGAGGAGAAAACTGAGGCTTGAAAGTGACTTTCTGTCCGTTGTGAGGCTCAAGGTCACACGGCAGCACAAGATAAAGCTAGGGTTGAAACTGGTCACTGTTTCTATCCTCTCATTTCTGTTCTGCGTCCCCCCACCCCTCAGTTTCTCACCGCAGTTCTGAAGCTCCCGGAGCCTCCCTCCATGACACCCGCTGTGTCTCACGGTCCCCGCCCTTGGCTCCGGCTGGGTCTCCCCTCTGGCTTGGATTATACGCCCCCTCCTGACCGCTGGCTGTTTTTTAATTGCCTATGTCTTGCCTGCCCCCCAAGACTGTGAACCCCAGAAGGACAGGAGCCACGGGCCGGCCGCCCCGTGCCTGACCTGAGGTGGCCACATAGCTGACTGTTAACCATGCTTGTTGAATGATGACTTGTTATTATTCCCTGAGGCTGGGTTCCACGTGTCTGGCCACAGGAGGCTAGAACCCCCGCCCACCCCCACCAGTCCTGCCCCCAAGTCCTTGGCTGGCCAGCATTTCAAATGATATTGTTTCATATTAAATTATTTTAAATTCCATGGACCCGGGTTTCACAATCAAATAATTCGATCTTGTTTACAAATGGAATTTTTACTTTTTGACAGTTTCTAGCTTTGCTGGGCTGGATGGTCAGGAGAGCGTGTCCTCTCATGCCCTCCTGTCCACCTTAGCTGCCTGCCCTGGGACGCCGGGGACCCGGGGAATGGTCTTGGGGGGTGGGTGGCAGGCACCCAGCATGGCTGTGGGGGAGGCTGCCCCTCCAGTGGGCGCCGGGCACAGAGGCCTCCCCTGGCTTTGAGCTCCTGTCGTGAGTACATCCATAAATTACAGAATAGGAAGCGACCACTGATACCTGTCATCCCAACCCCTCTTCACAGACTACGACACTAGGGTCCAAGGCCACAGTCCCCGTGGGTGGCCGGGACTCTCTGCCTGGTCTTTGGACGTCCTCCTCCAAGGGCTATTCCACATCCTGTCTTCCTCCGCCTACACTGATGAAATCTTTCCATGTTGCTTTGAGCTATGGAGACACAGATGTGGGAGGACGTGATCTTTGATCTCTAGATGCTCATAACCTGGGTGCTGGGGTCGGGGGGTGGACAAGGAGACAAGAAGTGGCCGCATGCCGAGGCTGGTGGGCCCTCGGACGGCGCAGGGGCAGGTTTGTGAAGGCACAGACGTGGGCTGAGCTGGGTGGTTGCCGCCCGCCCCTTCTTAGGAGATGGTTGGACTCAGCAGCTGAGTACCTTGACCAACGTGCGAAACTTCGGTCTCTCCCAGAGAGTCCCCGTCACCCTGAAGGCTGCCTCCTTGCCCCGCAGCTCCATCACCACTGGACACAGGTTGGCAGCCTCTCCTCCAGAACTCGGTCTAAGCAAGTGACGGTCCTGGGGGAGGGGGGGACGGGCATGCTTCCTTGTTTTGTGGCCACTCGCGAGGGTGACCTGGGTTGGCCCCGGCAGCAGCCCTGCTGGGCTTGGCTCAGAACGGTATCTGGCTGTTTCCAGAAGTCGCCTGTGTGGGCCGCCCCCACGAGGCCGCAGTGCTCGCGTCTCCTCTGGGGGTTGCAGAGGGATCCTCAGGAGGGGCCTAGAGGAGGTTGGTTGACAATATCCCAGCTAACTTCTCAACGCAAAGGCAGGCACTTCATGCTGTGAAGGCCCTGGGAGATGAGTGCCGGGAGGGCCCGACAGGCACTGTGGCTTCAGCCCATGCTGCTAGGGCCCCCGACGTGCCCTGGAATCCTGGAGTCCACTCCCCACCTCTCTGTCTCATCACTGTGACCTTCGTGGTCCTCACACATCTCACAGGGCTGACCTCATCTGGGCACCTGGGGTCAGACTGCAAACTACGTGGACAGTGGGGACATCCTGGGTTGGCAGGGGGACACCCCGGGCTGGCAGAAGTGTACATCCAGCCAAGCTGAACGTGTGTCCACACTTTGGGCCAGAATCTAGAAGTGCATAGGTCTTTAACTCTGGATGTCCTGGTGTCGGTAACCATTCAGGATGTCACACGGCACCTAAAGCCCCCTGAGAGAGAGGCAGGTGCGTCTACCTGTGTGTGTTGGGACAGACAGGTCTCCAAAATAAACAAGGTGAAAAAAAGCAAGATGCCAAACAAAGTGGGAACCATTTTTGAGTTTAAAAAAAAATATATAGAGGGACTTCCCTGGTGGTCCAGTGGTTAACAATCAGGCTGCCAATGCCAGAGACGTGAGTTCGAGCCCTGACCTGGGAGGATCCTGCATACCTGTGCACCTCATCTATTTAGCCTGTGCTCTGGAGCCCAAGAACCACAACTACTGAGCCCGCAGGTCACAACTACTGAAGCCCAAGTGCCCTAGAGCCCGGGCTCTGCAGCAAGAGAGGCCCCCGCGGTGGGCAGCTGGGCACCACAATGAAGAGTAGCCCCCGCTCGTCACAACTAGAGAGAGCCTGCAGGCAGCAACGAAGACCCAGCAGAGCCAAAAAATAAGAAAATAAGTTACTTAAAGAGTCATTTTTTAAAAAGATAGATAAATAGATGGAGGTGTATGCGCTGGACGCACACCGGCAAGCAGACACATGGACATTGGCCACTGGGCACCCAGCTCCCAGGCCCCTACATGCGGTTAACTCACTGAGTCCTTGCAAGACCCCAGGAGGTGGGTATTGCCGTCCCACCCACTCTACACATAAAGAAACTGAAGCCTGGGAGGCAAGGAGATGCGGGGACAGGAGCCTCAGCCCCTGACCAGGGTGCTGCTGGGGAGGGTGACTGCAGAGGGGCGGTCAGGGCTTCCAGCTTTCCACGTTCACCTTTGTGTCCTCTGAGGCTTCATCCCAGCCGAGTGTGTGACTCTATTTGAGAAAACATCAAGGGGTTTCCTGGATGGAGGTAGGAAACCTTTAATTCCTTTATTGTGTTTTTTTCTATTAAAGAGGAAAACACAGTCATGTCATTTTAAGAACTCACCCTTCGCCCAAAAGAGAGAATAACCTCTCTAGGAGCAGGAGCAGGCGTAGAGGACAGACAGATGGACCCCAAGGGGGAAGAGGGGAGGAGTTGGGAGATTGGGATTGACACATACATGCTATTGATACTATGCATAAAAACGGGCTTCTATTTTATAGGCTCAGCGCTTTTATACTACGCATAAAATAGGCATACTATCAGGGCTTCCCTTATAGCTCAGTTGGTAAAGCATCCGCCTGCAGAGCGGTTCGATTCCTGAGTCAGGACGATCCGCTGGAGAAGGGATAGGCTCCCCACTCCAGTATTCTTGGGCTTCCCTGGTGGCTCAGCTGGTAAAGAATCCTCCTGCAATGCGGGAGACCTGGGTTTGATCCCTAGATTGGGAAGATCCTCTGGAGATGGAAAAGGCTACCCACTCTAGTATTCTTGCCTGGAGAATCCCAAGGATAGAGGAGCCTGGCGGGATACAGCCCATGGGGTCATGAAAGAGTCAGACAGGACTTAGCAACTGAACAACAAGAGCAGATTCACTTTACCGCACAGCAGAAGCTAACACAGGACTGAAAAGTAACTGTACTCCAATAAAAATTAGTTTAAGAAAAAGAGAGAGTACTGTCTCTAGGAAGAGAACTGAAGAAAAAACCGGGACTTGAGAGATTGGGCTTGACGAACACACACTACTCTATATAAACAGATAACCAATAAGAACCTATTGTGTATATATGTGTATAGCACGGGGAATTCTCAGTCCTCTGTAATGATCTATGCAGGAAAAGAATCTAAAAAGTGTTGATTACATGTGCATGATTCACTTTGTGGTACACCTGACACCATGACAACACTGTAAATCAGCTATACGCCAATAAAATTTTTTCATAGATTAGAAAATTAAAAAGAAAAAAGCTAGGACGGCAGCAAGTGATCCCCAGTCTTGCGGGGCGGGGGGCTTGTCCCTGGGTGCTTGCTTATGGAGGTCAGCTGTTTCCCATGATACCCAGAATGTGGGATGTGAGAGATTCCTGCCTGATTTCCAGTCCAAAGCGGGCAAGGGGAGGGGGCGGTGGCCAGGGAAGGGGCTGCCTTGCTCTAGGAGTCACAGGGGGTCCACCTGGCGCCCACGCCGGGCTCCCGGGGGGTCTGCCCCACCACCCTGAGCTGGAGCTGGGAAAGATGAAGCCGGGCGTTTCTTGCCATCGCTGCTTGATAACCAAGGTCAAACCTGCCCGGGCGCTAGTCCAGGGCAGGATTCCGAGGCCACCTGGCCCCCAAGCAGCCGCCTCGTCCAGCCTCTGAACCCGGTGCGCGCTTGAGCTCGTGGCCGCTGCTCTGGGACCTGGGCGGCCGTGGAGAGGGCGACGTTGCCCCTGGTGACCACAGGTGTCCTGGCAGCCTGAACAGAAAGGCTACTTCAGGCTCCAATGAGGGCCAGGTTTCCAGGGGCGACAGCGGCGGAGCCTCGGCCTGGCAGGCGTCCAGCTCTGCCCCGACCAGCTCGGCGGCGAGCTCCCTGGAAACTCCCCTCCCCCAGGCCTCGGTTTCCCCACCTGGAACACCATGGGAGTGGCTTAGATGGCCTCGGGCCTTTAAGCTGGTGGCAGACGCCAGCCCCTGGCCTTGCTCCTGCTTCAGGTGAGAGGAAGGATGAACCGGGAGGCCTCTGGGATGCTGGTCCAGTCTCCATGGAGACCAGCTCACTCTCTCTCCCGGGCCAGTCTCCGCATGGTTACATCGGAAAGCGGTGGGCCCTAGCCATATGCCTCCTGCTGGTGGCTGACCTCGATTTTGAGAGCTCTGGACTGCCAGAGATGGAGGTACCCCAAAAGATGAAGGGCCTCCTCTCATAGAGGGTAAAACTAGGTTGTAGAGGAGCTATGAACGCAGTCCCCAGGTGCTGGCCCGAGGCCCCACCCCCTGAGGCTGAGCAGCAAGACTGCCCCACCCCCACCAGCCGCTTCCTTCCATCTCCATGTGTGTCCACGTGTACAGTGAGTCTTCTGCCTCTACAGCCCCCCACCCAAACCCAGTCTTCACGTCCTGAGCCTGGCCTCTCACGCCCAGTGACCGGGGGCGCCAAGATTCCCTCCGAAGTGTCTGTGAGGCTGTTTCTGTTTTGTATGTAGATTCATTTGCATTAACTTTTTTTTGTTCCACACATACCCACTCCAGCATTCCCGCCTGGAGAATTCTATGGACAGAGGAGCCTGGTGGGCCACAGTCCATGCGATTGCAAAGAGTTGGGCACGACTGAGTGATGAACACTTTCACTTTCATAAGCAATATCAGATAATATTACTCTGACTTCACTTAGTATGAAAAACTCTAAGTCTATCCATGTTGCTGCAAATGGCAACCTTCTATTCTCTTTTTAATGACTGAATCACAGTCTATCAGGTGTAGGTACCACATCTTTATCTATTCATCTGTTGATGGGCAGGGTAGAGGCTGCACCATACAAGAGCCACTTCAAAGCTATAAAAGGCTGACAGATCAATAAAACCAAGTGAAAGGGACTATCAACCCAGAGATCGATGGGTTGACTATCAACCCAACAGTCATAAAAGCCACCAAAGATGGGTTTGGCTGCACAGGGCAGGTCCACACATCAGTGGGTACCCCTGGGAGGGCCCCTCAGCACCCTTGGGCTCTGGGGTGGGGGAGGTGGAACATTCTGGGGTGGAGGGGAGGCCCCACTACTCCTCTCATTTCTTCCCCCATCTCTTGCCCCTTCCTGCGTCTCTGGTGCTGGCCAGGTCCTCCATCTGGCCTTTGCACATACTGATGCCCGAACCTTCATGCACAGCCTCAAGGGCAGCTTCATCTTCAGCAACACCTTCCCTGGCCATTTGATCGATGCAGACACGGTCCCTCGCCGCTGCATCCCCTGCTCTGCCTGGCCGTCTCCCACTCGGGAGTCAGCGCCATCAGAAGGGACTTGGTGGCGAGAGCAGGTGTCTGGCCACATCCGGTTGGCACAGAGCTCCCCTGCCCAGCGTCCCCCATCCAGGTGCCACCCGAGACTCGTGGAGCCCGAAGCAGACCTGAGGGGAAAGAGCCAGGCACAGACCAGTCTCACCAGACCCACGTTCCCTCCCCAACAGTTCTATTACTCGCCCCAAGAGTAAGTTGACGATCCCTTTCCTAAATTTCACTTGCTGCCTACCGAAAGGCTAGAAAGGTTAAAGTGTGTGTGAAAGCAATCTGCCAACTAAAATGCACGGTGCAAGTGTGTGTACGTGTGCATAACTGTGTGTGTACGTGCACGCGTGCAGAGGTGTGTGTGTGCACAAATGCACGTAAACTTGCTTGTGTGTACGGAGGACGCAGGGGCAGCCCATCCTGGCCACGCGTTGGTGACAATCACTGATGCAGCAGGAGAGCCTCGGGGAGGCTGTGGTTCTGCCCCTGGGCAGCCGTCAGAAGCAGTCAGAGGAAAAGGGACTCAGCTCACCCAGGGGCCGGGAGGGGAATGCAGGAAGCCAGGAGCTCAGGGTCCCTTCCTCGGTGGAAGGATGCTGGCCGTGGACCCAGGGGCTGCTCGTCAGGCAGAGTGTCATGGTCTTCCAAGGCTAGGAGAGCCGGCCTAATCCCAGCTCTGCCCTGGCTGTGTGGCCCGTAGTCATGTGAGCACCGTCTCTGGGCCCTGCATACTCCACTTGCAACACAGGGGCAGCGTGGGAGAAGAGTACCCCACACTGCCGTCAGGGCTGGCGCCAGGGCAGCGAGCAAAGAGCGTACTGTCTGCAGAGGCTGGCACAGGTGGTACAGACCCCCTGTCTGTCCCCCCCGTGCCTTGGGGTCTCACGGGGGTAGCATGACTCCGTCCAGGCTCTGAGGATCCTGTGCTGGACCGCGTGGGCCCATATCTGCCATGGGGACCTAGGGAGTGGCTGGAAGGGAAGCCTGGAGCTGGGCTGGCAGCAGGAGAAGGATCTTGCTGGGAGGCTCATCTGGGGGCAGGCATCCTGGGCAGGAGCAGAGGTGTGGCAGCAAGGCCCAGGGATGAAAGTGGCCGGTGCGTGGGTACCTTGAGCCCCGGCCTTACCTCCGGCACGACTTCCCTGGATTTGCACTGTGACCCAAGGAGGTGGGGGCTGTCAACCCCACTATGAGAGGAAGTCCAGTGAAGGGCGGTCACACCCCAAGTGCCTGGGTGCTAGGAAGTGGTGGCCTGAGTGTCCGCGGGATGCTCTGACCCCGGGGTTGGAATCCAGGAAACAAAGCAGGCGGGGACCGTGGGCACCCTGGGCCGTCTCCAGCTCCTCCGTCCCACCCCCGCAGCTCTGAAAACAGGGATCTGCGAACTCAGAGATGCCGCCTGCTGGGATGAGGGCATGGCTCTGGCAGGTGGCAGCCATCGTTGGGAAGGAAACAGGGTAACAAACGTCAGAATTCACGATGCGGATAGAGAAATCCTCTTCTGGGGAAGCGTTTCGGTTCTGTGTGTACAAAGAGCTCACTCCTTATTTCACATGATGCCACTATGACTGCCCCGGGATGAGACTGACCGTGTCCTTTCTCACCCCAGCCACCATCAGCAAGCCCTGGAAGCCACTGCGTTCGGCCTTTCTCGGCTCCTCAGGGGCCTCCGGGCTTTTGTTCTCTGAACAAGAACGCCGGTGCCGGGCACAGGACGGGAGCCAGGCCGAGCTGGAGGGTGTCCGTGCCGCGGCCCTACCCGCATGCTGGCGCGCTGGCTGGGCAAGGGGGCGGCGCCCCTGTGTGAGGTCTGAGTGCTCAGGGTGCTGAGGTTTGGCTGCGGCTGAATGAGGGGGACCCCACGGCTCTGGCATGGGCCATGCTGTACTCTCTTCGTGAGTCCCATGGAGTCCCTCACCTGCGGGCCAAAGATGCCCCCCAGGTCCCCAAACCGCAGGCTCCAGAGCTGCTCCACCAGGGTGCCGTCTGCTCTGAGAGGCGCTGAACCCCGTGTGATCACAGGGGGTGGGCAGAGAGACCTCCTGCTCTGGGGCCTGTGTGGGTGATGAGCAGAGTGTCTTGGGGAGGAGGCGGATGTCCAGATGATGGGGAGATGGGAGGTCAGGGGCCAAGAAATGCCAGGCCGGGCTGGGAGGCCTGTGGGGAAGAAGCCAGCAGTGGGCACCTGAAGGGCGGCCATGGGGTGATCAGATTTGTTTTCCAATCAGGCCACTGACTCTGGCTGGAGTGGGGGGCCCGTGTACCTGACTCTTTCTTTGCTAATGATCCTCCTCCAACCAGAGGAAGGCCAGGCTTTTGTTGGAAGCCCGAGATGTGAGCGAAAACCCCAGCACATCCAGTTGCAAGTGAAGCCGTCTCCCTTCCTCTGGGCATTGCCAGACGCTGCCACTCCTTTTGTTTATTATCTCCATCTAGTTTTAAGGTCTCCCAGACTGGAGGCCAGTTTTCTAAATATCTTTGAACATTCCAATGTTCAGAACATGTGGGCTGGCTGTTTTGATCTTAGAGGGTGCTGGGGGCCAACCTCCCCAAGGAAGGCTGGGGAGAACCTTCAGATGCCAACCCTGCAGGGGCTTCCTTCCCTTCCTGGTCTCAGGCCTCCCGTTTGGGCAATTCTAAGTCCCTGGAAGGTGGCTCAGTGGTAAAGAACCTGCCTGCAGTGCAGGAGACGTGGGCTCAATCCCTGGGTCAGGAAGATCCCCTGGAGGTGGGCATGGCAACCCACTCCAGTGTTCTTGCCTGGAGAATCCCATGGACAGAGGAGCCTGGCGGGCTACAGTCCTTGGTGTCACAAAGAGTCGGACACGACTGAGCAACTGAACACACACACACACAGGCCCCTGGAAGCCTTCAGCTGTAACAAACAAGCACAAAGCAGGCTGGCTTTCCCACACGAGGCCACATGCTCTTTCTGCCCTCCTGGTTTTCCCGTTTGCTACCCTGCCTGGCCCAGGTGCCACAGAAGCGGCCTTTGTTTTCCTTCTGTGAACTAAACAAATAGAACAGAACAAAAACAGAAATAAACAACAAAAAAAATCCCAACACTCTCACACACACACAATGCCGCGTGTCCAGAGTCAGGACGGAGGCTGGAAGCACTGTCGCCTGGCTTCACTCGGTGTGGACAAAGGCGGTTGTGCCCATCAGGCCGGGCCTCTCCGGGCGCCGGGGAGCCCAGGGGTTTCTCGCCTCCCGGGGCTGGGTCCGTACTTTGGTCACTTGTCTTTGTGAAAATGACCAAGGGACCCCCAACAAGGCTGCTGAGGGGGCCACCGGAGAGCGTTTAAAGGAGAGAAAACATCATAAAGTGGAGGAGGAGGGTCCTCCAGATGGAACAAAACGTGGACACAGGGGCGGCAGGGTACCGGGTGCCCCGGCGAGCCGTGTGGATCTGTGTTGCACGCCCGGGGCACCTCCTGCACCCCCGCTGCACACCCGACCTCTGCCCGCCTCCCATCACACCCTCACACACACAAGGGTCCGAGTCCCGTCGGCACAGATGTGAACAAACGTGTGCCTGGTACTCCAGCAAGCCCCCAGCTGTGGAAGAGCAGGGCCCTCACACTGCAGCGCGACTGACTTCATCTCAAATCTTCTCCCAGGTTTCCAAGAGACAACAAAAACACATTTCCCCCTTTCCTGTCCAGTTTAAAGGTTGTTCCTAAAAAGCAATAGTCAACTTACTTTTGGTTTTTTGAAACAGAAAATTATTTACCAAGAACACACGGATTATTTGTTTTACTCTAAGCTACTCCTTTATTGAAACAACATCACTGGAAAAGCCATTTCAGTACAAATGGAAGATGAATTATTGAAAAATGGATTTTTTTTCTTTTTTTTTTTTTTAATCATCACTGGGGTTACTGATTTAAGGGCAGTTGTAGTTCAAACAAACCCAAGGTCACTGAGCTTGTTACATAATAGTGAAATAGTGCTGTTTTGTACAAAACAAAGCCAGATATTCTTTCAGTTTAAAAAAAATTGGTGATTTTGCCTGTGCAACTTTTATCTCAAGTAGAAGATGATTCTAATTTTATCTGTGTTCAATAAGCATATATTTTTTTAAAAAATCAGGAGGCTGGAGCTGTTTATTTTTCCTTACAGTTCTCGAGCAGCTGAAGAAAGTAAAATCACCTTGAATCTAGTGTTTTCTCAGCACTCTACAATAACCAGGTCTCTCAGACCCATCTGGAACGAAATTAATTACATCTATGTGTTAGTTTAATAGGAAACAATTTTATTTTCACTTGTATTTTCATCAGGGATCTTAGGGGAAAAAAGGAAAAAAAAAACAACAACACAGGATATCAGGAAAAGGCTTTGGTTCCTCATGGCACATTTTCTCTTTAGGCTTTTCTTGGTTTCCAGCTTCTGTTTTTAAAATTTTTTACTGTTTTTTTTTTCTTTTTGGTTGAAAAATACACAAAACGTGTATTTTAAATATAAAATAATTATAGAATTTGAGCATGACAAAATTTGAGAGCCGCTATACATTTTGACAAAAAATATTATTATAAAATACCGTCTGCTTTCACTCCACTTACATTCAAACGCCATCCTTTTCATTTCATATCTTCTGATCTGTTCAACCTGCCATTTGTTACACATGAAAAAGTTCGGCCGACTATTTCAGAGAATATTTGGGGAAAAAGGAAACAACCGATCTGTAAAATTTCTACGGAAGCACGCTTGCTTAGTTCACGTTAGTTTTAAACACCGTGTCGTGCTTGAAATGGCAAGTGTCGCTCGTGGGCAGCGCCAGGCGGCTGCCCGACGCGGGATCGCGGCTCTCGGCGGCGGCGCGGCAGGGTCACGGACGACCTTGGCCTCGTCCCGAGGCCGGCTCCGCCCGCAGCCCCCGGGCGTACTCCCGCTCTGCGCCGGCCCGGGTACCGCGCGGCCTTCGGTCTTTCCCGAGGCGCACGGAGGCGCGGGAGAGAGCCCCGCGGGGACGGGATGAAGGTGCGCGGCCTGCGTTTCGGCTCCAGCCGCGGGTCCCCCCTGCCTTGCCCGGCCCCGCCGTGCGCCCCAGAGCCGCCGCCACAACCGAAGCGCACGGCCAAGGCCACCTGTCGGGACACCCCGAACTCGTTTGGCTTTCACTGAGCTTTTTAATCTGCCTCCCCCATCCCGACTGGTCCCGGATTTGCAACCTCACAGGTGTAGGAACTGAGCTGGGCCGGGCTCTTGGCCTTTCGGGGACCCCGCTCCCCCCAGCAATGACCCCTGTGAGCGCAAGGCCGGGTCCAGGGCCGCGGGCAGGGAGCGATCTAGGAGGCCGGGGCTTCGAGATCGCACTCCGCCGCCGCAGGCACTGGCTCGACCTTCCCCTAGCGCGGCGCCCCGGAGCTGTCCCGGGCGCACGGCCTCCGTCAAGTCGGGCAGGCTAGAGGAGGAGAGCCCAGAACCTGTGGGCGCAGGGCAGGAGCTCGCGGGCGCCATCGGAAGCAGGCGCGGGAGGGCAGCGCGGCGCAGACACTTGCTCTCAGCCCCGCGACCCTTGGAGGCTGAGTCGCCCAGCCCTCCGGGGAGGGCGCGGCCACCCACGCCGCCGCGGCCGTGTGAACCTGGCCGTGACCTAGGCCTGGGGGGGTTCGGGTCGGGGGGAGGGGCTCTGCTTGGCCACCATTTGCCAGCCCCGCGTCACCATCCCGAGAGACCTGTCCACAGTCGGGAGACTCCCAGGTCGACCTGCTTCGAAGCCCAGCCGACCCCCAATGCCCCAGGCCGGCCTGGGCGACTGGGCCCCGCAGGCGCCAGGCACCGGAGGGGGAGGGCCCCGAGGGCCTGGGGCACCGTTCCAAAGGCCAGAAAATGGAAACTGTGCGAAAAGAATCTCCAAATCCGGCCGGGCCCAAAGCCCACCGGCTTACATAAAGCCCCAGGAGCCCGCCCGCCCGCCCGCGGCCTCCCCTCCCGGGGGTGAACAATCGGCCGGCCCCTGGCCAGGCCGTCCTGGGGTTGGCACCACCACCGACCCCCTGACCAAGGGCCTGGCGTGACCCCGGGGAGGAGAAGGGGGTCTCGGTCTCTTCCCACCGTCTGCCCCGAGAAACATTTAACTGGCCTTTAATCACATTAGCAGCCGGCCCCAATTAAGGCCGCGGGCGGGGGAGGCAGGGGAAACCGCCGGCCGTGTCACTCGAGGATAAAGGTCCTTTATGCCCCAGGCCTGGCCTGGGGCGACGCGGCGGGCCGCCGTCCCCAGCCTTTGATTGCCGGCGCCTGGGCCTCGCCGCCGCCGCCATCTCTTTGCCCCTTCAAACTGCCCCCGCCCCCGGCCCTCCCTCCCCTGCCCCCACTACGCCATCGCCCTCGGGTGACCCGGTGGCCGGGCGGAGCAGCGACCCGGGCCCGGGCTCGAGCCCGCGCCCCCACGCCGGCCGGGACGGCCCCGCTGCGGCCTGCGCCTGCGCGCTGGGAGCGCTCGAGGGGGCGGCTGCGGGGCTCACCGAGGGTCCCCGGGACGCGCCGCCTGCCCGCCGACGCCCAGCGCCCGGCCGGGACCCGGGTAAGGCCGCTGCCCACCAAGTGGCTCGGAGGGAGGGTGACCCTCGCCGTGGGCGGCCCGGGCAGGTCACCCGCGCTCTTCCTGGGCTCCGTCTGGCCTCCCGGGCCCGGGGTGAGCCCCGCTGGGCCCTGCGGCCGGGGCCCAGGACCAGGCGGGAGCCGGGCTGGCAGGTCTCCGGGGTCCCAGCCTCCGGCGGCGGCGTCGGGCCTCTGGCGCACGGGGAGCACCAGGCCCGGGCGCTGGGGCCGGCCCGCGGCCTCCTGTCTTGGCTCGCCGGCCCAGCACGGCGGAAAGCGCGCGCTCGAGGGCCGAGGGTCCCCGCGCAGTGCTTACCTTGCTCGGACGCCGGGGCCGCGCTCCCCTCGCTCCTCCTCGAGGGTCGCCCGGGGCGCGCTCTGGACGGGCCGGGGTCGTGCGAGGACAGCGGCCGCCCGCGCCGCCCGAATGCCTGCCGAGGCCGCCGCCGCCGCCGGCCGCGACGCCCGGGGGGCCGCCCGCCGGGGACCCCCGCCCGCCCCACGGCGGCAGCTGCAGCCCGGAGCCGCGTGACCCCGGCCCCGACCTCCCCGCGCTCGGCTGTTGGTCTCGCACAAAAGAGAACACTCATATTTTTCTTTCCCCGGCACCGATTTAACACCCGCCCCGGCTCCCCTCCCCCAAGTTACCCCCCACCTCCCGCACGCCTCGCTGAGAAGCGCTTTCTCTCCGCACACCCACTTTCTCTCGCCTTTCTCCACTCTTGAATTCCGTCGTTGTAGTCGAGGATGTCAGCATAGCTTAGAAAGTTTCATAGAAAGTCAGAAAGCAATTAGAGAGGCCCTATTATTGGAGTTTCGCTGGTGCCATGGAATCTTTTAAAGGACAGCCTGAAGCACCGAACACAATCCCATTAAGCCGCCCAGACTCCCACAGCCCTCAATAGGGGTGCTCAATACTTCCACAGACTTTCGCGGCTCATGGGGGAACCGCGGGGTTTCAGTCCCCAGTTCCGCAGTCCACTCAACAACAGCGCGGCCTTGAACCTCGCATTCCTTCCTTTCTCATCGGAATTTCCATTGGGAAAATGGCTTGCAGGGCCGGAGTGGACATTAATTAAAGTCTGCCGAGCGGGCCGAGGTCTCCGTTTGACAAGGGCTATGAAAACCTCAAGCAGTTTCATAAGTAACTCCCCATCCTGTTTATTTGAAGTTTTTCTTTTTTTTTAGTTTTAAAAGTTTTTTTTTTTTTTTTTTTCCTTTTCTCCAGCCACTTTCTACAAATGTGAGCGCGATTGAAATCAACTTTTACCTCTGTTCGCTTTCAAATCGATCAGCTGATGTTTGGAAAATGGGTCAAAGAAATTATGCTTTGCTGAGATAAAGACCACATATGACCAAAGTTTCAGCTTAATTGAATTTTAGTGCCAAATTATAACTCACTGAATAACTGGACTTGGGCGCAGGAGGGGTGGAGGAGAAGGCAGTGAAGGACAGGCAATTCTAATGGAAATCCAGCCACCCTGGACTGGGGTCCTGTAGCCGCACGGGTACAATAAGAACTGCAGCTCGATTCCAAGGGAGTGAGGTTTATCACACTGTGGCTTTCATGTGGGAAAACGGGGTTGGCCTCACTTGGATCTGTGGGTTTGGGTTGATATTCCTGGGTATTATTTCATGTAGCAGGCAGCTCTTCTATAGAGCATAGCTTCTCCTTTCTTGTTGTTGAGACTAACTTCTGTTCTTGCCAATAAAAATTAATCTCTTCCTTTAGAAGTCAATGTGTAAAGAAAGCAGGTGTTTTGAAGAGAGAAAGTATTTAAAAAATAAAACAGGTACTTGATTGTCAGAGCAAAATGCCGGGTTTAGAACAATTAGGATTTTGCTTCTGGTGTATCATCACAGATGTTCATTTTATTAAATAGACGTTTGTATCTGGCAGTTTCTGGATTAATTTCAGGAAGGGACAAGAGGTGATGGGCTCATAATGAAAGAATTATAATTTAGGTGGTAGTGCGCTGAGCCTCAGTTGCAGGCAGATGGGTTGTTTGCTAAATCTATAAGGGGAATAATTAAAAATGAGCATGCGAAGGATGTTTAATTTTTGGATAGGTTGTATTTGTCACCAATTATTTGGAGCTTTTTCTCAAATTGCCTCCTTTTCTCTTGTTTCATGGCTGTCTTGGCCATGCTGCCTCCAGGCTCAGCCCCCTGGCCTCTGACCTCTTGCTTTGCATGCACGCTGCACCCTCAGCAGGCCTAGTGGGTTTTTACATCTGTTCTCCTTGCATACATAGGGACCTCTCCCCACCTAGGTGGTTCAAAAGGGCAGCAGGCTACCCTGCCTCCACACCCCCCCCCCCCCCCACCCCAACACACACACACACAGATCCAACCTCGGGCACTTTCTAGCCAGGCCTTCAACACTTCCTGCCTTGGCCGGCCGTATCAATTTCTTCCCTGATTCTTTTTTTTTTTTTTTTTTTAATATTATTTTATTAGTTGGAGGCCAATCACTTCACAACATTTCAGTGGGTTTTGTCATACATTGACATGAATCAGCCATATAGTTACACGTATTCCCCATCCCGATCCCCCCTCCCACCTCCCTCTCTACCCGACTCCTCAGGGTCCTCCCAGTGCACCAGGCCCGAGCACTTGACTCATGCATCCCACCTGGGCTGGTGGTCTGTTTCACCATAGATAATATACATGCTGTTCTTTCAAAACATCCCACCCTCACGTTCTCCCCCAGAGTTCAAAAGTCTGTTCTGTACTTCTGTGTCTCTTTTTCTGTTTTGCATATAGGGTTATCGCTACCATCTATCTAAATTCCGTATATATGTGTTAGTACACTGTAATGGTCTTTATCTTTCTGGCTTACTTCACTCTGTATAATGGGCTCCAGCAGCTTTTCTTGGTTCTGCCTCTAGGCGTCCCTCACTCCCTCTCCCCCCCACCTGAGACACCTTCCGTCTTCCTGTCTGTCTGTCCAGACTGCAGTTCTCAGACCAGGATCACAGCCACATTGACCTGGCCCCCATCGGACTGCAGGGGACGACCTCCTCTGCTTGGCCTTTAGGGAGGGCCCTGTGCTCCAGTCTGCGTTTCATTGCCTTGTGCTTCCTTTCTCGCTATAGCTGGACTTCGGGGATGTTTCTGGTAAGGAGAGAAAACGACAGAGGCGCCTTGAGGGTAGGTATCACTTTACACTGGTCCCGGGGTTCTCTCAGCACCCCGAACCCAAAGAGTGGGCCGTCCATCAGTCAGCCGCACGTGGATGTGTAAATCAGAACCAGGTTTGGGCGGGCAGCCACAGATGCGCCTGGTCCCTGGAGGTGTGAACAAAGTCCACATGCTTCTGCGCTGAACTCAGAGGACCCGTCCCTGGACTTTTTCAAACGACTTAAAACTCTTTAAATTCGATGGAATCTTAAACTGTTTAAAAAAGTGAATATGACTCAGTTGGACTGCAAGAGAAAGTGGAAGAAAAACAAACAAAAGCAAATCCAGAAATCCAAACAGTTGAGTCTGCTTTGGGTAGTCTTGATTTGCCCAAGAAAAGGAGCAGATCCCTGCGAAACAAGCAAAAGATTCCAAAAGTGCTTCGATGTCTCATTTTCTGGCAGGTTACCTGCACGCGGTGCTGCTGGGGCTGGCTTCTAGAACGAGACTGTTCATCCCTGCAGTCCTGAGTTGTTTAGGAAAAATGCCATTCAGGACTGTCCCCATGTGCCCGGAGAGGCTGAAGACAGGCACCTTCTTCAAAGAGCATGCCTTACTCTGGATTCTGCCGAAAACCTGTCGACAGGCCTGGCTCTGAAGAGGATGATGAATTCCAGTCTGGTCAATAGCGTGCGTGATTAAAGTAACAAGATAAAGAATGATGCGAACAAAGGCACCTTCAAAACTCTTCAGGGAACAAAGAGATGAGCAATTGCTGCGGTACAGGAAGAAATGAAAATGATGAAAATAACTCAGGAACTTGAAGGAGGAACATTTAACATTTAGAATTCAGTGCAAATGTGTTAACAATCCATCTGTGAGCAAGGTGTCTTTTCTCACCACTTAATCAAATTAACTAAACCAGGAGCGTTAGCATTTAGAGATGCAGCGTGGTTCAGAAGGAGGCTATCCCAAGAGCCTTCCCGTTCAACCAAGACACTGAACTTCTTTCTGGAGTATCAGATTCTCAGCTCAACGTTTGCAAGGAACAGTAAGATACATCAAGAGAAAAAGCAGGTATACAAGGCACAGAGCTGGACTGGAGGACCACCAGGTTAAAATGCACATGTGGCACTCTCTGCGAGCTGTTTTAAAAACTTTGAAAAACTTCTTCTCTTTCTCCCCAAGGAGCAGTTTCAACAAATGGCTGAATGGTTTAAGTCTTTGCCTTCTATGAGACCCCTGACCTTCTCCTCTTTCTCGTCGACCGGGGCTTTAGATCAGATGAAATGCGGATTCTGCTCACGTTATTTTTTTTGAGAACAGTTGCAGTGTTATGATTTTGTTCCAATCAGCCATTTAAGAAAATATGTAGGTTCAGGTTCCTTTTAAATGGGTTCACTCGGTGTCCTTCTAGGGGACGGAGAAAGAGAGAAACAAAACAAGGCAAAAGTTCCTCCTTGAGACTTGATGGTTCAACACAGGGTTAATACTGGGATTTTGGGCTGGTGATGGGTGGATGGGTGCCGTGTGTTGGGGGTTTGTTACGGACAGCTGTGGGTCAAGGCCAGGTCATCCGCTTTAGTCCTAAATATCACCCTTGTTATTCACAGTAATTTTGGGGCATCTTTGACCTGATCAACCACCTTTGCATCCGATTTTGACCTTACTGGTCTACACAACCTTTGGGACTTGTTTTCCAGAGTTTAGATTTTTTTTTTCTCACATTTTCAAAGGAGGGTACAGTGTGGAGAGTGCGTCTTATGGAATCCTGCAGCCTGGGAGTGTTCCCTTATCAAACCTGTGGGCATTTTCACAGTAAACATATGCATCTTCACTTTCAGAGGCATAAAAAATTGAGACTATAAATAACCTCACGTCAGGATTGTGTGCTAAATTTAGGAAACAAAGTTCGATTTTCAGTTTGGTTTTTTTTTTTTTTTTGGAGTTTGGGGCTCGCATGTGAGGGACTGTGGTCCTGGATTACAGAACCCTGCCTCTTTTCCTTAAATAAGAAAGGTGCCGATTTCGAGGATCCTTCAAGATCCTTTCACGTGGGTCAGTTTTGACTAGCATTAGTCTTTGTTTAGAGAATGCTTATATATTTTCAGAGAATTCACAGTAGCATGTGGACTACAGACCACGCTTAGCGGATCAGGAGAGCGCGTCCTGACGTTCCTGAGGCCCACTTCCACGTGTCCCGCTGCAGGTAGGGGAGTGGGAGCCGGAGGCACCCTCCTGGCGGGGAGGGCAGCGGGTGACCTCCGATGGCCATCTCTCATTCCTCCCCTGCCGGGAAAGTCTCCGAGGCTGAAAAAAGCAGCAAGTGACTTCATTTGCCTCTGACCTTTCGAACGAAAATAAACTGTACATGACTAATAGAACCTAAGGTACCAAGAGGTCCTTAAAATGATGGAAATTGGCCACCCGCATGTGGGCAGACCTCCTGCAGTGGGGAGAGGCTTGGTTACATAACCCCTACTATCCCATCCAGTTTTGACTCAGTAAGCCGGCGTGACCTATATTAAGTTCTAATAAACATCAGCTGTTTCAAGAGATACACATACTTTGCACAGAAACAGCCACCGTTCCGATTCAGATGGGACTGGGATGTATATTTTAATGGTGACATTTTTGTTTTGTAGGAAAAGTCACCAGTTGTTCGTGAATTTGATTGCATTCTTTTAGGCCCTTCAGGGCCAATTATTAATAAATGCACACAGACTGTGTGCCCTCTTGGAAATGTCAGAAGTCTGCATTCTATTTTACGTTGTGCTGGACACAATGTTTGACCTACAGGAGCACGTGCAGGTAAAGTGGAAGCCCTGGAGAGAGGACCAATCTACGAGGCCGGGGTTCAGTTTTGCAGGCAACACTTCGGGACCCCATTCGGTAGCTCAAAGCCAAAATGGTCCTGTCTTAGTGATGTGGCTTTTGGGGGGGTTATTGGGGTTCTGTGTGCATTCCAGAGGTCCTGGCTTTAGGACCTGGAGGTCCTGGAGATGTCTGCTTACACTCATGAAAGAGGAAGAGAGTTAGGGGGCCCGCATTCCCTGGGCTTGAAAGGGTTGGGAGGGGGGCGGATGGGAAGCATCAGCTGACAGGCACTCTCCTGGTGTGTCCTGGAACTTTCCAGAGAAGCAAGATGGACGTGAGAAAGGTGGCTGAAGTGGTGGGAATCTGCCTGATGTCTCACCCACAGGTCTGGCATGCTGCAGTTCATGGGGTCGCAAGGAGTCGGACACGACGAAGTGACTGAGCAACCATATATATTTAAGCACACGCTGCTTGGAGGTACTGACCATAGAAAGCTTTAAAACCTGGCCAGTAAACACCTCCAAAGGAGCAGAGGCCATGTCTGCCCCATGGCAATATTCTCGTCTAAACTTCTTTGTATCTCTCACTTCAGTGTCATTTCAACTGAAGATCTCAAGGTGTTGTGTCCAGCTCTTTATAGCAGTGAAGCATCTCTTTCATTTTGCATGATTAAGATTTGGGTGGGGAAGCAGCTGAAGGTGTAGACAGGAGAAGAGAGAGCCGGGTTACACAGAAAGTCAGCGGATCAGAGGACTGGGAGCAGCAAATCCCGAAACTGCCTGAAGCAGGGGGGTGAAGTCACTGCTGTCAAGGTCAAGAAGAAATCATCTCTGCCTCTTCCTGGCCCAAGGCCTGGTGAGAGCCTCAGAGCACTGGTTACAGGGCAGAGGCACTGTGTTAGATGCAGCAACTTGGGACAGTTTTGGGGGGCCCATTATCCAGGCTGGGCAAGGAGGGGACACTTCCTTGGAGAGGTGTGGCATTAGTTGGCATTGATCAAGACAAGGGATGCTGTGGGGTGAGGCACGAACAGGACGGTCCAGGGAGAGGGAACAGATGGCCCGAGAAGGGATGGTAGGGTCTCCGGGGACCCCACTCCATCACCAGGCCTCCATCAGCTGCAAGTTGATGGAGTGATCTCTTTCCTTACAGCTTGACCTGCATGGCTTCCCAAGTGGTGCTAGTGGTAAAGAACCTAGCTGCCAGTGCAGGAGACGTAAGAGACACTGGTTCCATCCCTGGGCTGGGAAGATCCCCTGGTGAAGGAAATGGCAACACGCTCCAGTATTCTTGCCTGGAAAATTCCATAGACTGAGGAGCCTGGTGGGCTACATTCCACAGGGCCGCAGTCAGTACCTTGCCCTGCATAAGTCTATCCTGGATTGCAGCACATTCAAGGTCTGTAGACTTTAATAGGTACTCACAGAAGAGAAGGTACTCATTGGAAGGACAGATGCTGAAGCTCCAATACTTTGGCCACTTGATGTGAAGAACCAACTCACTGGAAAAGACCCTGATGCTGGGAAAGATTGAGGACAGGAGGAGAAGGACAAAGGATGAGATGATTGGATGGTATCATTGACTCAGTGGACACGAGTTTGAGCAAAGTCTGAGAGATAGTGATGGACAGGGAAGCCTGGCGTGCTGCCGTCCGTGGGGTCGCAAAGAGTCGGCCACGACTGAGCGACTGAACACCACCACAGAAGAGAAGCACCTGGTGGACAACTTCCCAACATTTGATACGGGGGATGTTTCCAGATTCTTATTCGTGGGCCTTGTTGGCTTAGGCTCAGCATCTCTGTGTGTTGTCTTTAACTCACCCGTTCAGTGAACCTTTGTTGAGCGTCTGATGGCCCAGGCACAGGGGTACAGGTGGGTGGATGGGCACAGCCTCTGCCCTCCTGGGGCTTGCAGTCTTCAGAGGGAGGCTCTTGAGGGCAGATTCTTCAGCAGCATCGTGTGACCCAGGGGGCCTTTTAACACCTGCTGTTTCAGTGGCTCAGATGGAAAAAAGAACCTTCAGCAGACATCTCCAGGATCCCTGCCGTGTGCCAAGGCACGTTGTGAGGTGCTGGTCCT
Organism: Muntiacus reevesi; assembly: GCF_963930625.1. NCBI lineage: Eukaryota > Metazoa > Chordata > Mammalia > Artiodactyla > Cervidae > Muntiacus > Muntiacus reevesi. The sequence continues at coordinate 62,424,532 of NC_089263.1, read as the reverse complement.
GGCTCCCAGCAAGTTCGGGGCTGGGTGGGGAAGGTCAGGGAAGGTCATTTGAGTGTTAGTGGTGGAAGAGGTCGTGGGGCCACACGGAGGGAATATTCAGTGCTATGCATGGGGCATTCCGGAGGAGGGGAGACCACTACAATGCTGACTGGAGCACAGTACGCCCTCTGGGGGCTGGGGGAGAGGGTGGGATGGTAGTGGTGAGGGCCAGAGTCGGGTGGCAGGGGCTGGCTTCTGCTGGGCTTGTCTGCAGTCCTTGAGTTACATGCTCCAGATGACAAGAATTGTGAAGGCTGAGGTCGTCTCATTGAAGATGTTCTACTGAATTAAGGTCATGTTTTCTATAAAATGTTCTGCAACGTTAGGTATAATTGGACATCTCTTAAAAGAAAAATCTCATTTCCCAGATGTTACCTGGATAGCTTATTTCCATGTCCAGCTAACCTTCCTGTTGAGTAAAGATTTCCAGCGTGGAATGCCAAGAGCTGGTAGGGATATGGTCCTTTTCTGGGACAACAGTGGGATCAATCATGCTGATGAGTGTACCTGGCTATTGCTACCGCAGGTGGCTGCCGCTGGCTTGCTTGTGCTACACCTTTGGGTACCACTTCTGGGATGAGGAAGGAGGCGGCAATGTGAGGATGGCAGTAGGGACCAAGGTGTTCCCACTTGTTCTGGAACCAGCTGGTCTGAGCTTGCTGTGATATGAGCTTGCTATCTATCACTTGGGAATCAAGTGATCACAGTTTTTGAAGGTGTTTTCCTGCAAGTTTCCTATTTTTTTTTTCCTCCTGGAGTGCGACAGAGCCTTCTGCTCTGAAGCTGTGGATGGCAGTAGTGGCCGAAGCAGCTGGTCAGCTTGCCTGTGACTCCCTCTCAGCCCCAGAGAGCTCCCAGTCTATACAGTGAAGTTGATTTGTGGGCTCAGCTGAATGTTTTTCCTTTCCTTTTACTCTTTTTTAAAAGAGCAACTGGTTAGTAATTAGTTGTTCAATTCGACTGTTTTTCTCTTAAAATTTTTTTTTATGTGGTAGAAGTTTTATTTTTTTTCTGGGCAAATTCTCAGGGTTTAATTGCACTTAAAAATTGTGGAGCCTGTCAAAGTAAATTGCAGATAGAATAGTTTTACCCAATAAAACTAGTCCTGTGATTGTCACCATTGTCAGGCTTCTCAGATAAAGTTGTGGGAAGGAGAATTTAAGTCTGCACGGTGAACCACACTTCAAATCAGTATTCAGCACGAGGCTCATCACGCTCAAAGACAGATACCCAGGGTAGCAGCTTTGATGTTGGAGAAATCAGACATTGATTTTAAAATGATTTTTCAAATGCTGCCCACCTAAAGAAAAGGAGAAGTGTCTACCCCAATGGGTTTAAGGTTAAAGCAGTGCAATTAAAAAAAATTATTGAAATATAATTGATTTGCAATGCTGTAAAGTGTAATTTGTGAAGAATTTTTTAAAAGGCAAAAGCCATTTTATAGCATGTTAAAAACAGTAAAGCATAAGCAATATTAGCTACTAGCTTCATGCAAAGTTGCATCTGCTCTGTGGCTCAGTTAAGTTTCTGTTTATTCCTGGGAGCAAATGAGATCGCTGTATGTCCTAAGTGGCTCTAGCCTTTTCATGGGCCGTGAGAAAAGTTCCCCTCCCACCCACCCCACACTTCCCAAGTAGTTTGTGTGTGTGTGTGTGTGTGTGTGTTCGGTCGCTTCAGTCATGTCCAACTCATTGCAACTCTACGAACTATAGCCTGCCAGGCTCCTCAGTCCATAGGGTTCTCCGGGCAAGAATACTGGAATGGGTTGCCAAGTCCTCCTCCAGGAGGTCTTCCCCACCCAGGGACTGAACCTGAGTCTTCTGTGGCTTCAGCATTGCAGGATGATTCTGAGTGCTGAGCCACTGGGGAAATCCATCAAGTAGTTTTTATCCCCTAAGAAATAGTTTCATCTTCTCTTCCTCCCTTTTTAATAAGGGAGCTTCTAGTGCTAGATTTGTCTTCACAAAAGACAGAACTCTCTAGAATATGCAGCTTATCTTTCAACCCAACTTGGATTTCTGGGGACAATAGTGGACTCTATACTTTTTATTCTTCCTCCCAGAGTCCAACGCTTGTATTGACCGATAATAAATTTCAACCAATTATTGGATCTACTGAGGATGGGAACTCGTTCCTCTATTGTTTGAAATAGTTTTTAATTATATTGTGTGGATCTATTGCTAATCTGTAATACACATTTATATTTCATGTGGTTCCCTATAGGTCAGGATGGATAGGGAAAAGCACCTTCCTTACTCGAAAAGTATCGACTCGTTTCTGCTCTTCAGCATCGTGGAGAAGGTGAGTTAAATAATAAGTGGCGAAGCTGTTGGAACTTAAGGAGAAAGATGTTGAATGAGAGAGAATACAGGGACTTCCCTGGTGGTTCAGGGATTGGGTGGAGCTTCACCTTCAGTGTGGGTTCCATCCCTGGTCAGGAAGCCCAGATCCCACATGCCTGGAGGCCAAGAAACCAAAACATAAGACAGAGGCACTATTATAGAAAATTCAAGAAAGACTTTAAAAATGGTCCACATCAAAAAAAATCTTAAAAAAAAAAATCAGTGCAATTTGAAAAAAGAGAGAGAGAGAATATGGTGTCGCCTGGGAACTGGAAGCCTGGCCCCCGGAAGCTGACTGCCTCAGGCCTGGCCGGGCTCTGCAGCCTCGAGCTCTGCTGGGTAAGATCTGTGACCCAGATGGGCTCAGCGTGGTGCCCGACACAGCACAACAGGTAATCGAGTGTGTGATCATGTTTATAATCAGTCGTTAAGGAGAAAACTTTATTTCACAAAAGCAAAACTAGGAGAATGAAGGTGACTGTGTATCTGTCTGATGTGTGTTAGTCGCTCAGTCGTATCCGACTCTTTGCGACCCCATGGACTGTAGCCCACCAGGGTCCTCTGTCCGTGGAATTCTCCAAGCAAGAATCCTGGAGTGGGTTGCCATTCCTTTCTCCAGGGGATTTTCCCGACCCAGGGATCCTCCACTGCAGGCAGATTCTTTATGGTCTGAGCCCCAGGGAAGCCCTATTTGTCTTATGAGTGATATATATTTTTTCCCAAATGGCACATCAAGAGTACTACCTATAATCAGTTAATATAATTATGTACATTTTGCATATCTGAGTCCTAGAGATTTAAAAATTGGTTGCCCGTGGAAGTTATTGGGTTATATGTCTGTGTGTTTGTCTACACATTTAGTGTATCCAGCCAGTTTATGCATTTCCTATACATTTTGTGGGCTGCCAGATAATAACAGCAGGCTGGCATCAGCTCTATATCTGCTTGGGAATGACCATAAACACCACCATGGAAACTGAGAGCTCTCGCGTGTGGGCACATGCCTCTCTGTCCGCTGCAGAAGAGCAGGGGGCTGTTTAGGAGAGGCTTGGGAGATGGGGGCTCAGAGCTGTGCCCCCTGTGCCCCTGCGGGAGGCGGGGGGAGGGCTTCCCTCCTCTTCCTCCAGGTGGAAGGCGGCAGCCGGGGCCCCAGAGCCAGCACCCCAGGTGCGCCTGGCGAGTGGTTCTGGTGCCAGCTAGGCCCTGGGAGAGGGAGGCACGAGCCGGGTGGAAGGGAGGAACGTGGGCCACAGAGGAGATCTGCCCCCCAGCCCTGGGCCTTGGACAGCCTTGGGACCTTGCAGAACTGCCTCTCCCTTCTGTTGTGTGAAGACTAGCTCATGTCACCCAGGTTCGTTGCAATGACCTGCCATTCCCCTTTAGAAGCCGGGTGGGAGACCGAGGCCGCTGAGTATAATAATACCACATCCTAGCTGAAAAAGAGGCAATTGCTTTCTGAAATAGTTACTTCTTTATAAGTGCCGGAGGGAGATAAAACAATTGGATGTCTGATAGAAGTAGTAACACGTTTCGTCCAGTCCTGCCTTCTGGACATCTATTTCGCTGAGTGTGCCGTTTTTCACCAGAGCGTTTCCTACCTTGGGGTCATCTTTGTGCTGGAGATTACAGAAAGCCAGCTCACATCATAAATTGCTTTGCCACAAAAAGGCCCTTCCAACTTCTCACATTATGGGCCAGATTTTTTTCTTTTTTTTTTACGTTCAGATGCCTCCCTCCCCAGTTCATCCCTGATAACCGGGCAGGATAATATTATAAATGTTGAGGGTCTTTGTCTATAGACAATAGAATAGGCCCAGTGTTAAAATATCTTACATGCCTTATATTTTAGGAAACACACACAATATATACAATTGATTTACTCTCAAGCTAGATCTTAGGTTCAAATCTGTCCACTAAAAACCCTTCTGATGACATATTTGAGATATATGGTAAAAAAAAAAATAGGTTGAGGATTGGATCCACAAATATAAACCAGTTTGTATAAACCACTGTTAATGAGCAGTTGTTTGATTTCATCTGGGTAATACTGAATGCCAGTCTGTGTGTGTAGACAGACTCTAAACATGAATCTTGTGTATGAAGAGACACTTTTAAAAAAAATTATATTTACTTTGTATTGGAGTATAGTTGATTTACAGTGTGGTGTTAGTGTCAAGTGCATAGCTAAGTGATTCAGTTATACCTACATCCACTGTTTTTCAGACGCTTTCCCCAGACAGGTTACTACAGAATACTGAGTAGCATTCTCTGTGCTCTATGGTAGGTCCTGAAAAGACGACATTTTTGATGCAAGCTCTGAAGCAGGATTATGTGCTACATTTTTATAAGGTGTCACGTTAAATTCTTCTGCAGCTCCTACTGTCTGTCCCGGAGGTGTCTTCAGTTACTTTGTCCTGAGGCTAAAGGGATTTAATGAGAGCTGACTTAATGGTTGGGCCTGACACTCTTCTGAGGGCTCTGCCTGTGTTGACTCATCAATTTCTGGTCTCCATCTGGTGAGATGGGGCCTCTTATTATCTCCATCTTACAGCCAAGGAAACTGCAGCTCCATGAGGCTAAATGCCTCATCCACCATCGAGGGGGGATTCACACCAGATGCTAGACTTCAAGACCGTGCGTGCTTCTCAATATTAAAGAGGAATCTGGGGATTCTTTGTTTTCAACGGCAGCTTATTATGTTACCAAGTCTGTAATAATAACTATGAATGGGTGTAAATTAGGACTACTGGGCAGATGTCACAATGGTAAGTGTTTTGACTTCTGCTTGAAATACAGTTCTGTTGACATGGAGCCAGCTATAGCCATGGAAGTCAGAAACACTCACCCATGATGATCAGAGGATGTCTCCAGACTGGATTTGTCCTGTGAACATGTAAGGCAGAACTAATGTTATAAATACAGACCCTACAGTAGACATAAGAACTGTGAGTTAACACTTGATAGGGGAGAGTTAAAAATACCACTTTAACTAAAAAAGCACTCTAGGTTTATCATGCCCTGTTACCTGCCAAGTGTTGAGAAAGTCTTTCTCAGGAGCTTGAGAAAACCAAGTCAAGAGATAATAAAAACACTTCTGGATGGATACGAAGAGACTTATCAATGTGCAAGTGTTATGAGAGAGAGAAAAAGGGACCATTTGCAAAGAACAATCCTCCATTTCTCAAGAATACCAGTAGTTTCAAAGGGAGCAAGTTAAACACAGATTTGGGGAATACTAGTAAAGGGCAGTGACACTTGAAAGTTGCTCAGTGGTGTCTGACTCTTTGAGACCCCATGAACTGGAGTCTGCCAGGCTCCTCTCTCCCCAGAATTCTCCAGGCAAGCATACTGGAGCGGGTAGCCATTCCGTTCTGCAGGGGATCTTCCCGACCCAGGGATGGAACCCGCACTTCGAGCAGATTGTTTGTGACACTTAATGAAGTACTGATTGCCGGTTCCATGCTGCTGAGACCAGAATGGCTCCCTGGGACGTCCTCACACAATCGCTAGGACAGACCAACAGACTATTTGCGGGAGTAGCCAGGTACTGCATTTCTGACTTTTGTGTATTTCAACAGATTGGATTCAGTGGTTAAGTGAAGTCAGACATGCATCCATGTTAAGTCTCCTCAGTCGTGTCTGACTGCGACCCCATGGACTGTAGCCCACCAGGCTCCTCTGTCCATGGGACTCTCCAGGCAAGGATACTGGAGTGGGTTGCCATGCCCACCTCCAGGGGCTGTTCCCTGCCCAGGGATCAAACCTGGGTCTTTGACCTCTCCTTCACTGGCAGGCGGGCTCTTTACTGCTAGTGCCACCTGGGAAGCTCCTCAGTGAAGTCACTGGTGATCAAATATCCTCAAAGGAACAATCCCTCCACATTGGAAGGGTCCCAAGAACCTGGGCGGGTGAGGGGTGGGAGGTGATGCCTCTGTGACTTTTAGGCTCTGGGTTGCTCTCATTAGGGAATCAGACATGTTTGTGCTCATTTTGAAGCAGAAGAAATACACTTTTAAAGGAAGAAGGGAAACTCAGCTCTCATCCTGCCCACTGGAGTCCATGGCATAACTTCCAGATGGTGATATTCAGATTCTTTTGATATTCCTCCAGCTAGGAATATGAAATACACACGAGAGAAAAAAAAAAAAAAAACTTAAGCCCTGGGGGAAAAAAGATAAGTGCATCCTAATGACTAACAATCCCTTGTCTGTATTTAATGAAGTGTTCACCTTCTGGTGTGAATGTCTGGAAGTCAGCTATGGGTGATACTGCAGTATAAACTTCACATGGCCCTCCGGGCTGCCTGACTTCATCTGCCTGCTTGCTCTGCCTTTCCAGTGCTCAGAGCAGGGTGTGGGGTGGTGTAGATGCTCAAACTATTGATGGCCAAGTGACCGAGTGATTGACAGGGACGAGTCTAGGAGGCATTTGACAGAGAAGTGCCATTTAGGTACTGATTAAAAAATACAACAGTAGACCACGGAGACCATCACAATGGCATCTGCTAATGCAACCTTCTTTCACTTTTCCCTAGGTTCTTTAACAGCTGCAGAAAAATCTAGAAGACCCCCTGGCAAATTTCGAAGAACACACAGCTAATTTACAAACAAGGGGGAAACAGAACGTTGAGAAACTCAGCGGCTCCAAAGACTGCAGTAGATGGGAAACAATTCGGAAAGCGGCCTCCGCGGTGAGTGCAAGCCGCGTTTGCTTTTCAGCGGTGATTTCTGAGGATTAATTTTGAGAGGGAAGAGGGACTTTACTCCTGTGTGTAGGATGGCTCTCCATCATGAACCGTTGTTTTAACGGACTAAAGAATTTGTTTGGCACACACTTGCTCAGAACCCAAGGGAAAAAAGCCAAGTTCCCTCGAGGCTGTCAGCCCCCGAGGACAGGAGTCAGTCTGAAACGTCTTAGCTTCAAGAAGGTGGCAGAATTACATAATTATTCACAACTCAGAAGAAATTAAAATACCTCTTCCAAATATGAAGTTGTGAGATAACACAAACCACAAATTCTAGACTTTCAGAGAGCGCGTGCCTCGTGCGGCCTCCCACGCAGAAACCCACGGCAGACTGTGTGCGCGGCGAACACGTGCTTCCGCGCCCGGGAGGGTCCCATCGCGCCCGGGAGGGCCCCTCAGCCGGCTCCTTCGCGATGCCCGGGGATCTCAAGATGGAGCGTGTCGGAGGAGCAAGTGGTCATCACAAGGCCCCCGGGACCACGGAGGAACCAGTGCAGGAGGTAAGGAACAGCCTAGAAAGTCCTAGAATAGAGGCAGAGTGCGACGGGACGGACGTGGGGGGCGGGGGGTGGGTTGAGAGTATGGAGAAATGGTCACATGGGCCCGAGGAGTCTGTCTTTTTTTTGGGGGGGGGGCGCCTAGGGGCGCTGCGTGCTCATCATATTTGTGAATAACTGAAAATCATCGGTATAAAAAGAAAGAAAGAAAGAAAATCATCAGTAAAGTCGCTCAGGCATATCCATCGAGTCAGTGATGCTATCCAACCGTCTCATCCTATGTCGCCCCCTTCTCCTCCCGCTGCCAATCTTTCTCAGCATCAGGGTCTTTTCTAGTGGCTCAGTTCTTCGCATCACGTGGCCAAAGTATTGGAGTTTCAGCTTCAGCATCCGTCCTTCCAATAAATATTCAGGACTGATTTCCTTTAGGATAGGCTAGTTTGATTTCCTGCAGTCCACGGGGCTCTCAAGAGGCTTCTCGATCACCACGGTTCAAAAGCATCAGGAGCACCACGTTAATCCAGGTTCACTTTGAAAGCGAACATGCCAGAATGCTCCAGTTGCTCAGTCGTGTCTGACTCTTTGAGACCCCATGGCCTCTAGCCCGCCAGGCTCCTCTGTCCACGGAATTCTCCAGGGAAGAATTCTGGAGTGGGTTGCCATGCCCTCATCCAGGAGATCTTCCCAACCCAGGGATCGAATCCGCTCTCTCCTTCACTGCAGGCACATTCTTTAGCTCGGAGCCACCAGGAAAGCCCCTTGAAAGCTAACATCACCTGGTAAATGCCTTTGATGGACAGATGAAGCATCACTCCCTCAGCCCCATTTTGAGGATCTGCCCTGGCTTACGCCCAGTACAAGGCCCTGGGGCTTCCAAGGCAGAGTAGCTGGGTCCCTGCCTGCAAGGTGGTCATGTCACTAGCAGGGCGGTCAGATGCGGACACCGCCAGGGGCTGGACTGGCACGCGTGAGCCCTGGACTGTGGGGTGGGCGTGAACTGCAAGAGCGGGAAACCAGGATGGTGTTTGGTGCAGGGGAGGCCTCAAGGCGCAGGGCTGCAGGGGCGGGGGGGGAACCTGGTGACTTTGGGGGGTTTTGTGCTGCGCTGAGGGGCTCCGTCTGGCCGTGGTGGGAGCTGGGTCTGTGGGATTCTCTCAGTTGGGGGGTCCTGGAAACCAGTGCCAGAGGAATTTACTGGAGACAGAAACTTTGCCATGTTGGGCAGGGGAGTGAGTGAGATGTGGATGAAGGTAGATTTTTAAATGTGAATATCTTAATTTTATTTTACATTGTTTTAAATATAACTTTACGTAGATATATTTTTTTCTTTTTCAAGGGGGGTAGATTTTTTGAGGACGGCGGCTGTGACTTACTCCTCCCCAGGTCCACGGTAGTGCACAAATCGAGTCCCCAGTGAGCTGGAAATACTCGATGTCCGAGGAGGTCCAGTAGCAGTATTCTTCCAACTTTATGTTTCTCAATTTTAATGAAAGCCTATAATCTTGACTGAGGATATAAGCTTATGAACGTGGCCAAAAAGAAGCAAGGGATGAACCCCAAATCTCTCCAGTCTGTGTTTTCTCCACATTTCCTTCTGGGTGGGGGGACTTCATAGAGTCCCCCACCCCCGCCCCATACAGAAAGCATCTTACATTTGAGTTGCACGTTTAGAATACAAAATTCAAGAAATAATTGCCACCACATTGTACCAGATACCTATCGGCTACCAGAAGCATACAGCATGTGTGGCTGCTGCCCTTTGAGACCTCGTGGTCTGGATTCTTTGCTTAATGTGGTGGAAATTGGAGGAGATTGAATTCTCTGCAGAAATGATACCCACAGAGGGGCAAGAGTGCCATCCTGTTTCTGTTTGGAAACCCTTTACGATTTCAGAGAACTAAGAGAAACCTGCCACAATACAGTGATTTTTTTTTTTTTTTTTAATAAGCAAAAGAGAACTGTCTTCAGTCAGTCCCACCTGTGGAGAATTAATCAGCCTGCCAGTAACTCTGACGGTGAAGGGGTTAAAATAACAAATAAATGACTTTATTTAGACTTGAGCATTTCTGGCATTTTTTCTAGATTTTTTCCCCCCACAGTATTTGATGTGACAGCTTTTGTTTGCTCACACTTGTCTCTCTTTTAAATTTCTCATATCAGCGGTAAAAGCTATTTCTTTTTTCTGTAACATCTTGAGCTTGATATCCAATGAAGGGAGAAATTGCTCTTGCATTGCTTGAAATTATATTATACCTAATTTTTAGGGGAGAAAGATGAGAGTAATTTAGATCTCCAGGCACTGAAGATTTTGCAGACAGGTCATCTGCAGCTTTATTGCTGATTAGTCATCCATAAAAGTGTTTTTACTGCGGGGGAGGTGTCGCCATTTCCAGTATTCTTTAGAAACACTGGTTTTGAGGCCCATCCAGGGAAGGGAAAGACCGTTGTCCACTTTGAGGGCACAGCCTGGCCTCGATGGGGCCCTGGTTGGGAGTGGAGAGCCTCCTTGCACCGAGGGACGGAGCAAGTGGAGGGGCCGCTGGGTCTCATCTTACCTAAGCCCGTCAGAAGCATCACTCTTGGCGCCACTGGCCTTTAGACCGCGCATGCGCGGTTGCAGAGTCGGCCTCAAGTGGGCGGCAGGCTTCAGGTACCAATTATTTGTGCGTGGGGAAAGGTTCACCGGAGAAGCCTGTCATTTCTGGACTTGGCGGGCTCACTTATAAACCGTGAACAAGCCGGAATTTGTTGGCTAACCATTTATAAGCAATTTTGGAAAGAAGTGTGCTTCTTTCCTGACGTTTTCCTTATGGGAGTGAGAATCTGCCTGGCTTTTCAGTTTCTTTGACACCCCAGGGCCCCTTCCGGAGGCCCCCGTTTTCCAGAGGAATTCACTTACGAGCACTGACCTTTTGGCCCCTGATGCCGGAGAGGGGACGCACACAGTGGGTTTGAGTGCCAGGAAATCTCCCCTCCTGCCACCCTTCCCGGGTGGGCAGGGGGTAAAATGCTTTGTGTAAATTTTAGGGCGGAGGGGCTCATTCTCTGATCCATGCCGTCTGGAGCAGCTGGTATTTCCTAAACTTTTCTGTGTATGTCGTTGGAAGCACAGCGTTACCACTCTAAAGAGGGACACCGAGGAGCCAAATGCCAGTGGAGTTCTGTAATGTGGGCTGCAGTGTAAACTGTGGTAGGGTTGAACTGAGGACTCTTCTAGGAAAACCTGTAAGTAATTAAGTTCTCCCTCCAGCAAGGTAAAAGCTGAGTCTGAAGTCTGTTAACACAAAGGAGAGTGAAACCTTTGTTGGTGGTTTTATATACATGTATTTTTTTCTTTTTTAATGTAAATAAATAAAGAATTCTGGCAAGACAAAAAAAACAAAACAAAAAAAACATCCCCCAAACCCTCGTATCTTGTTACTGACTTAAGGAGAAAAGGAAAGATGCTGCCTTTGTTGGTTGCATGTTTCACATTGCTGAGGTCAGAACAAAACTTAGATTACCCTGTTTCAGCAACTCCCAAACCATGTTCCGGGGAATATAAGATATTTCCTGGGGAGGAGGGAGGAAAGATTTCATGGCCAGCTCAGTTTCAGAAACCTTCCATATAATTTCCCCTTCTCTGGAGATTCGCGATGCTCTGTAGCTTGTTAAGAGAATGCTGTTTGCCTTGGCTTAACCCAGTAGTTTTATCTGGTGTGACCAGAGTCCTTTTTCACAAGGCACCTGCTCCCATCCAAGGGCAAGTACCGCTTACCTCGCCTCCAGCGGAAACGCTGCCCGCTAGCAGCTGATCTTCCCTGCCTGTCCTCGTCTATGCTAGCTCTGTGGCTCTTTATCGACCCCGGCGGTGTCGTACATCTCTTGTGATGCGTGTATCCAGCTTTCAGGAAAGACTGCATGCTCCCTAAGGACAGACACTTTTCCTGTATCATCTTTGTATCCCCAGCGTGCCTGCTGCAAGTGTGGGAGCATTTGACTACTATACAGTAAGTCCCCTACTTACCAACCTTCAAGTTGCGAACTTTGAAAGATGCGCACGTGCACTCGCACGTCCAGCCACACGAGTGAGTTCACGTGTCTGGCTGTGCATTCTCACTTGAGTGCATCCTCCACAAGTGGCTGTGCTTTTGTGCAGGTCACCGTGCTGTGTAGACTGCCACAGTGCAGTATCTTTATTTCTAACCCAGGGTGTCCAGAAGCACGCGTAAACGCTGCGATGATACAGCTGGTACTGGTGTACTTTCCAAGGTACTGTGTTATAAGATGAAAAATGCTTACTCTTTTATGCCTTCTTGTTTTTTTTGTGTGTGTTACTTGTGTGGCAAGCAGCCTGATTCATGAGAAGTGAAGCTACTCAGCTATGTGCAGATCTTTGCCATCCCATGGACTGTAGCTTACCAGCCTCCTCCGTCCATGGAATTTTCCAGACAAGAATAGTGGAGTGGGTTGCCATGGAAAGTATTATAAACCTATTACAGTGCAGTACTATATAGCCCATTCTGTTAGTTGGGTACCTAGGCTAACTTTGTTGGACTTATGAACAGACTGGACTTAACGAACGTGCTCTTGGAACAGAACTCTTTCACCTGTAGAGGATTTGCTGTCTGTTGAAAGCTAGTCCCAGGGTGGCTCATGGAAGGACCCAGGCACACTTCGGGCCTGCTAACACAGTGGAGGGTTAGGAGCAGGGGAGATGATGAGAAGGATCTGCAGAGCTGGTCCTGTTCAATTGCTTTCTCTTCTTGCATTTCATTTTCTCAGTGGAAAACACATACCTTTAGAGGACTCTTTACCTCTCTCTGCACTTGTAAGAATAAAAACATAAAATTTTTATTGTAAAATTAGAAAAAGAACTATTGGGATGGATTGAGGTTCAAAGCAGATAGAGATTCAGTTACCTGGCAAGGCTGATTCGGGAGCGTCCAGTGTTTGGGGCTTTGAGCAGAGAGCATAGGGCTTGGAAGAAAAGGCTTGAATTTTCACTGCCACAAGAAATAGGAGAGTGACCGTCCTCTCGGAGGAGACTGAGGGCTGTCACCAAGAGGAGGCTGGCGAGACGGTGTGATGTCCGTTGCTTAGCATCGTGGGAAGAGCGTGGGCTTTGGAGTCTGGTGGTCTTGGCTCTGAATTCCAGCAGCTCTGCCTTTTTTTCTTTTTTTTAAATTGAAGTATAGTTGCTTTACAATGTTGTGTTAATTTCTGCTGTACAGTAAAGTGACTCAGGTATACACATATATGCCTTCTTTTTTATGTGTTTTTCCATTATGGTTTATCTCAGGGGATTGGGTATAGTTCCTGGTGCTGCATAGCAGGACCTCTGTTCTGCATCTGCACCTACGAACACCAAGCTCCCAGTCCGTCCCTGACCCCTCACCTTGGCACCCAGAGGTCTGTTCTCCATGTCTGTGATTCTGTTTCATAGTTGGTTCATTTGTGCCACACTTTGGATCCCACGTATGAGTGATACAGTATTTGTCTTTCTCTTTCTGACATACGCTATTTGTCTTTCTTTTTCTGATTTACTTCACTTGGTATGATCACCTCTGGTTGCATCTGTGTTCTTGCAGATGGCATTGTTTTGTTCTTTTTTTATGGCTAACATTCCATTTATATATATGTACCCAACTTCTTTATCCATTCCTCTATCGATGGACATTTACACAGCTTCCACGTCTTGGTTATTGCGAACAGTGCTTCCCACAACTCCACAGGAGCTTGGATCAGAGTTTCAGTTTATTTATTTTTCAGTGTTGAAAATATTTATTTTTAAATTTGTTAAATTTTTAAACATTAGAGAGTTATATTAATTATTTTAAAGTATTTGAAATTTTAATTTCGGCAATACCTAACTCATAAGACAATTGTAGTCTATGTAGATTCTTGTATAGTTTGACTTGCTTGTGTTCATATAATCATGGAACACACCAGGCTGTTGACATGTGTTATCTGGGAGAGGCTGTCCCTGGTGGGATGGTCACCGAGGACTGTGGTACCCAGCATCCAGGAAACCTTGCCTCCTGGTGTTTGTATGTTTGTGTAGTTGCTGACCACCGTGAATAGGGCTGGCCTGGGTAACCAGTAGGATATGACAGAATGAAGAAGGGTGACCTTTTTGAGGCTCACTCATAAATGACATTGTAGGTCCCACTACGCTCTCTCGGTTTTTGCTCTGGGAGAAGCCAGCTGCCTTGCTGTGAGGACACTCAAGGAACCCTCGTTTGGTGAGGAATTCAGGCTTTCTGCCAGCAGCCCATGCCAACCTGCCAGCCACGTGAGGCGCCGTCTTGAAATCAGAGCTTCCAGCCCCAGGCAAGCCTTCAGATGATGGTAGCCCCACCTGACCTCTTGACTGCCCTCCTAGGAGAGACCCTCTGCCCAGAACCACACAGCTAAGTGCTCCCAAATTCCTGATCAGCAGTATCTCTAAGATAATAAACGTCATTATTGTTCTAAGCTAAGTTCTGAGTTGCTTTGTTATGTTGAGAAGTAATACAAGTTAGGGAGGTGAGAAGGCAGACAAAAAGTAAAAGTCTGCACTAAAAAACCAGAGTGTGCATGATATGATTTCATTCACATGGATTTTATATAAATGTGCATAAAGAAACTGAAAAATATACAGCCGCAGACTTGTAGGAATATCTGTGTTACAGTGTCAGTTGCCAAGTGGCAGATATAAATTACAGAATAACGTGTGTAGAATGAATCCATTTTGGTAAAAGCAAGCAATAAATCAGCCTGTTTGCAGAAGGGTGAGGTAAGTTTCTTCAGGAGGTGAGTATAATCACCTTTGTATAGTCTTTTCTTGCATTGTTTCACTTGTTATAATAAGCTTAAATTATTTTCATACTTTGAGACTATGGGCCTGCAGTTTATTTTTTTTTTATTTTTTTATTTTTTAAATATTATTTTATTAGTTGGAGGCCAATCACTTTACAACATTTCAGTGGGTTTTGTCATACATTGACATGAATCAGCCATATAGTTACACGTATTCCCCATCCCGATTCCCCCTCCCACCTCCCTCCCCACCCGACTCCTCAGGGTCCTCCCAGTGCACCAGGTCCGAGCACCTGACTCATGTATCCCACCTGGGCTGGTGGTCCGTTTCACCATAGATAATATACATGCTGTTCTTTCAAAACATCCCACCCTCACGTTCTCCCCCAGAGTTCAAAAGTCTGTTCTGTACTTCTGTGTCTCTTTTTCTGTTTTGCATATAGGGTTATCGCCACCATCTATCTAAATTCCGTATATATGTGTTAGTATACTGTAATGTTCTTTATCTTTCTGGCTTACTTCACTCTGTATAATGGGCTCCAGTTTCATCCATCTCATTAGAACTGATTCAAATGAATTCTTTTTAACGGCTGAGTAATATTCCATGGTGTATATGTACCACAGCTTCCTTATCCATTCATCTGCTGATGGGCATCTAGGTTGCTTCCATGTCCTGGCTATTATAAACAGTGCTGCGATGAACATTGGGGTGCACGTGTTTCTTTCAGATCTGGATTCCTCAGTGTGTATGCCCAGAAGTGGGATTGCTGGGTCATATGGCAGTTCTATTTCCAGTTTTTTAAGAAATCTCCACACTGTTTTCCATAGTGGCTGTACTAGTTTGCATTCCCACCAACAGTGTAAGAGGGTTCCCTTTTCTCCACACCCTCTCCAGCATTTATTGCTTGTAGACTTTTGGATAGCAGCCATCCTGACTGGCGTGTAATGGTACCTCATTGTGGTTTTGATTTGCATTTCTCTGATGATGAGTGATGTTGAGCATCTTTTCATGTGTTTGTTAGCCATCTGTATGTCTTCTTTGGAGAAATGTTTCCAAAGAGAAGAAATCAAGATCCGCACACCAGAACACTGACGCAAGCTTCGCTAATCAGGAAACCTTGACAAGCCAATCGTCTAACCCCACCCACTCACTGGGTAAAACCTCCACAATAAAAGGAACCACAGACCTGCAGAATACAGAAAGCCCACTCCAGACACAGCAATCTAAACAAGATGAAAAGGCAGAGAAATACCCAACAGGTAAAGGAACATGAAAAAAATCCACCAAGTCAAACAAAAGAGGAGGAGATAGGGAATCTACCTGAAAAAGAATTTAGAATAATGATAATAAAAATGATCCAAAATCTTGAAAGCAAAATGGAGGTACAGATAAATAGCCTGGAGACAAAGATTGAAAAGATGCAAGAAATGTTTAATAAAGATCTAGAAGAAATAAAAAAGAGTCAATTAAAAATGAATAATGCAATGAATGAGATCAAAAACACTCTGGAGGGAACCAAGAGTAGAATAACGGAGACGGAAGATAGGATAAGTGAGGTAGAAGATAAAATGGTGGAAATAAATGAAGCAGAGAGGAAAAAAGAAAAAAGGATCAAAAGAAATGAGGACAACCTCAGGGACCTCTGGGACAATGTGAAACGCCCCAACATTCGAATCATAGGAGTCCCAGAAGAAGAAGACAAAAAGAAAGGCCATGAGAAAATACTCGAGGAGATAATAGCTGAGAACTTCCCTAAAATGGGGAAGGAAATAGCCACCCAAGTCCAAGAAACCCAGAGAGTCCCAAACAGGATAAACCCAAGGCGAAACACCCCAAGACACATATTAATCAAATTAACAAAGATCAAACACAAAGAACAAATACTAAAAGCAGCAAGGGAGAAACAACAAATAACACACAAAGGGATTCCTATAAGGATAACAGCTGATCTATCAATAGAAACCCTCCAGGCCAGAAGGGAATGGCAGGACATACTGAAAGTAATGAAAGAGAATAACCTACAACCTAGATTACTGTACCCAGCAAGGATCTCATTCAGATATGAAGGAGAATTCAAAAGCTTTACAGACAAGCAAAAGCTGAGAGAATTCAGCACCACCAAACCAGCTCTTCAACAAATGCTAAAGGATCTTCTCTAGACAGGAAATGCAGAAAGGTTGTATAAACATGAACCCAAAACAACAAAGTAAATGACAACGGGACCACACCTATCAATAATTACCTTAAATGTAAATGGGTTGAATGCCCCAACCACAAGGGCCTGCAGTTTAAAAATGAAAAAATAAGATGATTGAAAATGAGAACAAATGTGTTGCAGACTGCGTGGCATGCAGAGGCCTTCATTAGAGATTCTTTTCTGTGCCACGAACTAGTTTGGTGTCCACATCTGGTGGTCTGGTGAACCCTGTGGTCCATTTCTCAGACTAATGTTGTTAAGTCAATAAATTAAAATACATAGGCTTACGGAGGAAACCTGTTCTATTGAAATAAAGCTGCAGTATGTTAAAAGCCAAGCTTGGGATGAAACAATAACTGTATTAAAGCAATAACTTTATTAATATTTTAAATAAGATCCACTAAATTGAACAGCTACTAGAATTTTGGAATAGTAATGAGGGTAAGTATTATTTTAAATACTTGGAACAACTTTGATGTCATAAGAAAAGATCTGTGATTTCTACTAATGGCAAAGCCACAAAAACTGCTGACGTGTTATACCAATATTTGCTGCCTGAGTTCATAACTGAAAATGAAATGTTGGTTGCTCAGTCACGTGAGACTCTTTGTGATCCTGTGGTCTGGCTGCCCTGTCCATGGGATTCTTCAGACAAGAATCCTGGAGTGGCTAACCTTTCCCTTCTCCAGGGGATCTTCCCAACCCAGGGACTGAACTCAGGTCTCCTGCATTGCAGGAGGACTCTTTACCAATTGAGCAATCAGGGAATGCAAAGCAACAAAGACCCTGGGCAGCCAAAAATAAAACAGTAAATAAATAATTTTAAAAAATGAAGTAGAAAACAATGCAAACATTAATAGTAAAGGTAAATACTGTCTTGTGACTGTGTGTCTCAGATGAATACACACCTATACCCCCCACACATGCGTGTATGTAGTAGATTACAATGTGTGTGTGTGTGTGCATATGTGTAGGTGTGTTAGCTGCTCAGTTGTGTCCCACTCTTTTCAATGAATACTCAGGGTTGATTTCCTTTAGGATTGACTGGTTTGATCTCCTTGCAGTCCAAGGGACACTCAAGGAGTCTTCTCCAGCACCACAGGTTGAAGCATCAGTTCTTTGGCGCTCAGCCTTTTTTATGGTCCAGCTGTCACGTCCATACATGACTACTGGAAAAACCATAGCTTTGACTATAGGGAACTTTGTAGGCAAAGTAATGTCTCTACTTTTTAATACGCTGTCTAGGTTTGTCATAGCTTTTCTATGGGTGGTCTCTACTAATTTTTATGTAATTATATGCTGCCATCATTTCTGCTTTTTATAGATCATGAGTGCTGAGTGCTAAGCTGCTTCAGTTGTGTCTGACTCTTTATGACCCCATGGACTGTAGGCTCCTCTTTCCATGGGATTCTCCAGGCAGGAATACTGGTGTGAGTTGCCATGCTCTCTTCCAGGAATCTTCCTGCCTCAGGGATTGAACCTGGGTCTCCTGCATGGGTAGGTGGGTTCTTTACCGCTAGTGACACCTGGGAAGCCCAGTGTCACTCGAATGTCACCTTTTATGTGGAATCTGGAGAGAATGCATATCTGTTGTCTGTTGCTTGGTGGGCTTTCACACTTATTTCTTGGAATAGGTTGTGCCCTAGTTAAGCCTAATGGGACAGCGTCGTCTTTGGGGACACCCCCGTGGTGTCGAGGAAGACTGTCCCCCGATGTGTCCATTTGGTTGGCACACTTGCTTGGCCAGCAGGAGCTGTCAGGAACACCGAGGTTACTGACCGAGGATCCTGAACTTGCCTCTCTGCAGTGTTTTGCAGGCTGCGTGTGGGTGTGACGTCCTTTTCTCTCTCTTGGACCAGTCTGGAGGTAGTGGCATTTGGGCAGAGGTTCCCTGAGAGTGCATGAGGACAGACAGGACTGTTGGCATCACAGTAGCAGGAGAGGAGCTTTTATGAATGAAGAGAGAATACTCTGATGCACCGGTCCTCCCAACCTGGGTGTAAGTCATCAAAACCCCTGAGACTTCATGCCCTCCGAGCATGGTGCCTGTTGGTTTTCACTGCAGTCTGTACTCACGCTGGCTGTGTGTGCTTAACCCACGGTTGGGAGGAAAGCATATCAGGAAAGGCCAGGCTGGCAGAACCTGGGTCCGGACAGTCTGTCCTTTTGTAAGAGTTCAAAGTCCTGCAGCTGTTTGTAGCACGGCACGCAATGTCCTGAACTTCTCCAGGCCACACTGGTTGATCCCATCCCTGGGTCAGGCATGGTGCCCATTGACCAGGCTCTTTGATGCCCTGGGTGCCACTCTCTGGCTGTCCCTAATGCAAGAGGAAGGATGTGTGGGATACCACTCACCGGTTGAATGTCAGGGTCAAGTCTGCATGAGACCCAGTGCAACCCAGTCATGGTCATTTATTTAATGAATATGTCGTGCGCACTCAGTCGCGTCTGACTCTTCGTGACCCTGTGGACAGAGCCCACCAGGCTCCTCTGTCCATGGGATTCTCTAGGCAAGAATATTGGAGTGGGTTGCCGTGCCCTCCTCCAGGGTTTCTTTCCGACCCAGGGTTCGAACGCACGTCCCTTATGCCTCCTGCATTGGCAGGCAGGTTCTTTACCGCTGGTGCCACCTGGGAAGCCCATAATTAATGTGTCAGTTCATCAAATTAATTTTCCAGCCACCCAATATTGAAGACGCCTTATGTGAAAATTTGCTACTGGCTGACAGTGTCCTGGTTCATCTGTTTCTAGAAAAACAAAGCAAGGAAAAGGTAATGACCTAATCCCCGTTGAACTTTGTGTCTTTCTGATGGTTTAAGAAAGGCTCGGTGCAGAACGCTAACTGTTGCAGACAAATGCCCTGTTCCTTAGCAGATCATTGCCATCATCTGTGGAGGTGAGGCTCTTCTGAGGCCAGAGAATTCTTATTTGTTTGCGTGAGGAATTGAGAAAGGGTGTGCGTCCTTCGGGGGGGACAGGTGAGGGGTGAATTGGAGAAAGTGTTGTTTGCAGCGGTGGTTGTCAATGGTAACAGCTCTGAGGTCCCTTTTATACACATATTTTGTAATTCTCTGTGGTAAGTTACAAAATACAGCTCAAGTTCCCTCCATCCGTGAACGCTCTGCATGAGTGATGTGGTGTTGCCGCTCCTCTCGTCAAGAAGCTGTGTCTGGGGAGCGTCCCTGGTGGTCCAGTGGTTAAGACTCTGAGCTCCCTCTGCAGGGGGTGTGGGTTTGGTCGCTGGTCGGGGAAGATCCCACGTGCTGTGTGGTGTGGCCAGAAAAAAGAAAACAAAAAGAGGCTGTGTCTGTAACTCTACCGCTGGCATCCTGGCTGGAATTGTGATTGACCACGACCATTAGAATGCCGGGGCAGTGATGCTGGGTGGATTCAGAGCCAAGGCTTCAAAAGCCTTTGTAGCATCTGCCTTCACTGTCTTGGAACCAAGTCACCATGTCAGGAAGCCTGAGCTAGCCACCTGGAGAGGCTGGGAGGAGAGCGAGGTGCTCGGGCTGCGGTCCCAGCCAACTGCCAGACCCGTGGCTGTCACGCCCAGCCAGTCCCGGGCGAATGGGCCAGCTAGTCTCAAAGGCAACGTGCGCTCCGCCAGCATGGTGCTGCTCAGTCGCTACGTCCTGTCGGACTCTTTGCGACCCCACGCACGGCAGCACGCCAGGCTTCCCAGTGCCACAGGGTGTTCAAGCTGCTGTAACAATTGTGCTCATTTCACGTGCCAGCAAGGTGCTGCTCAAAACCCTTCAAGTTAGATTTCAGCAGTATGCGAACCGAGAACTTCCAGATGTACAAGCTGGATTTAGAAAAGGCAGAGGAACCAGAGATCTGCCAGCGTGCTGTGGAGCAAAGGGGAGCCGCTCCAGCTGGGTCCTGCCCAAGTGCCAGCCCACAGAATCGTGAGCAAGATATGATTGTCTAAAGTCACTAAGTTTGGGGTAGTTTTTATGCCCCAGTCGAAAACTAATCTTCATTCTTTATTTTCTTTGAAAGTCATAGCTTCTATAAACTACTACACATAAAATTAAAATGAAAGATGTAACACCTTGAGTGTAATGCAAAAGGAAAAATAGGGAGGTAAATCAGTGATGTGCAAATCCTCAGGGTCAGCTACGCTTGAAGCTGTAGAGAAGTGGTAGCAGGTAGCTAAACTCGCCACAGACTCATCTGTTTCAAGTGCAGGCTGCTACTTTGGGGGTGAGTCGCATAACCCGAGGGCCTGCTGTTGTGATGTCATTTTCTAAATGGTAATCAATTCTTGGCTGAGTTCAGAAAGCAATCATATTTTACCTCTATTGACATGGCAGTCAGAGTCTTAGCGCATTAATTTTACATTAAAACTGTACCCCTCAAGCCCCCTTGTGTGTGCATATAATTATGAAGTGTTAGTTCTAGTTGCATTCTTTTTTATTTAAAAATTTTTTTGCTTAGAATAGTTTTTATATTTAAAACATTTCATTAACGTATAGTTGATCAACGATGTTGTGTTAATTTCTGCTGTATAGCAAAGTGATTCAGTTTTCCATAAGGGAATGGCAACCCACTCTAGTATTTTTGCCTGGAGAATTCCATGGACAGAGGAACCTGGTGGGCTGCAGTCCATGGGGTCGCAAAGAGTTGGACACGACTGAGCGACTAACACAGGAATGTATATATATTCTTTTTCATGAACTTCCCAGGTGACTCAGTTCAGTTCTTTGTGACCCCATGGATAGCACGCCAGCATTCCCTGTTCATCACCAACTCCTGGAGCTTGCTCAAACTCAAGTCTATTGAGTAAGTGATGCCATCCAACCATCTCATCCTCTTTAGCTCCCATCTCCTTCTGCCTTCAATATTTCCCAGCATCAGGGTCTTTTGTAAGGAGTCAGTTCTTCACATCAGGTGATCAAAATATTGAAACATCAGCTACAGCATCAGTCCTTCCAATGAATATTTAGGACTGATTTCCTTTAGGAAATAGGATTGACTGGTTTGATCTCCTTGCAGTCCAAGGGACTCTCAAGAATCTTCTCCAACACCACAGTCCAAAAGCATCAAATTTTCGGTGCTCAGCTTTCTTTATAGTCCAACTCTCACATCCATACATGACTACTGAAAAAAGCATAGCTTTGACTTTGTTGGACCTTTGTCGGCAAAGTAATGTCTCTGCTTTTTAACATGCTGTCTAAGTTTGTCATAACTTTTCTTTCAGGGAGCAAGGGTCTTTTAATTTCATGGCTGCAGTCACCATCTGCAGTGATTTTGGCGCCCCAAAAAATGAAGTCTGTCACTATTCCCATTGTTTCCCCATCTATTTGCCATGAAGTGATGGGACCGGATTCCATGATCTTGGTTTTTTGAATATTGAGTGGTAAAGAATCTGCCTGCCAGTGCAGGAGACACAGGAGATGTGGGTTCAATTCTAGGGTTGAGAAGATCTCATATGGAGGGCAGGCAATCCACTCCAGGATTCTCGCCTGGAGAATTCCATGGACAGGGGAACCTGATGGACTATAGTCCATGGGGTCGCAAAGAGTTGGACATGACAGAGCATGGATGCAAAAATTCTTTCTTATATTCTTTTCCATTATGGTTTGTTACAGGATATTGTATGTAGTTCACTGTGGTGTACAGGAAGACCTGTTGTTTGTCCATTCTGTATATGCTAGCTCGCACCCACTAATCCTAAACTCTCCATCCATCCCTCCTTTACTTCCCCTCCCTCTTGGCAGCCCCAAGTCTGTTCTTTGTCTGTGAATCTTTCTGTTTCGTATCTATGTTCCTTTGTGCTTTATTTTAGATTCCATATATATGTGATATCATGGTATTTGTCTTTGTCTGACTTACTTCACTTAGTATGATAATCTCTAGATCCATGCATGGTTGCTACAAATGGCATTATTTCATTCTTTTTTTATGGCTGAGTAACATTCCATTATGTGTGTGTATATGTGTGTGTGTGTGTGTGTGTGTGTGTGTGTGTATGTATATATGTATATATATATATACATATATATACACACACACATAATGGAATGTTACTCAGCCATAAAAAAAGAATGAAATAATGCCATTTGTAGCAACCATGCATGGATCTAGAGATTATCATACTAAGTATATACATATACTTAGTATATGTATATATATATAATATATATACATATATATACACACACACACCATATGTATACCACATTGTCTTTATCCATTCATCTGTTGATGGACATTTGGGTTGTTCCCATGTCTTGGTTATTGTAAATGGTTCTGCTGTGAACATAGGGGTACATAGGTATCAAATTATAGTTTTGCCTAGGTACATGTCTAGTTATAGTCTAGAGTCAGATAAACACATTAAGAAGCTGAAAGAATTCATCCCCAATAGACCTGCATCATAAAAAAGGTTACAAAAAGTCCTTTAGGCAAAAGACTATTGATACCACGCAGAAATACGGATTACATATGGGGATGTATAGCTCTGGAAATGCTAACCACATGGGCAAATATTTAAGACAATTTTCTTATTATTTAGATCTTTCTGAAAAATAGCTGACTTTAAAAAATAATAATGTAGTGTGAGTTTTATGACATACATAAAAATAACGTAAATGACAACAGCATAAAGGTCCAGAGGGTAAGGAGAAGGACATGGCAGCCCACTCCAGTATCCTTGCCTGGAGAATCCCGTGGACAGAGGAGTCTGGCGGGCTGCAGTCCATGGGGTCTCAAAGAGTCGGACACGACTGAGTGACTGACAAAAGAGGGGAAAATGGAAGTTTATTATTTTAAAGTTCATTTTCTCTCAACAGAGTCATATAATGGGTGCTGAAGGTAGAAAGTGATTAAGTAAAAAATGTGTGCTGAGTCCCAAAGTGAAGTCGCTCAAGTCGTGCCCAACTCTTTGCGACCCCGTGGACTGTAGCCCGCCAGGCCCCTCTGTCCATGGGATTCTCCAGGCAAGAATACTGGAGTGGGGTGCCATTTCCTTCTCCAGGGGATCTTCCCAACCCAGGGATCGAATCCGGGTCTCCTGCATTGTGGCAGACGCTTTATCCTCTGCACTACCAGGGAAGCCCCACTGACTCCCAAAGTCATTGCTAAATAGCAAAATAAAGACATAAGTTAACAAAAGAGATAAAATAGAATTACAAAAATACAATTAATTCAAAATGAGAGAAAAAAGAACAAAGAATAAATGACATGAATAGAACATGTTTATAGATGTAAACTAGCTATATCAATAATCACATAAAATGTAAAGATAATGTCCCAATTAAAAGGTAGAGATTGTTAAATTGGATTAAAAAAGCAATACTGTGTGTTACCTACAAAAAAAAAAAATTGGACCATAGAGAAGGCTGAACATTGAAGAATGGACACTTTCGAATTGTGGTGCTGGAGAAGACTTGAGAGTCCCTTGGACAGCAAGGAGATGAAACCAATCAATCCTAAAGGAAATCAGTCCTGAATATTCATTCATTGGAAGGACTGATGCTGAAGCCGTAACTCCAGTACTCTGGCCACCTGATGTGAAGAGCCGACTCATTGGAAAAGACTCTGATGCTGGGAAAGATTGAGGGCAAAAGGAGAAGTGGGCAGCAGAGGATGAGATGGTTGGATGGCATCACCCACTCAGTGGACATAAATTTGACCAAACTCCAGGAGATAGTGAAGGACAGGGAAGTCTGGCGTGCTGCAGTCCATGGGGTCCCAAAGAGTCAGACACGACTTAGCGATTGAGTGCTAACACCTTAAATATGAAGACACAGAGAGGTAGGAAAAGATTTACCATGATAATAATGATAAAAAAATTAGAGTGGCTATATTAATATCAGATAAAGTACATTTCAGAGTAAAGAATACTACCAGGTATAAAGAAGGTCATTTCACAGTGATATTGAAGTCAGTTCAGCAACAGGACATCTTAATGATTTATGTACCTAATAACAGAACTTCGAAACAAATGAAGCAACATCTGATAGACCCACATGGAGAAACAGAAAACCCTTAATTATGGTCAAGGATGGCAGTCTACTTCTCTCAATAATTGATAAGACCTGGACAACTTGACCTCAGTGACATTTATAGAACATTCCGTCTAAGAAGGCAAGAATGCACATTGTTTGAATTGGACGTATTTACCAAGGTAGAGCGTGTTCTGGGCCACAAACAAGTCTCAATAAATTAAAGAAGTTTCCAGTTAATGAAGAGTGTTAGAAATCAAGGACAGAAAGACACCTGGGTAATGCCCACATATTTGGAAACTAAATAACACACTTGTGAATAACCCATGAGCCAAAGGAAAAATAAAAATGGAACTCGGAAAATATTTTTCACTGAAGTAAAATGAAAACAGTACACATCAGAATTTGCAGGAACATTGTTAATCAACTAGTAGAGGGGAAACGTTGCATGAAACCCCCTATATTGGGGAAGAAGGAAATTAAAAATAATGGAAATCAGTTAAAAAAATAAAGACCCCCGAAAGGCAATAGAGTGAAACCAAAAGCTAATTCTTCGTTGTGGTTCAGTTGCTGAGTCACATCTAACTCTTTGTGACCCCATGGACTGCAGCGCATCAGGCTTGCCTGACCGTCATGGTCTCCAGAGTTTGCTCGAACTCATGTCCATCGAGCGGTGAGGCTATCTAACCATCTATCTAACCATCTAACTATCTAACCATCTCATCCCCCGCCGTGCCCTTCTCCTTTTGCCTTCAATCTCTTCCCAGCATTCTTTGAATAGATCAGCAAAACTGGTAAGTTGCTATGCAGACTGATGAGGCAAGAGAGAGAGAAGACACAAATAGCCTATATCCGAAATAAATGAGGTGAGGGACTTCCCTGTTGGTCCAGTGGCTAAGGCTCTGGGCTCCCAATGCAGGGGGCCTGGGTTCAATCCCTGGGCAGGGAACTAGGTCTGGATTGCCGGAACTAGAAGATCCCACATGCTACAAGGTAAGTCGCAGATACTGAGTGCCACAACTGAGACTCGGTGCAGCCAATTCATTAAAAGTATTTAAAAAAAAAAAGCAATATGACATCACCACAGATTGTACAGTCATTTGAAATATAAGGGACTAGTATGGACAACTTTATGCCATTAGGTTTGCAACTGGATAAAATAAGCAAATACTCTGAAAGACACTGAATACCGGTACTCACAAATTAATTAAATAACCCTGTAATCTATTATTGGGCTTCCCCAGTGGCCCAGCGGGAAAGCCCACCTGCCAATGCAGGAGACATAAGAGATGCGGGTTCGATCCCTGGGTGGGGAAGATTCCCTGGATGGGAGCAGGGCAACTCACTCTGGTATGCTTGCTTGGAGAATTCCATGGACAGAGGACCCTGGCAGGCTATAGTCCATGGAGTTTCAAAGAGTCGGACATACTGAAGCTACTTAGCATGCATGATTTGTTATTATAGAAATTGAATTTGTAGTTAAATAACTTTGAATAAAACATTAAGCTGAAATGGCTTTACTAGTAAATTTTGCCAAACATTTAAAGAAGAAATAATACCAGTTTTATACATTTAATTTTTTTTTTTCGACCCCATGAACTCTAGCCCACCAGCCTCCTCTGTCCGTGGAGTTCTCCAGGCAAGAATACTGGAGTGGGTTGCCATGCCCTCCTCACACATCGTGACCACTGTGTGTTTTATCCCAGGAATATATTGTTTAATTTAATATTAGAAAACCAATCAATGTAATACATTATTTTAAACAAAGTAAGAAAGAAAACACACATGGTCATTTCAATAGAGGCCCTCTTCCTCTCTTTTCAGAAAGCATTTAACAAAGTTCAATATCCACTCTTAATAAAAATTCTCAGTAATCTAGGAATTGAAGGGATTTCCTCAATGTTATACAGCTGGTGGTGGTTTAGTTGCTAAGTCGTGTCCAACTCTTGTGACCCCATGGACTGTAGCCCACTGGGCTCCTCTGTCCATGGAATTCTCCAGGCAAGAATACTGGAGTGGGCTGCCATTTCCTGCTCCAGGGGATCTTTCTGATCCAGGGATCAAACCGGGCCTCCCGTATTGCAGGCAGCCTCCTGCCTTTCAGGCACATCCTTTATCGACAGCTACCAGGGAAGCCCCTCAGTGTTATATGGGGCATCTGCAAAAACCCTTCAGCTTCAAAGACTGAATGCTTTTACTCTAAGATCAGAAACAGGACAAGGATGCATTTTTCACCACTTCTATTCACTCTTGTCCTGGGGCTCTAGCTAGGGCAGTCAGAGAAGAAATTTAAATAACAGGCAACTAGTTTGGAAAAGAAGAAGTAAAACTGAACTTATTGACAAATGATGTGATTATCTCTGTTAACAATCTGATGAGATCTACAAAAAAGCTCCTAGAACTAATAAGTTAATTTTGTAAGGTTGTAAGGACACAAAGTAAGTACATAATAGGAACTTCCCTGATGGGCCGTGCTTCTAATGCAAGGGGCATGGGTTTGATCCCTGGTCGGGGAACTAAGATCCCACATGCTGTGCAGCTCACCCAAAAGCAAACCACAGCCGTGATAATCAACTGTATTTCTGCATATTAACAATGAAAACTTACAAGTCAATTTAGGAATATTAGGAATAAATAATTTTATTTATAATAATAAATAATAAATAAATAAATTTTATTCCTAATAAAAATATTAGGAATATTTTTATAATAGCATCAAAAATATGAAATATATTAAGGGTAAGTTGGATGAGATGGTTGGATGACATCACCGATTTGATGGACCTGAGTTTGAGCAAGCTCCGGGAGTTGGTGATAGACAGGGAAGCCTGGTGTGCTGCAGTCCATGGGGTTGCAAACAGTCGGACATGACTGAGCGACTGAACTGAACTGAAGTTTGACAAAAGATGTGTGTATTCTGTACACCAAAACTGCAACACTGCTCAGAGTCACCAGGGAAACCTGAAGGAATAGAGACATGCAGTGTCTGTGGGTCAGAAGAGCCTTTATTGTTCACCTGTGGAAGTGAAAGTGTTAGTCACTCAAGTCTGATTCTTTTTGACCCTATGGACTGTAGCCTGCCAGGCTCCTCTGTCCATGGGATTCTGCAGGCAAGAATACTGGAGTGGTTATCCATCCCCTTCTCCAGTTGATTTTCCTGACCCAGGGATCAAACCCAGGTCTCCTGCATTGCAGGCAGATTCTTTACGGTCTGAGCCACCAGGATAGCCCCTGTTCACCTGTGAATTCTCCTAAAATTGCCTTATTGATTAAAGAGCAAGTTCTTTTGTAGCACTTGATCATTGATTCGAACATTCTTATGAAATTTAAAGGACCTAGAATAGCCAGAACAACTTTGGTAATGAAGATAAACATTATTTGATTTCAAGACATAATAAAATGACAGCAATGAAGGCAATGCAGTGTTGGCTTAAAAATAGACAAATACATCAGTGGAACTGAATAAAGTTTAGAAATAAACCCACGCATACATGGAAAACTCCATGGAGGTTCAAAGACTTGTCAGTGGAGAGAGGATAATCTTTTCAACATTTGGTGCAGGACTTTGGTACAGATATGTATGAAAAATTAACTCAAAGTGCATCCTAATCATAAAACCAGAGCTGTAGAATTTGTAGACGAAAAGTAGGAGAAGACTTTTGTCACCTTGAATTAGACAAAGATTTCTTAGATCCAACAACAAAAGCATGATCTGTCAAAGACAAATGGAAAAATAGGATTTTATCAAAATTAAACTCTTCTGCTTTTCCAAAGATGCTTTTAGGAGAATGAGAAAGCTGGAGAAAGTATTTGTAAATTATCTATCTGATAAAAGAAGTATTCAGAATATATAGAGAACCTTAAAATTCACTGATTATAAAACAATCTGTCAGAATGGCCATTGTTAAATCGTCTGTAAATAACAAATGCTGGACAGGATGTAAAGAAAAGGGAACCCTCCTACCGTGTTTGTGGGAATGTAAATTGTTGCGGCCACTGTGGAAAACAGTATGGAGGTTCCCCAGAAAACTGAAAATAGTGCCGACATGTGATCTAGCAATCCCACTCCTGGGGATATATCTAGACAAAACTATGATTCAAAAAGATACATGCACTTTCCTATTCATAGGAGATGTGGTCCATTTATACAATGGAATATTACTCAGTCATAAAAAAGAATGAAATAATAACATTTGCAGCAATATGAGTGGATCTAGAGATGATTATGCTAAGTGAAGTCAGAAAGCAAAAGATAAATATCATACGATATCACTTATATGTAGAATCTAAAGTATGAAACAAATGAACTTATCTACAAAAAGAGAAACAGACGTACAGACCTGGAGGGAAGAGGGTGGATTGGGAGGTTGGGATTAGCAGATGCAAGCTATTATATGTAGAATGGGTAAAAAATAGGTCTTACTATATAGCACAGGGAACTATATTCAATATCCTGAGATAAACCATAATGGAAAGAATATTAAAAAGAATATAGATACTTATAAAACTGAATCAGCTATGCCTCAATAAAGTAAAAAAAAAAATCAAATAACCTAATTAGAAATTAGGCAAACACAGGAACAGATCCTTCACTAAAGAAGATATGTGGATAGGACATGAGGGCGTGAAAAGGTGCTCAACATCATTAACCCTTAGGGAACTATGAATCGAAAGAACAGTGAGGGCTTCCTGGTGGCTCAGGGGTAAGAGTCTGCCTGCCGTTGCCGGAGACACACATGCAATCCCTGATCCAGGAAGATCGCACATCCTGCGGAGCAACCAAGCCCGTGGGCCACAACTGCTGAGCCTGTGCTCTGGAACCTGGGAGCCGGAACTCCTCAGCCCCCGTGCTGCAACTGCAGAAGCCCACGTGCCTCGAACCTGTGCTGTCCAACAGGAGAAGCTATCGCAGCTGAGGAGTGGCCCCTGATCGCCATGGCTAGAGAAGAGTCAGCACAGCAACAAGACCTAGCAACAACCCCAATGAGCTATCACTATACATCTGTTAAGATGGGAAATTAAAGACTGACCGTAGGAGGTGTTGGCCAAGATGTAGACCATCTCGAACTCTTCATACACTGCAAGTGGGAAATGCAAAATGAGGAAGGCACTTGGGAAAGCCAGCAGTTTGACAGCCATTCCACTCTACCCAAAAGAAATGGCATATGTATGGACTTAAGTCCATACAGAGCCCTGTAGGCAAATGTTCATCCAGCTTTATTCGTGATTTGCCTATATACAGAAACAACCCTAATGTCTCTTCTTGGAGCAATTGATGGACTCGGGTTTATCCATACAATGCAGTACTACTCATCAGTAAACAAAAATGGACTATAAGGACATGCTACAGCACAGATGAATTTCAGATTAATTGCTGAGTGAAAGAAGCCAGGCAGAGTACCTATAGCATGAGTTCATTCACATGAAGTTCTAGAAAATACAAACTAATCTACAGCAGAAGAAAGCAAATTAGCGGTTGCCTAAAGATGGTGTTGGCAAAGACTTGAGAGTCCCTCGGACTGCAAAGAGATCCAACCCGTCCATCCTAAAGGAGATCAGTCCTGGGTGTTCATTGGAAGGACTGATGCTGAAGCTGAAACTCCAATACTTTGGCCACCTGATGCGAAGAGTTGACTCATTGGAAAAGACCCTGATTCTGGGAGGGATTGGGTGCAGGAGGAGAAGGGGACGACAGAGGATGAGATGGCTGGATGGCATCACCGACTCGATGGACATGAGTTTGAATAAACTCTGGGCGTTGGTGATGGACAGGGAGGCCTGGTGTGCTGCGGTTCATGGGGTTGCAAAGAGTCGGACACGACTGAGCGACTGAACTGAACTGAAAGATGGTGGGAGAGAGGGGGTGACACAGGCATTGCGGAGGGACAAGAGGAAACTTTTGGGGGGTGATGGATATTTTTATTATCTTTTTTGTGGTAATGGTTTCACAGGGGTGTGTGTGTGTGTGTGTGTGTCAAATTGTGCAGTTTATTGTGTGTCCATTTTATATCAATAGGATTGCTAAAAATTCAAATGGCTCCTCCCAAGCAGCGTTGTCTGCAAAATTGACCCCCTTTCCACAACATCCCCCTAGACTTTCACTGAGAACATTGACTGAGAATGTAGAAATTGTTGCTCGTTTACTTATCCTGTGTACGCAGCATAGGCTGCCGCATCCTAAGAGACATTATCTCACCAGTCTCATGCTATAGTGTGAATTTATCCTCCATCCTAGGGGCAGCCAGATCACTGTTAAAACCGCAAACAATATCATTGTTGTTGCTGTTGTTTTACTCCCAAATTAAAGATGATATCTAGTGCTGTTCTTTTTGTTTTATTTATGCCAGTCCAAACCCAACCTATCATTTAAGGATCTTCGCTTTCCTGCCCACTAGTTTTTACCATCTCCATAAACTCAGTGACTTTTCTAGGTCTGATTCGGTTTAGCAAACGGTTACTGAGCACCAGGAGACAAGAGTCTCATTAAGAGGAGTATCTTTGTGCTTCCAGGGTCTCGCTTAATAAATGCTGAGTTATTTTAGCGTGTTGCGTACTGTATGATATTATTTGCTAATGATTTTGTGTCTTTACTCTCTCTCCTTTGCTATTCTTGCCTCTAGCACAGACTTAACACAGAGGAAGTGACTAATTCCTGGAGATCAAATACTTTGGGGGCAGGCATAGAGAACCCGTGAACAGCCAATCAGTAGCCTTGCAACTTTCTTCCATTTGTCAGAACCCACTTATTAAGTATGAAAGCCTTAATCATGTGCTTGGCTGGACAGAACCATTTCCTCTTGTAAAAAAGAAAATGGAAAAGGTAATGTCTAGGCCTGTATACTGCAGTCACTTCATTCTTCAAACATCTGTTGTTTCTTTTGGCGGTGCTGTGACATGGTTTAAATAATACTGACTAATTAATTTACCTACAAAGCATGACATAGGTCCTACCGGGGAAATTTGTTTACATAGCCCTAAGCACTCTAGTCTGATGGAGTATTTGTTTTTATGGCAGAATCAGAATTACTAAGATTAGATTGACTTAGATTTATTTACCAAACTCACAAATATTAGCTAGAACCAGAGAGAACTGAGATAGTGTCAGGACACAGGGAAAGAAGAACAATGGTATCTAACTTATGCGACTGTTAGACGCAGAGGGTGATGCATTCTGAAGACATGAGGCTTCAGAGGGTTTGGATGAATTCATTAATGATCCATCCATAGCTGGCTCTTAGGGAAGTTGAAGGTGGTTTGGTGGGGAGACTCATGTCTGGGATGGCAGTAATGCTGTTAAGAGACCAGTTGCTGGGATGGAGAGAGCATGGCTTAATACACTAGTTATTTATAAATTAAATGGATTTCCCAACTTCTGATTATACACAAAATTCATTTTCTCATAGTAAAGTGAAAAAATGCTGAAAGCTATAAAGAAATAGGTAACATTTATTCCCATTACTCAGGGACAATCACCGTGTCTGTGCTCTTTTTTAACTGTACATTTTTTTTAGTATGTTACTATGAAAATTTCAAATGTATAGCCAACTTTTTCAGGCACACTTATATACCCACACCTAGATTATGTTATTAACATTTTCCTGTACTTACTTCATCATGTATTTATCCATTTATTTATTCCTCTCTCCCATCAATCCTTCTTGTTTCACTGATGCATTTCAGCAATTTAGTGTGCATAATATCTTGAGTTCAGTCTGTGTTTCCTTTAGATGTAAAAGCCCCAAATCTTAAGTGTTCATCCCCTGAGTGTGGTGGGTATGCACTGAGGTGACCCCTGATGATACTCGTCTGGTATTCACACCCTGCACAAGCCCCTGTAACTTGCTTGTTTGTTGTTGTTCAGTCGCTTAGTCATGTCCGACTGTTTTTGACCCCATGGGCTGTAGCACGCCAGGCTTCTCCGTCCTTCACCATCTCCCGGAGTTTGTTCAAACTCATGTCCATTGGATTGCTGATGCCTTCCAACCATCTCATCCTCTGTCGTCCCCTTCTCCTCCTGCCCTCAATCCTTCCCAGATCAGGGTCTTTTCCGATGAGTTGGCTCTTCACATCAGGTGACCAAAGTATCAGAGCTTCAGCTTCAGTATCAGTCCTTCCAATAAATATTCAGGACTGATTTCATTTAGGATTGACTGGTTTGATCTCCTTGCAGTCCAAGGGACTCTCAAGAGCCTTCTCCAACACCACAGTTCAAAAGCATCAATTCTTCGATGCTCAGTTTTCTTTTTAGTCCAACTCTCATGACTATTGAAAAGACCACAGCTTTGACTAGAAGGACCTTTGTTGGCAAAGTGATGTCTGCTTTTTAATATACTGTCTAGATTTGTCATAATTTTTCTTCCAAGGAGCAAGCGTCTTTCAGTTTCATTTCTGTAGTCCCTGTCTACAGTGACTTTGGAGCACAAGAAAATAGTCTGTTACTGTTTCCCCATCTATTTGCCATGAAGTGATGGGACTGGATGCCATGATCTTAGTTTTCTAATGCTGAGTTTTTAAGGAAATGGCAACCCACTCCAGTATTCTTGTCTGGAGAATCCCATGGAGAGAGGAGCCTGGTAGGCTACAATCCACGGGGTCGCAAAGAGTTAGACACGACTGAGCGACTTCACTTTCACTTTCAAGCTGCTTATATCCAGTGGTAAGTGACAAAGATGTTAAGATGTCACTCTGGTTATGTTATATGATCTTAGATTCCTTATTTCTAGTAGGCTGGACCTAGAGACTTATTGTGGGATCAGTGAAGTAAGTGATCATATTGGAGAAACTCAAGTGACACTATGCGTGACGTCTAGGATCTGAGAGCCAGCAAAAAGCTTGGGTCCTCAGCCACACAGCAAGGAAATAATTCTGCAGCAACTCTGAGTGTGAACTTGGAAGCAGATTCTTCCCTGTTGAACCTCCAGATGAGAACAACAGTCCCATAGGACCCTGAACAGAGGACTCGGCTAAGATACGCCCAGACTTCTGACCTACAGAAACTATGAGATAATTTATGTGTGTTGTTTTAAGTGGCTGAGTTTGTTGGGATTTGTTTGCAGCAATGAAATGAATACAGGTATTATTACCTGGAGGTGGGGTGCTGTTGTAACAAATACCTAAAAATATGCATTGGTTTTGGAACTCAGCAGCTGGCAGAGGAGCCTGAGAGAGAGACCCAAGTCTTCCCGAAAAGACTTAATAGAAGAAGTCTGGGCTTTAGGGATGCTGCTCAGAAGGAAGTGGGAAATGTGCTTCTGGAAACTGGAGGAAGGGAGAGTCCTTGGCCTGGAGGGGCAGAGAGTTAAGTGCTGTCTCCTGCGCCGAGTGGAAAGCTAACTTTGTAGATGATGAACTTGGTTATGTAGCTAAGGACAATCCCAAGTGAAGAATTGAAGGCATTCCCTAGTTTCTTCTGGCTGCTTATTGTAAGATGTGAGAGGAGAGGGATTAACTGATAGAAGAACTGTTAAACAAAAAGGAAGCAGGACTGGGTGACTTTTGAAAACTCTGCACTTCTTCAGAGGACAATAGGAGCTCAGATTAAGGCAGTGTGATCTGGAGAGAAATCTGAGGTTGTGATTGCATAACCTTTGGCTAAAACTCAAATAAATTCAGTCCGGTGAAGGGATTTTTGAAAAGAATATGCCTCACAGATCCTCTCCACCAAACCAGAGGATGTCTAGAAGGGGTAAGCTCATTGGCTGTCAGTGTCTCCATCTTCCTAGCAGAGAGAACCAGAGACTCTTCCCGTGAGCATGATGCAATAAGTGGCCGTGTTGGAGAATCCACATGACAAGGGTCCAAGAGCGCCCTAGGGACTGTGAAGGCAGTCTCCAAGTGATAGCCAGAAAAAGCTGGAGCCCTTGGGCTGTGGAATTCTGGCCATGACCCCGATGACCTTCAAAGGAGATTCCCAGTTGGACTTTCGGATGAGAACACAGCCTGGCTGTCACACTGCAGCCTCGTGAGATCCTGAGAAGAGAGCCCTGTCCAGTCTCAAGTGGACTTCTAACAAAAACTGTGAGCTCACACACGTGTGGTTTTAATCCTCCAGCTTATGGTCATTTCTTATGATGCAGTATAAAACAAATACACTGAGTTTTGACAAGTTCATACTCTGCAATTCCAACTTCCACCCAGATAGGGAACATTACCATCACCCTAGAAAGTTTCCACATTCAATATCGTCGTCAGTCCCCACCCTCAAGCTACTCCCCTCCCAGGCAAAAACTCTTCTGGTGCCTTTTACACTACAGATTAATTTTGTCTGCCCTGCAATTTCAGGTAAATAGAATCCTACTGTGTGCTCTCTTTTTTTGTTTGACTTCTTTCTCTCAACATAATGTTAATAGTTTTTGCAATTTATCCTGCATTGTTGTGTGGGTCAGTGGTTGGTCCTTCTTGTGGCTGCATGTTATTCTGTTCTGTGACTATATCACAATTTATAAAACCATTTTTTCTGTTGATGGACACAGGGGCAGTTGCTGGTTTTAGGTGATTATGCTGTAAACACTTTTTGAATAATTTTCTTTTTGTGAATGAATATGTTTCTGTTTCCCTTGGGTAGATACCCAGTGGTGAAATTGCTAAGTCATAGGATAGGCATATGATTAGTTTCATAGGAAACTTCGAGGTCTTTTTCCCAAATGTCTGTCTCATTGCTCATTTACAACAATGTATGAGAACTCCTGTAGCCTTGCATCCTCATCAGCATTTGGTGTTTTCATTCTTTTTAATTTTCACTATTCTAAGAGATGTGTAGTGGTTTATCACTGTGGTTTTAACATATGTTTTCCTGGTTTCTAATAATGTTGCATATTTTTTCTTGTGCTTTTTATGCATCAAATCTTCTTTTGAAAGGTCTCTTTTTAAATAATTTCCCCCCCCTGCCCCCTTTTTGAGGAAAGGAGTTGTTTGTGTTTTTATTATATTTGCTGGGTTATTGTTGTTGTTCAGTCGCTACGTCATGTCCAACTCTTTGTGACCTCATGGACTGCAGCACGCCAGGCTCCACTGTCCTTCACTATCTCCTAGAGTTTGCTCAAATTCCTATCCACTGAGTCAGTGATGCTGTCTGACCATCTCGTCCTCTGTGCCCCCTTCTCCTTTTGCTTTCAGTCTTTCCCAGCATCAGGGTCTTTTCCAGTGAGTCGTCTCTTCGCATCAGGTGGCCAGAGTATCGGAGCTTCAGCTTCAGCATCAGTCCTTCCGATGAATACTCAGAGTTTTATATCCTTTTGCATTGACTGGTTTGATCTCCTTGCTGTCCAAGGCACTCTCAGTCTTCTCCAGCAGCACAGTTCAAAAACATCAATTTTTTTTTGGCACCCAGCCTTCTTTATGGGCCAGCTCTCACATTCATAACCTGATTGCTGGAAACACCACAGTTTTTACTATGTGGACCAAAGTGATATGGCAAAGTGATGTCTCTACTTTTGAATGTACTGTCTAGTTTTGTCAGCTTTTCTTCCAAGGAGCAAGCGTCTTTTCATTTCATGGCTACAGTCACTACCCGCAGTGATTTGGGAGCCCAAGAAAATAAAACTTGTCACTGTTTCCACTTTTTCCTCTTATGTTTGCCATGAAGTAATGGGACCAGATGCCATGATCTTAGTCTTTTGAACGTTGAGTTTTAAGCCAGGTTTTTCACTCTCCTCTTTTACCCTTGTCGAGAGGCTCTTTACTTTCTCCAACACCACTCTAAGTGGTATCCAAGTGCATATCTGAGGTTGTTGATATTTCTGCCGGCAATGCTGAGTCATAGGTATTCTTTACGTACCCTGGATATAGTCCTGTGTATGATGTTTGTTTTGCAGGTGTTGTCTCTCATGTGGTAGCTTGGTTATTGAAATCTTTTGATGAATAGACACACAATTTTCATTTTTTATGGTTATTGCATTATGTGACTTGTTTTTTTTTTACAAAAATCTTTGCGTATCCTTAAGCCAAGAGCATATTCTCCAGTGTTTTTCTATGCAAATACCACAATTTCTGGATTACTATAGTCAAAACTATATATTGTCACCCGGCTTATTTAACTTATATGCAGAGTACATCATGGGAAATGCTGGACCAGAAGAAACGCAAGCTGGAATCAAGATTTCTGGGAGAAATATCAACAACCTCAGTTATGCAGGGAGAAGGCAATGGCACCCCACTCCAGTACTCTTGCCTGGAAAATCCCGTGGATGGAGGAGCCTGGTGGGCTGCAGTCCATGGGGTCGCTAAGAGTCAGACACGACTGAGCGACTTCACCTTCACTTTTCACTTTCATGCACTGGAGAAGGAAATGGCAACCCACTCCGGTGTTCTTGCCTGGAGAATCCCAGGGACGGGGGAGCCTGGTGGGCTGCCGTCTATGGGGTTGCACAGAGTCAGACACGACTGAAGTGACTTAGCAGCAGCAGTTATGCAGATGATACCACTGTGATGGCAGAAAGTGAAGAGGAACTAAAGAGCCTCTTGATGATGGTAAAAAGGAGATTGAAAACATGTATACCCATGAGTGATTTATGTGAATGTATGGCAAAAACCACCACAATATTGTAAAGTAATTAGCCTCCAATTAAAATAAATTAAAAACAAACAAACAAACAAAAAACCCTCAGCTTTCAAAAAACTAAGATTATGGCATCCGGTCCCATCATCATGGCAAACGGAGGGGAAAAAGTGGAAACAGTGACAGATTTCATTTTTAGGGCTCCAAAATTGCTGAGGGTGATAACTGAAGCCATGAAATTAAAAGATGCTTGCTGCTTGGAAGAAAAGCTATGACCAACCTCGACAGCATATTCAAAAGCAGAGACATCACTTTGCCGACAAAGGTCCATATAATCAAAGCTATGGTGTTTCCAGTAATCATGTATGGATGTGAGGCTTGGACATGAAGGCTGAGTGCCAAAGAATTGATGCTTTTGAACCATGGTGTTGGAGAAGACTCTTGAGAGCCCTTGGGACAGAAAGATGATCAAACCAGTCAGTCCTAAAGGAAGTCAACACTGAATATTCATTGGAAGGAGTGATGTTGAAGTTGAAGCTCTAATACTTTGGCCACCTAATGCGAAAACCCAACTCATTGTAAAAGACCCTAATGCTGGGAAAGACTGAGGCAGGGAAGGGGGCAACAGAGAATGAGATGATTGGATGGCATTACAACCCAATGGACATGAGTCTGAGCACACTTTGGGAGATAGCGAGGGACAGGGAAGTCTGGCATACTGCAGTTTTTGAGGTTGCAAAAATTCAGACATGACTTAGCAACTGAAAAACAAATATTGGAGTAGGTAGCTGTCCCTTCTTCAGGGGATCTTCCCAACCCAGGGACTGAACCCAGGTCTCCTGCATTTCAAGCAGATTCTTTACCAGCTGAGCCACCAAGGAAGCCCAAGAATACTGAAGTGGGTAGCCTATTCCGTCTCCAGGGGATCTTCCTGACCGAGGGATGGAACCGGGGTCTCCTGTGTTGCAGGGGGATTCTTTACCAGCTGAGCTATCAGGGAAGCTTGAGCAACAAGAAGTTTATAGTAAGTTTTGAAGTCAGATAATATAATTCAGTTCAGTTCAGTTGCTCAGTAGTGTTCAACTCTTTGTGACCCCATGGACTGCAGCATGCCAGGCTTCCCTGTCCATCACCAATAAAAGTCCTCTAATTTTTTAAAGGTAATTTCAAGTTTGTTTTGGATATTCAGTGCTGTCCAACAGAACTTTATGCAGTGATTTAAATATATACCTGCACTGTTTAAGAAAAGTAACCATGAATCACATGTGAGCATTCAGCCCTTGAGATGTGTTTGAGCAACTGAAGAACACAATTTTAAATTTTATTTGGTTTTAATTAATATAAATTTAAGTAGCCACATATGGTTAGTGACCACCATAACGTACAGTGCAGTTGAACATCCTCAGTGTTTCCAAATACACTTTAGAATACACTTCTCAGTTTCTAGCTTCCCTGGTGGCTCAGATGGTTGAGTCTGCCTGCAGTGTGGGAGACCTGGGTTTGATTCCTGGGTCAGGAAGATCCCCTGGAGAAGGAAATGGTAAACCACTCTGGTATCCTTGCCTGGAAAATCCCATGGACGGAGGAGCCTGGCAGTCTACAGCCCATGGGGTCCCAAAGAGTTGGACATGACTGAGTGACTTCACTTTCACTTTCTCAGTTTCTACCAAGTAAAGAAACTGGCATTATCATTGAGATGACTTTGAATCCATGGATCACTTTCGCCAGAATTGACATCTTAATAGTGGATAGTCTTTTGATCCATTATCATGGTATATATCTCTCCATTCATGTATGCCTTCTTCAGTTTCTTCCAAAATGTTTTATGGTTTTCTGTGTACTGGTCTTACATGTGTTTTGTTAAATTTATGCCTAAATATTTCATAGGGCTTCCCTGGTGGCTCAGACAGAAAAGAATCTGCCTGCAATGAAGGAGTCCCAAGTTTGATCCCTGGGTCAAGAAGATCCCCTGGAGATGGACAGGGCTACCCACTCCAGTATTCTTGCCTGGAGAATTCCATGGACAGAGGAGCCTGGTGGGCTATTGTTCATGGGGTCGCAAAGAGTCAGACACAACTAATCATGCTTTTTCAATTATGTAAGTGAAATGATTTAAAAATTTTTTTCTGCTGTTTGCTGCAATAGACTTTTGTAAGCTTACCTTCTATCCTTTGACCTTGCTAAATTCACTAATTAGTTTTTGTAGTTGTTTTGTTGATTCCTTTGGATTTTCTGTGTAAACAATTATGACATCTGAAAATAAGACATTTTCACTTCTTCCTTTCCAACCTAGATAGCATCTGTTTATTATATTTTGTTTATTTTTATTGGTTTCTTGCACTGGCTGGAACCCCCTGTGAAGTGTTGCATAAGAATGTCCACTCTCCCCTTGTTCTCAGCCTTAGTGGGGACATTTTCAGTCTTTCATCATTAAGTATTGTGTTAGTTATATATCTGATGTTATTTTTTATATGTCTGATGTCTTGTTTTTATCATGAATGAATTAGAGTTTTGTTAAATGCTTTTTGCGTGTGTGCATGTGAAGTCACTTCACTCATGTCTGACTCTCTGTGACCCTGTGGACTGTACCCCACCAGGCTCCTCTGTCAGTGGGATTCTCCAGGCAAAAGTACTGGAGTGGGTTTCCGTGCCCTCCTTCAGGGGATCTTCCTGACCTCGGGATCAAACCTGAGTATCTTTTATCTCCTGCCTCATCTTTACTGCTAGTGCCACCTGGGGAGCTCTGAATGCTTTTTATGCGTGTATTAAAATGATCACATGGCTTATCTCCTTTAGTCTGTTAATACTGTGAATTACCTTGCTTGTTTTTTTGAATGTTAATTCAAACTTAAATTTCTAGGATAACCCCTTATTGGTCATGATACACTATCCTTTTTAATATTTTTCTGTATTCTGTTTATTATTAAGAATTTTTGTATCTCTTTTTCTACCTACCATTTTATGACTGGTTTTCTAATTGCTGCATATTTTTTTGTTTCTCTGAATTTTTTAGTGATTTCTCTAAACATTACAATTTAAGTGGTATTGATCCATAATTATATTCTGTAATGTCTCTGTCACACTGTGATTTTAGGATTTCAGTGGTCTCATACAACAAACTAGAAAGTGTTTCCTCCTCTATTTTAAGAAAGTTTGTAAGTGATTGATGCTATTACTTCCTTAAATGCTGACATAATTAACTAGTGAAGGTGTCTGGGTCAGCAGTTTTCTTTGTGGGTATGTACGTCATAAAGAAAAAAATGTCTTTTATGAATATGTGACAGGATATTCTGTTACAAAGGATTTGTCCATTTCATTTAAATTGTCAAATTTGTTGAAGTTGGCATTATCTCTGTAATATCTGTAGGATCTGTAGTGATGTGCCTTGTCTTGCTCTTGAGGTTAATTTGTGCCTTCTTTCTTTATTTTCTTGATCAGAATATCTAGACACGTATCAGTAACATTTAGCTTTCAGAGAACAAGTTTTTGGTTACATTGATTGCTCTGTACTTTTTCTGTTTTATATTGCACTGATTTATGCCCTTACATTTACTATTCTCTTCTGTCTACTTACTTTGGGTTTCCTTTGCTCCTTTTTTCCTAATTTCTTAAGTTGAAACCTTGGATCTTTTATTTTAGATCTCTCTTCCTATCAAATATTGTAAGCATGTAAAGCTATTAATTTCCTTCTAAGGTCTACTCTAGGACAGTCCCACAAATTTTGATATGTAGTTCGAATATAATTCAGTTCAAATACTTTCTGATTTCTCTTGTGATTTATTCCTTAACCCATGGATTTTTTAGAATTGTGTTGTTTAATTTTGAAATATTTGGGATTTTCTAAATATTTTATTATAACTGATTTCTAATTTTGTTGTGGTCAAAGATTATACCTTGTATGATTCAAGTGAGTCTGTTTTATCTTTTGATTAATATTTAATGTACATCTGAATAGAAAGAATATTCTCAAGGTATTGGATATGGTATTCTGTAGATATTAGGTAAAGTTGGTTGATAGTATTGTTCAGATCATTTATAGATTTACTGATTTTGCTTGCTTGTTTGTTTAGTTGTTCTATTAATAATTGAGTGAAGGAGAGTTAGAATCACTAACTATGACTGTAGAATTATCTGTTTGCCTCTGTCAGTGTTTGCTTTACATACTTGAAGATTTGCTATTACATGCAGTTATGGGTTGTTACTTGTTGTGATGGGTTTATGCTTGTAATCATTATGAAATATCCCTTCTTATCTCAATCAGTATTCCACTCTTGAAATCTTATTATCTTAATGTTAATATATTCACTCGGGTCTTCTCATGATATAAATATTTATGCTAACTTTCAACCTATTTATATCTTTATATTTAAAACATGCTTCTTTTGTAACATATAGTTAGATCCTGATGCTTTTTTTGTTTTTTAATCCAATCTTATGATCTCTGCCTTTCAGTCAGAGTATTTAGTCAATTAACAGTTAATGTATTTTTTATATAATTGGATTTAGGTCTACCATTTTATGATTGACTTTCTATTTATTCCGTATTTTTTTTGTTCTTCTTAGAATCTTTTAGTGATTTCTCTACACACTGCAATATACATCTTCCATTTATCACAGTCTATTCAGTGTTAATATTGTAGCTCACTATGTAAAATGTAAAAACTTTGAAACTGCGTATATTTATTTACGTCTATTTTCCTTTTGTGCTATAGTTATTAAATTATGTCTATATTATAAAGCCATGCATACAATGACTATAATTTTCACTTAGTTATATTTTTAAATAAATTAAGAAAATATTTTTTATTATTATCCAGCTATTTCACAGATTCGTCATTTCTAATAGTTTCCATTTTTCCCCAGAAGATCTGAATTTTTCATGTGGTATTACTTCCCTTCAGAATGAAGAGCGTCCTATAGCATTTTTCTGGTACAGATTTGATGTCAATGAATTCTCAGTTATCTTTTACCTGAAAGTGTTCTTATTTTGTCTTAATTCTGAAAGGATATATTCACTATCACTGGACAGAAAATTCTGAGTTGACGGGTTTTAAAGTTTTTTTTTTTTAATTTAGAACTTTAAAGATGCTATTCTAGTGCATTTTGGTCTTCTGTCATGATAAACCAGAGGTCGTTTGATTTGTTCTTCTGTATGCAGTGTTTGATTTTTCTCTGGTTGATTTCAAAATTTTCACTTTATCTTTTATTTGGAACTCTTTGACTATGGGAGTCTGGGTGGGCTTTTCTTTGAAGTTTTTCTTCTTGCTGCTGCTGCTGCTAAGTCGCGTCAGACGTGTCCGACGCTGTGCAACCCCAAAGACGGCAGCCCACCAGGCTCCCCTGTCCCTGGGATTCTCCAGGCAAGAACCCTGGAGTGGGCTACCATTTCCTTCTCCAGTGCATGAAAGTGAAAAGTGAAAGTGAAGTCGCTCAGTCGTGTCCGACTCTTAGCGACCCCATGGACTGTAGCCTACCAGGCTCCTCCGTCCATGGAATTTTCCAGGCAAAAGTACTGGAGTGCGTTTTCTTCTTGAGGTTTCCTGATTTTCTTATTGGAAAATTTCATCACATTTGGGAAAATCTTTCCATTGTTTATCAAATGTTCTTTATCCTATTGTCTTTTTCCTCTTCATGCCACCAATTACACTTATGATAGATACTGTATGCTAGGTTCCTAAGGTTCTGCTAATTTTTTTCTAGTTTTCTCTTTATATTTCTCAGATTAGTTTATTTCTGTTGGCCTGTCTTCAAGTTCACTAACTTGTTCCTGTGTCACACCCATTATGCTGTTAAGCATATACAAGGAGTTTTAAATTTCGTATATTGTATACTTATGCTGTAGAATTTCCTTTTAACTTTTTTTAAAAAATAGCTTCTATTTATCTGCTGACATTTCCTGTCTTTACATGCATGGAGAGCATATTTTTATATCTGTCCTTGTTTTTGAATCCTTGTCTTACAATTTCAGTATTTTAGTCATTTTGGAATTGGTCTTCATCTATTGCTTTTTCTCTTGAAGATAAGTCACATTTTCTTGTCTCTTCTGTGTTGCATAATTTTGGATTGTATCCTGGACATTGTGAATGCCATCTGGATTCTGTTATATTTCTTTGAAGAATGTTATTTTTTTTTAAAGCAAACTATAAATTTAATTGGACTCAAACAGTGAACTCTTTCTCTTCGAATAGCTTAGATCTTAGCTCTGTTTTTTGTCATTCACTTACTGCTTTGAAATCCACCTCTCACATACTTGGCTCAGGTGTTACATGGAGAATTTGGGATGCCCTTCTTCTGATTCTATCCTTTTCAGAATGACC
This sequence comes from Muntiacus reevesi, assembly GCF_963930625.1. Taxonomy (NCBI): domain Eukaryota; kingdom Metazoa; phylum Chordata; class Mammalia; order Artiodactyla; family Cervidae; genus Muntiacus; species Muntiacus reevesi. The sequence continues at coordinate 62,381,164 of NC_089263.1, read as the reverse complement.
CCCTGATTTTCCCGTGACTCTGGTTGCCCCGAACTCTGTCCTTTTGTTCTTCAGGCCTGAAAAGCTGTAGGTTTTCCTTTAAAGATTTAGCCACTTCTGTGGTGACAATTTTGAATTGCCCGTAGGCTAAAAGCTATAAAAAGGGGAGTTTCATCTCTTGCCATTTTTTTTTCCTTCCAAATATCAACTTCCTTAAGAGTCTGCCTGCCTTTTCTTCATCCTCCAGTGAACAAAATCTGTGTTTTATATTTTTATACAGAGTTGCTTATCTGCAGAAGGGTTAGTTATCTGCAGTTGGTTATCTACAGAAGGGTTGAGTCTATAGGAAGCTCTCTTGGTCATACTAGGAGGAAAAATCCTTCTTCCTTTCATGGAGTTTAAATGCATTTTATTTTCAGAGAAACCGTATGACATATATTTTTTCTTAAAAGCAATGCCTAAGTACCAAATAAATCAAGGTAAAAATAAATGAAGGGCTCAAGATGACATCAATTCCATTTGTCTGAATTCTGATTCACTTTTGATTTTATAAGAAAGATACTAAATACTAACTTTGTTTCAAAATTTGCAGAATTTTCTATTGCTTAATAAATCTTTATTGAATGAATAAGCATTATGATAATGTTATCAGCAGTTTACATGTAATAAAATAGTTTAAAAATATAGTTTTAGTATATAACATTTCAGTGTGTGTGTGTATACACATATGTATTATATATATTTGTCTAAAGGATATATTTCCTGTTTCCATATTTTTTGCCTATATTGGTTACTATTCTGAACATCTTTCTACATAAACCTTTGATGAAATAGCTGACTGTAAAAGAATTGTCTTAACCACCCCTCCAATTAATTGACATTTGACTGACTGGATTCAGTTGACATTTTCTACACCTTCTGCAGTCAAGTACATTTTTCTACACCTTCTGCAGGGGCTTTCTAGGTGGCTCGGATGGGGATAGTAGAGAATCTGCTTACAGTGCAGGAGGCCCAGGTTTGATCCCTGCGTTGAGAAGATCTCCTGGAGAAGGGAATGGCAACCCCCTCCAGTATTCTTGCCTGGAGAATCCCAAGGACAGAGGAGCCCGACGGGCTACACGCAGTCCATGGGGTCACAGAGAGTTTACACGACGGAGCAACTCACACTCTCACACCTCCAGTGCTGACTGTACAGAGAGCTTTTGGTTTTTTCCTGCTCCCATTGTTTGGGATATGTGTTTACCAAGAGCTAATTGTGTTTATTCCCAAGCCTGTTTATGCCAGTTGTTACTATGACTTAGTTGATTGGAAAACTAACCTATGAAATATGAGTTAAAAACGAAAGGATAGTTGTTTCTAGAAAAACCATAAAAACAGACCTGAATGTTTTGGGGAGACTCAATAAAATAGAGGAACAATACGATTGCAATGAAATAAGGTTATGTAAACAATCTGAGAAAAAGGATTGTAAACTAAGGAAAGCACCTATTTCCATATTGATGCCCAAATATCTTGATGTTTGTGCCCCAAACTGTATTTTTAAATTTATTTCTTAAATTAAAAAAAATTTAATATATTAAAAAAATTTTTTTAATGTATTTTTATTTATTTTGTCTGCACTGCGTCTTCACTGCTGCACGGGCTTCCTCAGTTGTGCTGAGCAGGGGTCATTCCCTAGTTGTGGCGCTCAGTTTTTCATTGCAGTGGCTTCTCTCGTTGCAGAGCGTGAGCTCCAGGGCGCGTGGGCTTCAGTAGCTGCAGCGCGTGAGCTTGGGAGTCACAGACCCGGGCTCTAGGGTACAGGCTCCCTAGTTGTGGAGGCACGGGCATCCCACAGGGTATGGAATCTTCCCAGATTCCTCAGATCAGGGATTGAACCTGTGTCCCCTGCACTGGCAGGCAGATTCTTAACCGCTGGACCACCAGGGCAGTCCTGCCCCACACTTTTATTAAGAGCACGAATCACTGAGGAGTGGTTTATGCAAGAAAGATGCTGCAGAATTCTCATCAGGGATCAGAGCCTGAGAGAAAGGCCTTGGTTCTTCATCAAAAAATTGGTGAATGATTCCACATTTTAGATTATGACATCATATGATCTTTATAGTATACTTTTGCCATTGTTGATGATTTCCCTGTTGAACTGACTTTTCAGTGGTTCAGATGGTCTACACTGCTGGTCCCCAGAGCATGAGAAAAGCAGATTTGATTGTGGTTCCTCAGGATAGGTTCCTAGAAATGTCATTCATTACTTGTGTGTGTGTGTGTGTGGTTTTGGACTATTGTTATGTATTTACCTACTTGCCCATTATTCTGAAGTTTGAAACTGCAGTGCAGTGAGGCTGCAGTCTTCCCCCAGGTCTGTCAGCTGTCATGTGTTGGACTTGTGTATCTGTAGCCTGAAATGTCTTGAAAAATGTCTCAGGATTGTCCTTTGCTATAAAAAAAAAGGAACGTGATCCTTTTCTATTAATGCCAGGTTTTTATGAATCTTAACCTTAAATGCCATAAAAGCATTCAGATTGGTTGCCAAACACACTCAAGACTTCATCTATCACATTATAGTGTTCAGACAATCGCCCTTTTTTTGTGTGTGCTAGAAGGTACCCTAGGGGTCAGCTTATTCAAACCTTGTTTTACAAGTTGCATCCTGGAATGGGGATCAGGGAGAAATGACTTCACGCAGGTCCTGAAGTGTACCTCCACTGAGCTCAGAGCTCGAGTATGCTGACACCTGGTCTAATCCAGCTCTTTCACATATGTCACTTCGATCTGATGGGGAAAGGAAGCGTGCTGACATTTATCCCGCAGAGTTTTGTGTTATCAAGGGGGGTTGTGCAGGGTGTTATCAGATAATGTCTATGGTATGAGCTAACATTTATTGAATGCTTAACTGTGCCAGATACTGTTTTAAGTGCTTTAGCTGGATCAAATTATCTTATTATCTCTCCCACGTAAACTTCATGATGACTCTCCGAGGCCCCATTTTTTAGATTAGGAAACTGAGTGTGGAGAACTGCCGGAGGGTTTCTAACCAGTCAATGGTGAAATTGGAATCTGGAATCTGGTCGCCCACATTCTTGCTCCAGAGCCTGGGTTCTCACATATCCTGCTAAATTGCCTCTCTATATGTTGCAAGAATAAAAGGAAAGTAGTGTTTATTAAGTGTCTAATATGAGCCTGGCATTTTCAGACGTTTTACACCCCTGAAAAGGTGAGTCTTCACAATCCCATTTTCACTTTGAAAGGCTAAGTGTTACTTGCTCAATCCTGTCCGACTCTTTGCGACCCATGGACTGCAGCCCACCGGGCTCCTCTGTTCGTGGGGTTCTCCAGGCAAGAATACTGGAGTGGGTTGCCATGCCCTCCTCCAGGGGGTCTTCCCAATCCAGGAATCAAACCCAGGTCGCCTGCATTGCAGGCAGATTCTTTACTGTCTGAGCCAGCAGGAAAGCCCAAACACCAGGTAAATTAAATGACTTGCCTAAGGACACAGCTAGCAGCTGGCAGAGCCAGAAATCAAACCAAGACTCAATTGGCTCAGCAGTCTGTGGTTTTGTTAGAAAATCATGCAGGGGTGGCACCACCTGGATCAGTGATTCTTGTGACCTCAGCTGCACATTGAACTTACCCAGGGAGGGTTAAAAAGTGGTGATGTTTCTGCCCCACATCCAGAATTTCTGATTTAATTGGTCTGGGGTGCAGCTTGAGCAGTGGGGCCCTTTTTTTTTACCCCCTTAAAAGCTCCCAGGGGATTCTAATATGTAACCAAGGATGCCACCCACTGCAAAAGATTCAGATGGTTTCGGTCATACCATAGGATTTCATTTCTTTGTCAAAATATGGGAATAGGGATAAATCACATCCCTGAAAGACGTGTTTCGACAGTTTCCTGGGGCTGCTGTGACAAATCACCACAAACTGGGTGGCTTCAAACAACAGAAATGTGTTCTCTTGGGATTCTGGAGTCTGGAAGGCTGAAGTTAGTGTCTGCAGGGACATGCTCCCTCTGAAGGCTCTGGAAGGAACTCTTCTCTGCCCTCTCTGGCTTCGGCTGGTTGCATCAGTTCTTGGAGCTCCTTGGCTTGTAGGTGGCTCATGCCAGTCTCTGTCTCGGTTATCACATGGCCGCCTTCTCCTTGTGTATCTGTTTCCTGTGTTTCTTTGTATCTGCCTGCTTGTGAAAGAATAGAAAGTATGTACATTGGTCTCTGCCCCCATGGTTCCCAGCACAGAGCTCCTAAAACGCGTGGAATTTCCTAAGTCATTAAAGTACTAGGGGCATTTTTTGTTTAGTTGGTCTTTGACACGTCCCAGACACAGGGCTCCTAAAACCCTCGGAATTTCCTGAGAGGTAGGAGTGTCTTTTGTTCTGAGGGAGCTCTGGGTGGGCTCCTGGATGGAGGCTGGTTCACCAACCTGGAAGCTGTCCAAACCCCATGGAGTTGGGATTTTTTTCGGAGGCTTCCTCACGTAGGCCTGAGCTTGTCCACATACCAGGAAGGGGAGGCACCACTATTCCATGGGAACAGGGCACCCGTGCTGGGGCCCTCCCAGACTTCGCCTGTGTATCTCATCATCTGAAGTTTCATCTGTATCCTTTGTTGTATCTTTTATTATACAGTAAACTGGTGAACATAAATAAGTGTTTTCCTGAGTCCTAAGAGCCATTCTAGCAAAAAATTGGATCCAAAGGTCATGGGAACCTCTGATCAGACCGACGTTGTAGGAACCTGGAGACCTGTGACACTTGGTTGGCATCCCAGGTGGGGGACCCTCCCATGGGCCTGAGCCTTCAACCTGTGGGGTCTACACGGTCATGTTCAGTTGTGTCTGACTCTCCGTGACCCCATGGACTGTAGCCCCCCAGGCTCCTCTGTCCATGAAGAAGTCTCTAGGCAAGAATTCTGCAGTGGGGTCCCATTTCCTCCTCCAGGGGATCTTCCCGACCCAGGGGTGGAGCCCGAGTCTCGGGATCTTCTGCGTTGGCAGGTGGGTCCTTTACCACTGAGCCACCTGTGAAGCCCGGGGTCTGCTGTGTCTCCTGACAGTTAGCCCAGCACTGAATTGTTGGACACCCAGCCGGTGTCTCAGAATTGCTTGGTGTGGGGGAAAGACTCCACACATCTGGTGTCAGAAGTGTTGTTAGTGGGGTAATGATATGAAAAGAGGAGGAACACACACGGGGGAGAAGTGAGTTTTTTCTAGTCACTGCTCTATTTATAAGAACCCAGTCTAACCCATCTTAATTACTCATATATGCATAGACCTTACTTCCAAATGAGTTCATATTCTGAGGTTCCAGATAGACATGGACTTGGCCAGGGGAGGTGGGGAACGCTATCAAACCCAGGACAAGCTGAAAATTAAGCAACATTATATTCTTAAGAATGCTTGAATCTCTGGGAATGGCAAACGTGAAATTCTGTGCTTTCTGGATCTGATATTTTAAAAATATATCTTTAAATTTCTTAAATTCACCCTCCCCCGTGAGAAAAAAGGCATCCAGCTCTAGTAGGTGTATAACTAAAATATAGAAAGATCTGTTTTTGTGTCTGGGTCCCTTTGACATTTTCAGGAAGACACAAAACCCAACAGGCTCAGCTTGTGTCTGCAAGGTGTGTTAAGGGTGCACCGAAGTCTGTGGAAAAGGTAGCCTATTCCCAATGGGGGATTTTTTCTGGGGGGGGAAACAAAACAGTTCTGATCTGTCTTCTTCTGTAAACTGACAAATTTACAGCACCTTTTAAGGCATCAAAGAGCTGTTTGCCTTCTCTTCAAATTTGGTTCTGGAGACGTTATGTATTGAAACAACTAAAGTTTGGAGTTTTGTTTTGAGATCATTGTTTTAATCAACCATTTCCTTTCTTTTTGTGTTGTGAAACCTTGATGACAATTTGAAAGTGAAGTACAGTCATTGAAAACCTGACAATTTGATTCCTTAAAGGACATTAATAGGTCAAAATTGTATATTCCACCCCGCCCTGCCCGCACTAACTTGGAAGTAAATACCTACTACCAGCAGCACCAATGTTTCCTTATATTCTTGCTTTCTGCTGAGATGACCAGCTACCATTTACACTTGATCCTTGAACAGCACAAGTTTGAACATCAGGAGTTCGCTTATATGCAGATTTTCTTCAATAAATACCTAGCCGTCTGCATTCCTGGGTTTCTGCATCTGTGGGTTTAACCAACTGCAGGTCAGATTTTGCATCCACAAATGGTTGAATCCGTGGATGCCAAACCTGTGGATGTAGAGGCAGAGTGTGCTGGGCCAGTTTATGAGAAGGACTTGCGCATCTGTGGATGGTGGCCTCTGGGGTGGGGAGGAGTGTTCTTGAAAGCATCTCCTGCCCCCTACCCCAGATACTGAGAGAGGACTGTTATTTCCATCTCCAGTTGATCTTGCTTGTCAGGATATATAACATTTTAACAAAGTCTTTATTTTCATTTTAGAATTGACAGAAAGGATTTGGCTATCAGAAGTGGTGAATTTCCCTCTGAGATTGTCACTGGAAATTGCCCCTTGCCCCCCGTCATGAGTACCATCAGAAGCTTTTTCTTATTTGTGATGCTTCTCTTAACCCTGGGCAGGGTGATGTAGATAGAAATGACTCATAGATGGGTAATTTACCCAGGATAAACACGATAATTGGTACAGAATCCAATTATTGGACTAGCGTTTTGAAAAAAACAAAACTCTGTGAGTCTATAAAACCTCAATAGCAACATTTAGGCAATTTCGTAAATAATAAATCTCCATTTCCACTTGGAGAAAAATCCTAGCCTTTCTATCTCAATTTAACCTCCTGTAAAAAGATTACAGTTGGATCTAACTTGTATTCAACTGAGTCCTTAGGCAAAAACTGAAGGAAATCAACAATTTCTTCTTCAGTAAGTGCCACAAAATCGAGTTCTCAAGGACTCACCAGATGATGGCATTAGGTCGTCTACCAGATGTGTGATGCCAGCAAACTGTGAGGATTGGTTTTGTGTTCTGGTACCTAGCAAGGCGTTTGATGGCCATTTGTGTTGGGAGAATGGAGATGCTCTTGTCATGGACCACACGCCTCTTCTTGATACTGTCCAGCTCTCTATTTAATGTACATCATTAAGAGTAACCATAAATACCTAATATGCCCTGACTTGTTGTGGAGTTCCACATTGCCCTTCCATTTAAGAATGATATCATGTCAGGGCTATAGAGTTCTTTTTCTGTGCCCCTCAGAGTCCTGGAGCAAGCACCTGTCCACTCCATAGAGAAATAATTAGCCAATGTAAAACGTGACAGGATTTCCCTGATGGCTCAGAAACAGCAGGGAAATTGCCTGCAAAGCAGGAGACCTGGGTTTGATCCCTGGGTTGAGAAGATCCCCTGGAGGAGGGCATGGCAACCCACTCTAGTATTCTTGACTGGAGAATTCCATGGACAGAGGACCCTGGTAGGCTACAGTCTGTGGGCTGTAGAGTCCAGTTCAACTGAGTGAGAACACTTTCACTTTCAATGTGTAATAAAAAATGCAGTAAAAAAGTATTTGTGTAGCTTTTTGTTCAGTAAGTTCGGCAGAGACTTGTGTACTGGACTGGAGAAACAGCTTTACATGTCTAAGATGTGACTTCTTGATTCTTTGGGATTGTCAACGGAGCATTGAGTTTATCACAGACACATGTGCACACACCTCTAGATACGCTCACACAGAGTGGTTAGAAAACACACACAACATGAGTGGGTTTGAATTTGGCTGATTCCACCCAGCTCAAAGTTATGAAAGACATGTTGAGGCCCAGGGAAGTCATTCTGGCTTATGCATGATTTAACCTGAATTTATAGTCAAAGTTATGGTTTTTCCAGTAGTCATGCATGGATGTGAGAGTTGGACCGTATAGAAGGCTGAGTGCCAAAGAATTGATGCTTTCGAACTGTGGTGTTGGAGAAGACTCTTGAGAGCCCCTTGGACTGCAAGGAGATCAAACTGGTCAATCATAAGGAAATTAGTCCTGAATATTCTTTGGAAGGACTGATGCTGAAGCTCCAGTACTTTGGACACCTGGTCCCAAGAACTGACTCATTGGAAAAGACCCTGATGCTGGGAAAAATTGAGGGCAGAAGCAGAAGAGGGTGTCAGAAGATGAGATGGTTGAATGGCATCATCGACTCAATGGACATGAGTTTGAGCAAACTCCTGGAGATAGTGAAGGGCTGGGAAGCCGGATGTGCTGCAGTTCTTAGGGTCACAAAGAGTAGGACACGACTGAACACTGACAAAACTTGAATTTTCTGCTAGCTAAAACAGTGTGTGGCCTATCAGATGTTCACTGTACATCTGCCTTCATCCTTGAAGAAGGGAGTGTGTTGAGCAGACATAAAGAATGTCCATGTTAAAAATGAAGGCGCTAATGCTGGTCCTCCTTCAGTGATAGCACTCTTCCCAGGAGCCAAGGCCATGCTGACTCCCTGTTCACGTGCTGATCTAGTTTTGTGTTTCGAAACCTTGAAGGCATGTATCCCTGACCCATTTCATGTTCTTTGTTCTGACAAGAATAAAGCTGAGCTGAAAACTGCGCTTCTCCAGAGCAGCTCCGCTGAGTTATCTAGGGGCTGTCAGCAAGTCTCACTTATCTGAGCACTCTCTCAAAGTTGAGTCCTCAGTTTGACTCCAGCAAAAGTCTTTTCTGTTCTGATCTAGACACCTGATTTAGAGCGTGCAGATAGATGACCCCGGGCAGCAGCTGGAGCAGGCGGCCGTCTGGGCCTGACCCTGGGGGACTCTGCACAGCACCTGCTTTGAGCACAGAGAGGCTGGCCGCCCTGGCCCTCCTAACCGTGAAAAATAACGTCCCGTGGGGTTGAGTGTCACAGGCAAACTGTGACAGATAAGCCAGTGACGGCTTTAAAACATGCAGCCTTTGGAGGTGAATTGCCGTGAGACGTGCAGACTGGCGCGGTGTGGGGACAGCTGTGGCCGGAGGGCGTTCACTTGCAGGCAAACTGGCTTCCCACTGTGCTCTGGCTTAATGGCAGTTTCAAAAACCACTTCTTTCATTTGTTTTCTCTGCAACTCATGGCAGTGGAGCAGGGGCGTGGCTGGCACTTACGCTGGACCATCACGTTCCCTGTCCTGTCGCCCTTTGGCAGGACAGCTTGTGGGCTCATTTTGAACCCCAGACCCTCCCTCCCGGCCCTGCCCACAGTATCAGACTGTGAGCTGCGGGTGGTAGTCTCCTCTCCCAGGAAAACTTTCCTCAAGAGGGGGTCCCATCACTGCTAGAACTGGTCTTCCCGACCTTCCTTTGTTTGAGTGACATCTTGGGGTGTTTTTGAATCAAAGTCGGATCAAAGGGGCTTGCAAAATTAATGTTTAAAATTTACTTATAAAGTACAGTAAGTCCCCTCCTGCTGCTGCTGCTGCTGCTAAGTCACTTCAGCCGTGTCTGACTCTGTGCGACCCCATAGACGGCAGCCCACCAGGCTCCCCTGTCCCTGGGATTCTCCAGGCAAGAACACTGGAGTGGGTTGCCATTTCCTTCTCCAATGCATGAAAGTGAAAAGTGAAAGTAAAGTTGTTCAGTCATGTCCGACTCTTCATGACCCCATGGATGGCAGCCTACCAGGCTCCTCCGTCCATGGGATTCTCCAGGCAAGAGCACCAGAGTGGGTTGCCATTACCTTCTCCAGTAAGTCCCCTAAATACGAACAAATTCTGTTTCAAGAGCACATTCATGAGTCCAATTTGTTTGTAAATCCAACCAAGTTAGCCTAAGTACCTAATTAACACAGTTGGCTATATAGTACTGCGCTGTAATAGGTTTATAATACTTTGCATACCAATAATACATAAAAAAGAAACAAACATAAAATAAAACAATTTTAATCTTATAGCATAGTACCTTGAATAGTATTCTTGGGCTCCAAAATCGCTGTGGATGGTGACTGCAGTCACAAAATTAGAGAATAGCGATGACAAACCTAGACAGTGTATTAAAAAGGAGAGATATCACTTTGCTGACAAAGGTCTGTATAGTCAAAGCTATGGTTTTTGCAGTGGTCATGTATGGATGTGAGAGTTGGACTATAAAGAAGGCTGAGCACCGAAGAATTGATGCTTTCCGGCTGTGGTGCTGCAGAAGACTCTTGAGAGTCCCTTGGACTGCAAGGAGATCAAACCAGTCAATCCTAAAGGATATCAGTCCTGAACATTTATGAGAAGGACTAATGCTGAAGCTGAAACTCAATACCTTGTCTACCTGATGTGAAGCGTTGACTCATCGGAAAAGACCCTGATGTTGAGGATGACTGAGGTCAGGAGAGAAGGGGGTGACAGAGGATGAGACGGTGGGATGGCATCACCAACTTGATGGACGTGAGATGGAGCAGACTCCGGGAGATAGTGAAGGACAGGGAAACCTGGTGTGCTGCTGTCCGCAGGGCTGCGGAGAGTTGAGCGTGACTTAGCGGCTGAACCACAACCTTGAACAGCGCCGTAGTCCAGGACAACAGCTGGCACCAGGGGCTGGTACTGAGTCAACAGCCAAGAAGAGTGATTGGCTGGAGGAGGGAAAGGAGGTGGGAGATGGTTTGTCAGGAGGAGACTTGTAAGAGAGGCATGCACGTGACAATGCACACCAGACCTGTAAACCAGCTTACGTGATTGGACTTGGAGAATGCATCTTTGAAAGCTTGTAACTTGAAGATTCTTGGTAGGGGACTTATTGTATCTGCATTTTGAAAGAAGGATACATGTCCTAAAATCAAATAGAAGGTGCTGGGCTTTCGCTGGGGCAGCTTGAAATTGTGGGATGATTAGGGATCAGACCTGTCTTAGAACCCTGGTTCTGTCACTGCATGTGACTTGGGCCAGTGGCTATACATCTCTGTGCCTCAGTTTTGTAATCTGTGAAATGGGGTGATAGATAATACACGACCGGCAGTGTCTGGAGGAGGACTGAATGAAGTTGGCGGACACATGGGGTTGCAGTCATGTGCTTTATACAAGGTGACTTTTTTGATGATTGTTACCAACAAAATTGCAACCACCCTGAATGCCTGTCCTTATTTAATACACAGTGGGCTTCCCTGGTAGCTTAGTGGTAATGCATCCACCTGCCAATGCAGGAGATGCGGGTTCCATCCCTGGGTCAGGAAGATACTCCCGGGGAAGGTAATGACTACCCACTCCAGTATTCTTGCTTGGGAAATCCCATGGACAGAGGAGCCTGGTGGGCTACAGTCCATGGGGTCACAAAAAGAGTCGGACATGAGTTACTGACTAAACAACAAGAACAACCCTGCCCCAAATTTCAGATTCTGAAGACACACTCTCACATACTCAACTGACTGGATGAGAATGCATCCGGCCGAATGAAGGAGAAGCAACCCCACATAAAGAAATCCCTACACACTGTCTTCCGGAATGACCACGCTGCAGCCTCCTGAGGTCGCCTGACCCCCTCCGAGTCTGAAACAAGCGCGCCCGCTCCACAGGGAGCCCAGGGCCCTTTCTGGACGAGACGGGGCCCCAGACAAAAAGTTAAGTGGATTTAAATGTAAGCAGAGTTTCCTTTTAGAAGCTTAAGAAAACAATTAGAAATAAAAGGAGGCCAGAAAGCACAGTTAATGAAGGAGCCTGAGAAGCAAAGACGATGGGGAAATTCACCCGCTTCACAAATACTTTTGCAAGGGCGAGACACAGGGACCCCACCCAGAGCTCTTCTGACCTTGCCCTTGACTCACTGGGCTCTCACAGCTCACATCCTCCCTCCGGGGGAGCTTAAAGTCGCCGCGCCACGGAAATGTTTGCTCTGCCTGTGGAGCAGAAGACGCCGCTTCTGGCGGCCTGGGTGGCCCTGTCTCTGGGGCTTTGAGGACCTGCCAGGCCAGGAGGTCCTCTTCTTGTCTCCTGAGCAGGAGTCGTCCATGGGAAGCTTGCTCCTCTTTAAGCAGAAAGGGTGCCTGATGCTTTCCTCAGGGCAGGGACATCACACTGGATTCCTGGCCATCCACGGCATATTAAACATTTTCGTACCAGCCGTAGCCAATTGGCATCTAAGCAGCGTGGCTCTCATCTCTTGGGAAGCACATGTGGTAGGAGATAGCAGAGAGGTGGTTGATGGCAGGTGGCTTTCTCGTTGATGAGGCCCTGGTGTCCTTGGTTGTTTATTCTTGGTTGGATTCAACCCTGCCCCTCCGGGGGCCCTTGCCGGGCACTAGATCACCTTGACCTCAGAGGGACACATGTGGACCCCCCTGCGTCATCACTCTTGGTTTAAGTCATCGGAGATGTGAGCTCCTTGAAGGCAGGGGCCGGGTATCGTGGCACAGGCCCTGGCCATGATGGACGCTTCATTGCACTTCCTGAGCGAACCATAGAGGAATCTGGGCTCTCGCTCCAGGGGGTAAGCAAATGCCCTTCCAGAATCTTCCAAAGAGTCTGAGAAGCAAAGGCAAGCTGGTTTCTCACCCTATTTTCTTCTTGCCTTGCCAGCGTTTGTGGCTGTGGCTTTCACGGCTGTGCCAAGCGTGGCCTCCGGAGGCTGGCAAGCACCCTGGTGTCCTCGCCAGGTCTGCGCTGTTGGGCAATGTGTAGCCTCTTCAGCCTCATACGAGTCCTCTATGCGTCACCCATCGCCCGGATCTGAGCTCCTGGCTTCCCAGGGCCAACCCCGTCTTCTGATTGCTCTGCTCCTGGATCCTGGCATCTAGCCGTGTCAACAAAGGTGAGGGGTGGGTGACCGTGACAACCCTCCACCTCCAAGACCCTCTGCCGTACCAAAGGGATCCCGGGATCTTCCACTCCACGATGACAAATCGTTTTGCAAATATGGATTGCCAACTCGATTTAACGCAGGAGAGCCCGAGACCCGGGCAGACGGGCTGGCCGTAGCTGCAGAGTTCCTTAGCCAGTAGGCCGGGAGGAAAATTGATGTCAGTGGCTCTCTGTGTTGAAGTCTTCGCGTCGCTCTCTGCTCTGGAGAAGGGGGAGGACGAGGAGACTGAGGTCACCGACATGAGGCAGGCTTTGTAGGACTGCCGCTCCGTGACCCCTGACAAATGGATGTATTCATTACACCGAAGACGGGAAGGAACCACAACATGGATACATATTTAGGGAAATATGCACACAACTCAGTTTATTTTTCTTATCTGATATTTTTTTTCTAGTGCAACATGAGTCCTGTTGAATACTTGGCAGCCGCCTTTCCATAGTTGAGTTGTTTGTCATTTCTGGGGCTGCTGCTGCTGTTATGATCTCCCTTTTGGGAGAAATTTACAGGCACATGTTGACCCAGCTGAATGGGAACAGGGAGCAACAGGAATCTCAGGAACAAGGACCATCGCCGACCAGAGAGGGTGAATCTGCTCCATCTCTGGACGGCGCCCCCCGGCGAGCCGCTCAGCGCCCCGTCGGGCCGGCCGCGGAAGGCGCCGTGACTCCAGCGCTAGAAACCCAGATGCCCTCTCAGCCTGGTCTTGAAATAAACCTGCCTTTCCTTTCAGTCCTTTCTGGGAGTTGTAGTCAGCCATGTGCTTTGCTGTTGGGCTCTCAGGAGAGTCGGCTCTCTGTAGCAGCTGTTGCTAGGTAAGGCATGGCTTCCTGGAGAAGGCGTGGGAGACGATGGGAGGGCTGCTGGCAGGGGGCCAGGCGGCCGTGGGAGGGGACGCCACAGAGGCCACGGGGAAGGATGGAGGCAGGACCCTGGCTGCCCTCCATACCCCGGCCCTGCCACCGTCTTCTCCTGCCTTCCCAAGTCCCCTCTGGCCCCGTCACCCTCGAAAGACCTAGCCTGTGTCTCCTTCTCACAGAGACATCTGAGCACTCATTTGCCACGTCTCCTGGACCCTCCAACTCACCAGGAACTGGTGGTCCAGAGATGAACTGATGGTGGGCTGCACCCTACAGGGGCTCAGAGCCCTTTGAGACAGGCAGGCCCCATGAGCGATCAGCCACAAACCCACCCGCCACAGGGACAGCGGATGCTGCGGGCACCTTGCCCGTATCCCACATCCGCCCCAGTGGTCACCTGCTGAGCACAGTGACCGCCTCCTGGGTCTTTTAACCTGAGCACCTTTTCTGGTTATGCAAGTCAACACTTCAGGAAAGTGAAAGAAAGTGAAGTCGTCAGTCATGGCCAACTCTTTGCGACCCCATGGGCTGTAACCTACCAGGCTCCTCCATCCATGAAATTTTCCATGCAAGAGTACTGGAGTGGGTTGCCATTTTGTTCTCCAGGGGATCTTCCCGACCCAGGGATTGAACCTGGGTCTCCCACATTGCAGGCAGACCCTTTACCATCTAAGCCATCAGGGAAGTCCAGACACCCTCCATCACCAGAGGTTGGGAGTCAATTGGACAAGTCTGAAAAATAGTTAAAATGGTAAATTTTATATTTGGTATATGTTACCATCATAAAGCAAAATAACGCACTACTAATAAAATAGATCATTGGCAAAGACCTGCGGAATAGCACAGGGACCTTTACTCAATATTGTGTTATAATCTGTATGGGAAAAGAATCTGAAAAAGAATGGATGCACATATATATAAAACTGAATCTCTTTCCTGTACATCTGAAACTAATGCGTGCGTGCGTGCTAAGTCACGTCGGTCGTGTCCAACTCTTTGTGACCCTAAGGACTGTAGCCCTCCAGGCTCCTCTGTCCATGGGATTCTCCAGGCGAGAATACTGGAGTGGGTTGCCATTTCCTTCTTCAGTGGATCTTCCCAACCCAAGGATCGAGCCAGAGTCTCCTCCATTGCAGGCAGATTCTGTACGGTCTGAGCCACCAGGGAAACCTTAATAATTTATTATTATCATGGATTATCATTAATTGTTTTATTATTGACATAAAGCAATAGTATTTTAGGTATGCTGGGTTAAAAATATATTAATACTACAATTACCTTTATTGTTTCATTTTTTAAAGTGGTTACTACAAATTTTTGTTTTTTATTCTATTTTTTTAAAACCTGTTTTCACTTTGATTCTTTCTTTACAAGAATTTTTTTTGGCATTTGGTTGCTTTACAACGTTGTGTTAATTTCTACTGCACAGTAAACTGAATCAGCCCTACATATACATACATGCCCTCTTTTTTTGGATTTCCTTCCCCTTTAGGTCACTACAGGGTATTGAGTAGAGTTATACATTATTGATACTATACATAAAATAGATAACTAATGAGAAAAGCAAGGCTTTAAACTGAAAGAGAAACTTACTAGAGAAATGAAAGTCACACTGGATTATTGGCCTGTGTGATTGCACTGCCTCTTTTCCTCCAGATTTCCGTATAACCTTTAAGTCCTGTTCCTGCCCATGCCTTGGTCCCCTCAGATTGGCCGTAAGTTGTACACAGGCTGCTTTTGTAAGATGGTGAGAACTATTGCCGATATTTTAAATGGCTGACTCAGAACTTTCCCCTCTTCTTTTCTCCTAAGCACATTATTTTCAGGAAATCTATGTTGTAAGACAGGACTCTGCAATTACAGTCTTGGGGCCAAACCCCTCCCTCAGCCTGTTCTTGTAAATAAAGTTTTATTGGCAGTCTGCCAGGCCTGTTCATTTCGATGTTGCCCGTGGCTGCTCCGGGGCTTCCGTGGCAGAGTCCACTCCTTGCAACAGAGACCATGGGGCCCGCAAAGCTGAAAATATTTTCTCTCTGACCCCTTGCAGAAAATTTGCCAACATTCTGTCGTAAGAGATGCTCAAATGTTTTAATTCTTTGAGGACTGGGATGCATAGTTAGTTTTTTTAGTTTCAGCATGTTAAAAGGAGGAAAACCTATTTACTATTATATGCTCTGTAGGGGTCATGAAATACTGTCTTATAATTACCAATGTTTTAATGAGTATCAGTCAGCGTATTAGCAAAACGTTAAGAGAGAATCTAAAAGAGAGTGAAGTATTCCATCAGGTTTCTCCCAACCTAACAGCTCAAATATAGACCATTGTGTGAAATTAGCATATTGACAGATCTTTGGCAATTTTATCTGCCTCCCTAAAAGTTTATTTATTTGTATTTTGGGGGAGGGATCTTTTTGTTTGAAATTCTTCCTAAATTCAGACACCTCAGTGTAATCAGTTATACAGTTTTGGTTCTGTTCTTATGTAATTCTACCCAAAATGCCATCACTTAACTCTTGTTGGGCCTTCAAGAAACAGACAGGGTTCAGGGGTTCAGATAGAGCCTCTCCCCGCCCGTGTGTGCGTGTGTGCTCAGTCCTGTCCAGTTCTTTGCGACCCCATGGACTGGAGCCCCCCAGGCTCCTCTGTCCATGGGATGTCCCAGGCAAGAATCCTGGAGTGGGTTGCCATTTCCTCCTCCGGGGATCTTCCCCACCCAGGGATAGAACCCGTGTCTCTTGTGTCTCCTGCATTAACAGCTGAGTTCTTTACCACTGGTGCCACATGGGAAGCCATTCTCCGTAATTTTCTGTTTAAAAAAAGTCTCATGTGATTTCTAATCAACTGGGCCAGGGTTTCTCAGCTGCAGCACCGTTGACATTTGGGATCAGATGATTCTGTTTGTGGGGGGTGGGAACACTGTCCTGTACCTTCTAGGATTTTTATCAGCAGCCCTGGGCTCCATCCGTTAGATGCCAGTAGTGAACATGACCTTCTCCACCTGCCCCAATCATCACATCTCAAGCCGTCTGCATTTGTGCGTGCTAAGTCGCTTCAGTCCTGTCCGACTCTCTGTGACCGTATGGACCAGAGCCCGTCAGACTCCCAGGCCCTCCGCCCATAGGATTCTCTGGGCGTGAAAACTGGAGTGGGTTGCCATGTCCTCCTCCAGGGGATCACCCTGACCCAGGAATGGAACCCACATCTCTGACATCTCCTGCATTGGCAAGTGGGTTCTTTACCACTGCACCACCTGGGAAGCCCCAAGCTGTCTGCACGTGTTGCCAGACGTCCCCTAAGAGCCAGTCCCCACAGGGAGAGGCCAGGTGGATGCTCTTTTCCAGGTGAGCGAGTGCATGTGCCTCTGAAAACTGGTGCTGTGGGGAGGAGCCAGAAGCTCCGCAGTCCGCTCTGCTCTGGACCTGGAGTGCTGTGAGTGGTGAGGTCTTGATGGAACTCTCACCTGGCCTGAGCCCCACCTCGCTCTCCGCCAGGGGAGGAGGCAGTTCCTCTCAGTTGCCTCTCCGACCAGAGCTCTGGGAAGGACGAGCATCTCTTCAGTTCAAAGCCGTTGTTCTCAGATATTCTTTATTTCGAGGTGTGCATTCCTTATTTGATGGAGAAACCCCAATAAACTCACACTGATACCTAAAAAACAGAATTTTTATTTAAAAAATTTTTTAATGGAGCATAGTTGATTTACAATGTTGTGTTAGTTTCAAGTGTACAGAAAAGTAAATCAGTTATATGTAAACATGTATCCAATCTTTCTTGGATTCTTTTCCCATTTAGGTCATTGTGGAGTATTGAGAAGAGTTCCCTGTGCTATACAGCCGGTTCTTATTAGTTATCTGTTTTATGTAGAGGAGAGTGTATATGTCAGTCCCAATCTTCCAATTTATCCCTTCCTCCCTCTTCTCCCTGTTTTGAAAAAATAGAGTTTTGGAAAATTGGAGATACTTTTAAAAGGAACAAGTTGATCTGCAGTAAAAAAAAAAAGTGAATCAACTTTGGGGAACAATATTTGACTAGACAAGCAAGTGAAAGGCTGGAAGTCTTCCGAGAGAACTGATAATTAAATGAATCTCAGAAACTTTATTTCCCTCCAAGTGCGTTTTATGTAATTTTCTAACATGGAAACAACAGCTCTTCTCCTGGCTAGGAAAAAAAAAAAATCGGTCCCCACCTCACAATCAACAGAATCGTGGTTTTGACTAATCTCTATAATCAGAAGATAATTTGCCTTAAGAATAATAATAGTAACAATATGCCTGTTATGAAAGAGGATGCTTTTATCATCTTATTTGCCAGTGATTATGTAAATTGCAGATATAGGGTGGAGGGCAGGAAAGCTGCAGAAAGCTAGCCTGCGTTTTCTGTGGGAGCCATGGGCCTTCTGCTAGGAGAGAGCGCCA
The DNA here is from genome assembly GCF_963930625.1 of Muntiacus reevesi. NCBI lineage: Eukaryota > Metazoa > Chordata > Mammalia > Artiodactyla > Cervidae > Muntiacus > Muntiacus reevesi. The sequence goes on along the minus strand of NC_089263.1, from coordinate 62,363,151 downwards.
GATTTCACCCCCTGTGAAAAGGATTTATTTTCTGCAGACTGGCTAAAACATTTGATAGTTTAAATACAATGTGTTGGAAGGAGAGCAGAGCAGAGAGCACGTTTCTGCTTTCTGCTTTCCTTCCCCTGAGACTTGGAGCATCACTGAATGTTCCCTGTCTCGTGCTGGGATGACCCGTTGCAGGAATTTCCCAGTCTCCACCTTTCCCACTCCCATCGCAGCCTTTCCTCTCCAGTGACACAAACCTCTCCAGGGTCCTGACTCAGAGGCTTTGCTTTTTTTCCCTTCTTCTGGGAAGTCAAGTTCTAACCACCTCCTGCATCAGCTGGACAGGTGTTCTTGGATGTGTTACCCTCTGCTGTCTCTGGGCTCCAGCGTTGTTATCCCCAGAACCAGAAGACTGGGTTCGAGTCCCAGGTGCCCAGACAGATTTGCTACCCTAGAGGCTGTGGTCCTGGGAGCCTGCAGGGTGAGCGGCAGCGGGGCAGAGGCTGTCTGGGGTTTCCATGGAAGGAACATTCAGATTGTTGTTCAGTTGCTAAGTCAGGTCCGACTCTCTGTGACCTGCAGCCCACAAAGGACTGCAGCCCACCAGGCTTCCCTGTCCTTCACTCTCCCAGGGTTTTCTCAAACTCATGTCCATTGAGTCAGTGATACCATCCAACCGTCTCATCCTCTGTCACTCACTTCTCTTCCTGCCCTCAATCTTTCCCAGCAGCAGGGTCTTATCCAATGAGTCGGCTCTTCTTATCAGGTGGCTAAGTGTTGGAGCTGCTGCTTCAACATCAGTGAATATTCCAATGAATATTTAGGATTGATTTCCTTTAGAGTTGACTGGTTGGATCTCCTTGCAGTCCAAGGGACTCTCAAGAGTCTTCTCTTGGCACCACAACTCGAAAGGGTCAGTTCTTTGACTCTCAGCCTTCTTTATGGTCCAACTCTCACATCCATACATGACTACTGGGAAAACCATAGCTTTGATTACATGGACTTTTGTTGGTAAAGTAATGTCTCTGCTTTTTAATATGCTGTCTTGGTTTGTCATAGCTTGCCTTCCAAGGAGCCAGCGTCTTTTAATTTCATGGCTGTAGTCACTGTCTGCAGTGATTTTGGAGCCCAAGAAAATAAAAGTCTGTCACTGTTTCCATTTTCCCCCCATTTATTTGCCATGAAGTGATGACACTGAATGCAGTGATCTTAGAATGTTGAGTTTTAAGCCAACTTTTTCTCTCTCCTCTTTCACCCTCATCAAGAGGCTCTTTAGTTCCTCTCTGCTTTCTGTCATTAGCGTGGTATCATCTGCATAGCTGAAGTGGTTGTTATTTCTCCTGGCAGTTCTGATCCCAGGTTGTGATTCATCCAGCCTGGCATTTCATGTGATATACTCTGCATAGAAATTAAATAAACAGAGTGACAGTATATAGCCTTGAATACCCCTTTCCCAGTTTTGAACCAGTTCATTGTTCCATGTCTGGTTCTAACTGCTGCTTCTTGACCTGCATACAGGTTTCTTAGGAGGCAGGTAAGGTGGTCTGTTATTCCCATCTCTTTAGGAATGAAAAGGCAAAAAAAAAAAACAAAGCAAAAACCCATCCAGAGGCACGTGGCTAGATTATCTGTGCACAGTACTGCTCTCGTCCGGGAGCCTCCCGGGTGTCGGAAGCCCTGTGACTCCCCCGTGTGTGGAGAAGCAGCCTGTTCCGGCCCACGCGGTGCCCACGCAGGGTGCGTGTGGCCAGCGCCCCAGCGGCAGACTGCTGGTGCAGGGTGGTCTCTGTCAGGTGGGCTCTGGCATCTCTGCTCGGTTGCTCTCTGACTGTAGGCAAATTGCTTAACACCTTCATGCCTCTGTTTGCTTTTATTTGACCTGGGAATCATAACTCAGCTTCTCAGGAGGGTCATGGGCAAAGCTCTCAAGCAATGTTCCCAAACGTGAGCTGTGGAGCAGGGGCTTTTATGCCTGGCTGAGAGAGTTCTAGGTGAACGAAAGAACTGAGATCCTCCCAGAGGGGTTGAGTTTCACTGGGACTTCACCTGAAGTTGTCTGGATTCTTGAACGTCAACAAGTGTTTTCTACATACCATAGTTCGTCATTCCCAGCACTTTACGTGGACAAATGCGTTTGGTCCTCAGAACAGAGTTAGCAGAATGTCCTCATCGGCTCCATTTTACAGAAGAGGAAACTGAGGCACAGGGGGATTAAGTCATGGCTCAGTGTCACACAGCTTTTAAACGGCGGAACCAGAATCTAAAGGCAGGCCATCTGGCTTGGAGGTTGCCCTCTTCACCCCAGGGTGTCTGCCACAGTGAATCTGCACCACCAAGCTTCAGGTCGGGTTTGAAAGAAGGCTGGTATCTGCATTTTCCCATGATTCCTCTGAGTTTTGAACCACTTTTCCACCCAGTGGTAGAAAATTCTGGATTTAGTGATGTCAGAGAAAGGAAGGAGGTACATACATATCTGTACTGCTTCAGAATATTCCATCTCACCTTTTGGTTTAACTCAATCTGATTTTTAATCTCTTAGATTAAGTACCTTTTCCCCTCCTCTTTCCTTGTTACCGTGTGTATCTGTAATAGAGAGCTCTCATTCATTGCCATCTTATCCCTCTGCTCATCTTCTAGTGTCTGGGAAAGGAACACTTCACTCTTTCCTTTTGCTTGGGCATCAGGTCATATCTCCTGGTCCTTGTAAGGAAAGACTAGACCATTCTCAGGACCTAGAGGTGAGCGTCCTAAGAATTTACTCTAGGCTTGGGTGTGTTTCAGCGCCGAGCTCAGCTGGCTGACCCTCCAGCTGCTACAGAACATTTCTCATGGAAACACATATTCGGTGAAAAATAACATTTCACCAAAGACAGCTTGAGGTCTGAAGACCGTTTTTCTTTGCTATGTCTGAAAACCACATTTTCCCAAACCAAATTACAGTGAAGGTAAACCAGAGAAGTCCCACTTTTGTTGCAAACTTGACTTCAGGGTATAATTTTGAAGTTTAGAAGAGTTTGGGAGTATTTGAAAAATTTTTCTAATTACAGAAAACAGCATAGACACAGAGGAAAATTTGTAAAAACCTGGAGTAACTGGCTAGAGAGATCGAGCAATCAAATCATAGCCCCAAAGCCAGGAGTTGCTCAAGGCAGATCTGTATCTTGATGTGTTTTATCTTCTGTGGAAATGTTGGAGTTAATTCATTTTGAGATGGTTCATCTTGTCTCAGGCTGGTTTTTGGTGATTCTTCTAAAATGGCCCATCAATTTCCAAATGGACAGAGAGTGTCAACTGGTGTGCAGGGGGATACCTAATGGGAACACAGTCACAGATTCCTCACACACCTCAGAGAAAAAGCTGGATGCTTTCTTTTCCACATGCTAAGAGGCATTCGGGGACATGGCAGAGAAGTTAGGGTGCAGAGGACTGCTCCTCTTAAATTTAAGATATTGTCTCACACTGCTCTGCAATTAGGAGGAGTGTTCCCGGGACTGGTGTTGGTTGGGAGAAGGCTGGATTGCAAAGCAACAAGATAATTAGGCACAATTGAATTAACTAAAGAATAAGTGTCAGGCTCAGTTGCAATCCTCCTCATTTCATTATGCAGAAGACAGTAACCTCTTTTTTAAAAAAATATTTTAGTTTCATTAAATCATTTTATTTTTTATTTTGTTGAGAGACATTTAAAAGTTTATTTTTTTTTGAACTGGAAGTAGAGTTGTTTTACAATGTTTTGTTCATTTCTGCTGTAAAGCAGAGTGAATCAGCTATCAGTTCAGTTCAGTTCAGTTCAGTCTCTTAGTCGTGTCCGACTCTTTGTGACCCCATGAACCACAGCATGCCAGGCCTGCCTGTCCATCACCAACTCCCGGAGTCCACCCAAACCCATGTCCATTGTGTCGGTGATGCCATCCAACCATCTCATCCTCTGCCGTCCCCCTTTCCTCCTGCCTTCAATCTTTCACAGCATCAGGGTCTTTTCAAATGAGTCAGCTCTCTGCATCAGGTGGCCAAAGTTTCAACTTCAACATCAGTCCCTCCAATGAACACCCAGGACTGAGCTCCCTTAGGATGGACTGGTTGGATCTCCTTGCAGTCCAAGGGACTCTCAAGAGTCTTCTCCAACACCACCATTGAAAAGCATCAATTCTTCTGCACTCAGCTTTCTTTATAGTCCAACTCTCACATCCATACATGACCACTGGAAAAACCATAGCCTTGACTAGATGGACCTTTGTTGGCAAAGTAATGTCTCTGCTTTTTAATATGCTGTCTAGGTTGCTGTAGGAATCAGCTGTATGTATACATATATCTCTCGTTTTTTGGATTTCCTTCCCATTTAGGTCACTATAGAGCATTAGGTAGAATTCCCTGTGCTATACCGTAGGTTCTCGTTATCTACTCTATACATAGTATCAGTAGTGTATGGGCTTCCCTGTGACTCAGCTGGTAAAGAATCCGCCTGCAATGCAAAAGACCTGGGTTCCATCCCTGGGTTGGGAACTGGAGAAGGGAGAATCTGGAGAAGGGAATGGCTACCGACTCCAGTATTCTGGCCTGGAGAATTCCGTGGACTATTCCATGGGGTTGCACAGAGTTGGACACAACTAAGCGACTTTGACTTCCATTAGTAGTGTATATTTGTCAATCCCAACCTCCCACCCCAACTTGGTGTCCATACCTTTGTTCTCTATATCTTTGTCTCTATTTCTGCTTTGTAAATAAGATTGTCTATACCAGTCGTTTCAGATTCCACATATATACGTTAATATATGGCATTTGTTTTTCTCTTTTTGACTTTCTTCACTCTATATGACAGTATCTAGGTCCATCCACCTCTCTACAAATGGCCCAGTTTCATTCCTTCACTGTCTATATGCACCACATCTTCTTTAACCATTCCTCTGTTGATGGACATTTCGTTTGTTTCCATGTCTTAGATATTGTAAATAGTGCTGCAGTGAACATTGGGGTGCATGTGTCTTTTTCAGTAAATAATTTTTAAGCAGTTCCAAAAACATAGGAAGATAGTAAAAAAGTGAAGATAAATGAGAAAATGTATATTCCATTAACTCCATCTGGAAAACATTTAACTGGATTAGCTGCACTCAGATGCTACTGTAGTGGAATTGTTACCTTACGTGGAGTTCACACCCAGCAATTACGATGTGTGTGTCCTTCCCTTCCTCCCTTCCTGCCTGCCTTCCTTATTTCCCTTCTTTTTTCCTTCCAATTCCATTCTGTCCAATGAGCATTTATCCAGGTCCTCTTTGCCCTGTAGCTATGGAGGACACTTTGGGGCCTTCCTGGGACGGACCCTCCACCACATCCTTCATCTACCTGTTATTTGCAGAACTTTAGCCTCCTAGGCCTTGCCCGAGTTCCAGAGACATGAGAAAATGCAAAAACAAAGAAAACCAGTCAAGGAAGACAAAATAATAGTTTAGTCATTATACAAGGTCAAGGACCTTTAGTTCCTCCTCGAGGGCTGCAGATAATATTCTGGGTCAAGTCCTTGAGCTGTTCTGCAGATACTGAAATCCCCACCATGTGGAAGAAGTTGACTATGGTGCCCACAAGCACATACACCCCAGACTGGTTGGAACCAGGAGGCTGATGAGGTTGACTCCTGATTACCTCACCACCAGCCAATCAGAAGAATGTCCACAAGTTGATCACACAGTCTGCAGCTCTTTCCCTTACCCTGTCTTTGAAAACCCTTCCCTGAAAGCCCCTGGGGAGTTTGAGTTTTCTGAGCACCAGCTACCTGGACTCCTTGCTTGGCACCTGCAGTAAAAGCTTCACTTTCCCGGAGCACAGCCTGGTGTCAGTAGACGGGCTTTTCCTCTCGAGGATGAGCAAACCCAGGCTTGGCTCGTCAGCAGTACTAGGTCATGTGCTGCTTGTTGGGAAGTAGGGTCAAAACTAGGCCTCACTCCTTGGGTTCTGAAAGGCCATGTGATGTAGAATGGGGGATCTATCACAGCCGGAGTTTTATTCGGAAGCAGTAGACCCAGCGAGCAAGTGTTTTCTGAGGGTTAATGGGGAGAGAGGAGCTTGTGGGGAGCACAGACATCATCCCACTGGGTCATCCTCTGAATTTACGGTTTTATCTGAGGAACAGTTCCTGGCTCCTCTGTAGGTATCAGTGCTCCCTTGACCTTACATATTTTTCCATTATTTTAATTTTCCAGTTCTCATCGTTTCATACATTTTTGATAAGATGATGGCCCCCACCTATGAGAGAGGGTGGACAGATTTAGCAGCAAAACAAAACGAAATAAAAATAATGCACCTCACCTCAAGGAGAATGCCCAGTTAAATTTGGATTTCAGATAAGTAATAAATAATTTATTAGAATCACTAGGCCCTATGTGGTATTTGGGACGCCCTCAAATAAAACTTTTGGTTCTTTATCCAGTATTCAAATTTCTCTAATTATCAGGTATATTACCTGCTAATGCTTCTCCGAGGAACAGAGGAGACGTCATTTAAAGTTGGGGGTAGTTTAAGAGATGCTTAGGTTTTACACCTCCATCTTTTAACCTTTGAAAGAGAGGCTGAAGTACATAATATTTAAACTTTTCCTTTTTACTGAGAACAGTAGTGCAATTGCAGAGTATAGCGGAAAGGACACAGGCTGTGTGATCAAAGGGTGTCGGGTCCTATTTGGGCTCAGAGACACCTGCTCTCTAGTATGTGGTCCTGGCTCTCTCTCTCTATCTCTCCCTCACCTCTGCACAGTAGGGTAGACTTTCTCTGCCCACTGGCAGCTAGCGGGCTGTGCCCAGTGGACTGTGAATGGGGGTGACATCAGTCATTTCCAGGTGGCCACCCAAAGAGCCAGGGCACCTCTGGCCATGCCCCTTCTCTGCCACGGTGCCCCCAGCACTCTGGGTGGGGGCTGCCCTCTGTCCTGGGTCAGTCCTCCCGATCAGGGATTACCCTGATTCAGAGCCAAGCTCCTAGCCCACCCTCGATGGCCACATCGTGTGTCCCTGAGGTTGGGGATTGTCCTTCTGCAGCGTCAGCAGGCTCACCCTGACTGATACACAGGGTCAGCATACCTTGGGCAAGACCCCTACCTTCCATGATATTAATACAAGGTGCCCATATTTGAAAAGATGTAGATAACATAACCAAACTTCTTGTATACAGTTTTAAAATTTTGAAGTAGTCTAGAACTCACGAGAAGTTGCAGAAATAGCACAGTGTAGGCTGAGACATAAGTAAAGAGCATTAAACATAGTTTGTGCAAAATCCTGGCTTGGTTCACCTGAGGCATAACTCTTCCTGGTAATCGATGGCTGCGCTGAACGTCAGAACAATAGAAAGTTGGTTCTCAAAGAGTTCCTGTGGTTTACTGGGGAGACAACACCGCTTACAACGATAGCCATCCTGCCGCTTGGCCATCACGGTCCCATGTCTAGCTGGGGAAAGGCAGCCCTGTTGAAAAAGTATCTGCTCCTTATTAACTGCAAGTTGACATTTTCTTCTTTCCTTAGGGAACTGGTCCAAAGGCTTATGTAAGTTTTTTCTCTTACACGCATTTAAAAAGCATGTTAAAACAATACAGAATGTCTACTGAAGCCACACGAGAGCTGAAAGCACAGGCAGAAGCTCTTCTTTCCACATATAACATATCTTTGATGGGCCACGGTCTTTGGCTACATACATCCTTTTAGGAAGGTCTGTCCTGTGTCTGGGGCGGTCTGATGACAAGTCATCCCACGCCACATTTTGGCCAAATGGGATTTGCAGCTTCACCCCTGCCACCCCCACCCCTCTTTTAAGGGGTGCTGTTAAGATGGGAGCAGCTCAGCAGGGTCCCAGTGACCTCAAGCTCTGAGAGCATTAGGGGGCAATGCAGTAGTTCGTCCAAGAATGTCCTCCTTGTCATCATACACTTGTTAAGCATCTCTCCACCTCTGAGCCCTCAGTCTTTAAAATAAAAAGTTGGGATGCTTTTTTTCCCCCAAGTTTCCTCCTAGTTCAGGGACTCTGTATTTGTCGATTCTCCGACATTTAGAAAATCCTCCTCAATTCCTCCCACCAAACCAGGTGTCTGTGTACGAAGCCTGGTTGGGAACTGGTTGCATGCGACAGGGGCCCTGGAGAAAGGCTCTGTCTCCGTTAGGAGTTGGATTATTTTGTCAGTCTTTTCACACCAGCATTTAAATCATTTCAGTTTTTGCGATTTTCGTCTTTTAAAGATATGGCTGGACCCTTGAACAAGAAAGATAGTGTGAAACAGGAAAAGATGCTTTTTTTCTTTTTTTTTTTTTTAAACTCGGAGCTGTTTGTTTAAAGTGACAACTGAAGCCCCTTGCAAATCCTGGCTTATCTTTTACTGCATTTCAGTGCCTACAATAGATGGGTTTACTGGTTCCCAGGCTCGGCTGCTGTGGTGCTGAGACTGTAGCCTGTTTCCTGGACTGATTTCCATGTATTATATAATGTTTTTTTTCTTTTTCTGGATGTCCTTTTTCAACGCCTTGTCTTGATTCGGAGTGGGGTCTCCGAAGCTGCCAACGGTTGTCGTTTGGCTCTTTGCAAGTTGCTGAGCCGCCTGGGCTGGGGATCCCCACCCTGCCGGTGGGGACTGGAGACAGATTGTCTGTGTGAGCCCAGTCTTGTAACTGATGGACCCTAATCAATATCTGATGAACTTGAGCATGAGAAAAGATGAGCCTATGAGCTTTCAAGCTGTTCCCAAGAATCTTGGAATACTGTAGTTAGTTGTACGGCTTCCTGGGTAGCTCAAATGGTAAAAAATCTGCCTGCAATATGGGAGACCTGGGTTTGATTCCTGGGTTGGGAAGATCCCCTGGAGAAAGGAATGGCAACTCCTTTCAGGGTTCTTGCCTGGAGAATCCCAAGGACAGGGGAGCCTGGCGGGCTGGACAGTCCACGGGGTCGCAAAGTCGGACATGACGGGGTGACTAACACTCACTTCACCTTCACTTAGATGTGCCCCACCCCACCCCCGTCTCCTGATGGGTTTTCCTGTTAGCCCCTCGTATTGAATGGCATTCTCATCCCGTCTTTATCACTTCAAGTTGACAAAACAAAGTAGCATAGACTGTGTGGCTTAAAAACAAACATTTATGTCTCGTAGTTCATTGCTAGCAGATCTGATGTCTGGTGAGGACCCAGTTCCTGGCCACCTTCTTGCTGCGTTGTCACGTGGTGGAGAGAGAGCTCGGGTCTTTGCATCCCCCTTAGCAGGGTACCCGTCCCATCATGGAAGCCCCACCCTCATAACCTTATCTAATTCCCTCCCGAAGACCCCTCCTCCAGATACCATCACATGGGGGCTGGGAGCCTGCAAACATTCTGTCCGGAGCACCTCCTCTTTGCCCCCTTTTCCTCCCACATTCACCAAACAGCTCTTCCTGCTCGGCTGCAGGCTGAGGCTCTGCACGTTGAGAAGACCTGGTTCCTGCCTCCCTACAGCACAGATTCCCGCAGAGCCAGATGGTAAACCACTACTCATAACTCGGTGCAGCAGGGCTGAGCCGGAGGTGTGTGCCGACTGCTTGCGGTCCATCCTGGAGGCGTGGGATGAGCTCCTGAGTTCTCCGGAAAGCCGAGAAGTCACACCGGGTCTCAGCTGAACGTAGCAGTACGTAGAGGACATGGTTTGTGTAGGGAGACAAGATTGATCTGTGTGGGATCCTGGAGACAGCAAATGCACCATCGATTAGATGGGGCTTGATCATGTCAGGCCTTGAAAGCTGAACTAAGCAGTTTGGAGATGAAATTATAAATCAGTAACAGAAAGAAATCTTCAAAATCTCTGAAATGTCAGCAGTTTGAGCACAATCCACACTTCTAAATAATCCATGGGACAAAAAAGATTTCTTAGGGACAATTAAAACAATTTTTTTGAGCTGAGTGAAAACTTGACCACAGTGTATTGTAATGAGTGAAATGTAGTTAAAACACTGATTGAGGGGAACATGTATCACTTTAAATATTTATACTAGAAGGGAAGAAAGGTCCTAAATATTATTTTAAATTAGAGGGAGAAAGAGCACATTGAAGTCAAAATAAGTAGAAAAAAGAAAATAGGATAGATAATGCCAGTGTACTATCTGCTCAGTTGTTTCTGACTCTTTGTGACCCCATGGACTCTAGCCCACCAGGCTCTTCTGTCCAAGGAATTTCCTAGGCAAGGATACTGAAGTGGGTTGCCTTTCCCTTCTCCAGGGGATCTTCCGGGTTCAGGGATCAAACCCACGTCTCTTGTGTCTCCTGCATTGCAGGCAGACTCTTTACCCACTGAGCCAGCAGGGGAGTCCCGAGATAGGTAAAAGCAGAAGTAAATGAAAGAAAAGTGGGAAAAATGCAAGAATATCCACATAACCAAAAGCTGCTTCTTTGTAAAGATCAATGCAATTAACAAACATTGAATAAAATTGAAAAAGAAGAGTAAAAACACAAATTACTAACATTAAGAATGAAAGAGGGGAAATCACTACAAATCCTGCAGACATTAAAAGGTTTACAAGGCAACGCAATGAGCAACTTCAGGCCATACATCTACAACTTGGGTGAAATGGAAATGAATTTGTTACATTAGGTTTTTTAAAAATTGAAGTATAGTTGATTTACAATGTTGTGTTAATTTCTGCTGTCAAAGCAGAGTGATTCAGTGTATACATTCTTTTTCGTATTCCGTTATGTTTTATCACAGGATATTGAATATAGTTCCCTGTGTTACACAGTAGGACTTTGTTGTTTATCCATTATATATATAATGTATGTTAGTTGCTCAGTTGTGTCTGGCTCTTTGCGACCCCGTGGGCTATAGCCTGCCGGGTTTTTCTGTCCATAGAGTCCTCCAGGCAAGCATACTGGAGTGGGTTGCCATCTCCTCCATCTATACATAATAGTCTGTATCTGCTCATCCCGGAGTCCCGGTCCACCCCTCTCCTACCTACCTGGCCACTTTGGCAACCACGGGTGTGTTCCCAATGTCTGTTCTCTATGTCAGTGAGTTTGTTTTACTTTTATAGGTAGGCTCATTGGTGTATTATTTTAGATTCTATGTATGAGTGACATCACATGATATTAATCTTTGTTTTTTTGTGACTTAGTATGTTAATCTCTAGTTCTATCCTTGTTTCTGCAAATGGCATTATTTCATTCTTTTTTCTTTATGGCTGAGTAGTATTCTATTGTGTGCATGTAGAAATGAACACATATTTCTTTTTAAAATATTTTGTTTGCTTGACATGTTTCTTGAAAGACAGAAATAACCGACACTGATTTAATAGGAGATAAAAAACAGAATAACTCCATAGCTATTACTTTAATTGAATTTGTAATGATTGAATCTTCCCACAAAGATTCTAATTCAGATGGCCTCAGAGGTGGATTATAGAAAATATTTAAGTAATGATATTAACCTTACACAAATTCTTTCAGAAAAACAGAGGAAGATGGAAAAACTTTTAAACTTGCTTTACAAGTCTTTGTAGGAAAACTATAGACCATGTCCCTCATAAACATAGAAGAAACAATCCTTAATGAAATATTATCAAAGCAAATCTGACAATGTAATAAATCGATAATGCACTGTGATCAATTGGGATTACTCCAGAAATACAAGGTCGGCTTAACATTAAAAAGTTAATCTTATATACCATAGCCACAGGACTATGAGAAAATTCATATGATCATATCAGTTGTTTCAGAAAAAGTAATTGACAAAAACCAGCACTCATTAATGATAACTCTCACTAAGCAAGAAATAGAAGGGAAATTTTCTCAATCTGATAAAGAACATTTTTGAAAAGCCTACAGCTAGCATCATACATAATGATAAAGGACTGATTGTTTTCCTCCTTAAACAAAGAACACAGAAAAGATGTTCACTCTTTCTACTTTTTTATTCAACATTTTATTGGGTGTCATTCCCAGTACAATAAGGGTAATGCAGAGAAATGAAAGGCATTCAGAGAAAAAGATGAGATAAAACCATCTGTATACGCAGGTGACTGATTGTATAAGAAGAAGATCCTAAGGAAGCTATTTTTAAAGTTTACTAGAATTAATAAGTGAGCTTAGCAAGATTTTAGGATACCGATAACATCACTATATACTGGTAGCTAATTTATAGTAGCTTAAGAAAAACTTGGAATAACCAGGGATAAATTCAACAAAATATGCAAAGACCTGAATACTAAAAGTTATGATGCATTTCTGAACAAAGTTAAAGAAGAGATAAGTAAATGAGGAGATCCTTGTGTGTGGACCGGAAGACTCAGTGATGTTAAGATGTCCACCTCCAGTGTGCCTGTGTTTTGGCTGAAATTGACCACTGATTCTAAACCTCATATAGGGATTTAAAGGATCTAAAATAGCTGGAACATTTTGAATAAGAATAGCAATGCTGGAGGGCTTGAGCTGCCCGATTTTGAGACCCACTATCAAGCTACAGGAATCTAGTTAGTATAATATCGGCAGACAGACATATGGATCAATGGAACAGAGATGGTGCTGTAACAGCTGGATATCCATGGGAAGATGTGAAAATGGACTCTTGTCTCATGACATGTTGTTGTTTAGTTGCTCAGTCGCGTCCAACTCTTTCCATCCCCGTGGACTGAATGCCATCCGGCTCCTCTGTCCCTGGGATTTCCCAGGCAAGACTACTGGAGTGGTTGCCATTTCCTTCTCTGGGGATCTTCCTGACCAAGGGTTTGAACGCGTGTCTCCTACATTGGCAAGCAGATTCTTTACTGCAGAGTCCCCAGAGAAGCCCCTCATGATGTATGCAAAAGGTTAACTCCAAGTGAAACATAGATATATATTTAAAGTATGAAAGAATGAAACTGCTGGAGGAAAACATTGGAAACATTGGAAAAACATTGGAAAAATTGTGACCTTGGAGTAGGCAAAATTTTCTTCAATAGGTCACACATACACAAATCAAAAATTATAAAAAGTAATTTGGAATTTATCAAAAGTATAAGCTTGCTTTTCAGAATACACTATTAAAATTACAAGGTAAGACAGTGAAGAAGAGAGAATATTCATTATCAGTTCAGTCGCTCAGTTGTGTCCGACTCTGCGACCCCATGGACTGCAGCATGCCAGGCTTCCCTGTCCAATAACTCCTGGAGCTTTACTCAAACTCATGTCCATTGAGTCGGCGATGCCATCCAACCATCTCATTCTCTGTTTCCCCCTTCTCCTCCTGCCTTCAATCTTTCCCAGCATCAGGGTCTTTTCCAGTGAGTCAGTTTTTGGCATCAGGTGGCCAAAGCATTGGAGTTTGAGCTTTAGCATCAGTCCTTCCAGTGAATATTCAGGACTGATTTCCTTTAGGATGGACTGGCTGGATCTCCTTGCAGTCCAAGCGACTCTCAAGAGTCTTCTCCAACACCACAGTTCAAAAACATCAATTCTTCAGCACTCAGCTTTCTTTATAGTCCAACTCTCAAATCCATACATGACTACTGGAAAAGTGATAGCTTTGACCAGATGGACCTTTGTTGGCAAAGTAATGTCTCTGCTTTTTAGTATGCTATCTAGGTTGGTCAAAATTTTTCTTCAAAGGAGCAAGTGTGTTTTAATTTCATGGCTGCAGTCACCATCTGCAGTGATTTTGGAACCCCAAAAATATAGTCTGTCACTGTTTCCATTGTTTCCCCATCTATTTACCATGAAGTGAAGGGACTGGATGCCATGATCTTTGTTTTTTGAATGTTGAGTTTTAAGCCAAATTTTTCACTTTCCTCTTTCACGTTCATCAAGAGGCTCTTTAGTTCTTTGCTTTCTGCCATAAGGGTGGTATCATCTGCATATCTGAGATTATTGATATTCATTATACATATCTTTAAAAATCTTGTATGTTGAATATAGAGAGAACTTTTAAATCTCAGTAACATGAAGACAAATCCCTTTAGCATTGAGAAAATTTATCTAGCAACTTAAAATGGGCTTATTTTGTCATGTGTAAATTATACCTTTATTTCTGCAGTGAAGAGAAAGTTGATCAGTTGTGTCTAACTCTTTGCGACTCCATGGACTATACAGTCCATGGAATTCTCCAGCCAGAATACTGGAGTGGGTAGCCATTCCCTTCTCCAGGGGATCTTCCCAACCCAAGGATCAAACCCCGGTTTCCCCCATTGCAGTCGGATTCTTTACCAGCTGAGCCCCCAGGGAAGCCCAAGAATCCTGGAGTGGGGAGCCTATCCCTCCTCCAGTGGACCTTCCTGACCCAGGAATCAAACCAGGGTCTCCTGCATTGTAGGTGGATTCTTTACCAGCTGAACTACTAGGGAAGCCCCTTAATTCCGCACAGTGGATACAAATATTTCCTTTGATCCTTCTGCTTCCACACAAAATAGAGTCCCAAGGGATTGGATTTATCCTCATACCTGAAATGAAAAACTAAAAAATAAAAACGAAAAACCAGACGAGATATAAAACAGTAGTTTTCAAAGCACTGGGGAATTACCCAACAAAGGACATATAGATCCCTGAGAAGTGTTTAGTGACTGAGTGAGCCCTAGGATTGCCCCAGCTTACTTACCGCTTTGACAAAATTTCTGGGCTGCTGCATAAGAACGTGGAACCCAGACAGAGCCCGGGTGACTTGCCGAGCTGAGGACAGGGAGCTGAAGTTTGCAGGGAAGAGCACTGGAGAGTGGGTCTAGACGGCGAAGTCTGGAGAACTGCAGGAGTTCCTCCTGGAGCGCTTAGCAGAGCACGATCCTCACATGCATGAAAGGATATTACCTCAATTTGGGGAAATTCGTCCAGAAGGCAAGCGTGGAGGGCCAGGAACCGTGCCTGCTCCCATCAGCCAGACTGGAACACTCATAGCTCATGGGCATGGGTAGCATTCTGTGGAAGGTCTTGCCTTTCTAGTGGGGCAGTAATTAGACTTAGACCAAGCTCTAATAAATCATGAAAACAAGACCTGAAAATCAACCTTTTTTCCCGGTAACTTAATGTCATCCTCTAGTTATGCCAAGAAAGTGCAAGATTATTAATAGAAATGAAAAAGTCCGGCACCCGACAAGGTAAAATTTGCAGTGTCTGGCATTGAATTCCAAATTATCAGATGTGCAGAGAAACGTGAAAATACAACCCATTATGAGAATAATCAGTCAATCAACCAATCAAAATCAACTCAGACCAACACAAATGTTAGATTTAGCAGATAAGGACATTAAGATGTTTCTATAACTATATTCTGTATGTTAAAAAAAAAAAAAGTTTAAGTAGAGACCTGGAACATATCCAAATGACCTGAATGAAATATATAGAGATGAATGCCACAATGTGTGAGATGAAACGTACACTGGATTTTGGGTCCTTTCTCTCTGTCCTCTTCTGGGACCCCTATAATGTGAATGTTGGTGTGTTTAATGTTGCCCCAGAGGTCTCTTAGGCTGTCTTCAATTTTTTTTCATTCTCTTCTCTCTATGCCGTTTTGTGGCAGTGATTTCCGCCATTCTGTCTTCCAGGTCACTTCTCTGTTCTTCTGCCTCAGTTATTCTGCTGTCGATTCCTTGCAGTGTATTGCTTATCTCTCTCCTTGAGTTCTTCTCCGTCTTTGTTAAACAGTTCTTGCATCTTCTCCATTGTTTTCCCAACCCTGGATCATCTTCACTGTCATTGTTCTGAATACTTTCTCTGGAAGGTTGCCTGTCTCCACTTCATTTAGCTGTTTTTCTGGGGTTTTGTCCCTTCATCTGGAACACAATTTTCTGTCTTTTCATTTTGATTAACCTTCCGTGGTGTGGTTTTCATTCTGGTGGCTGGTATTGCAGTTTTCGCTTCTTCTGTCTGCCCTCTGGTGGATGAGGCTAAGAGGCTTTTGTAAGCTTGGTGACTGGGGGTGGGGGGAACTGGAGATGGAAAAAACTGGGTCTTTCTCTGATGGGCAGGGCAGTGCTCAGTAAAACTGTAATCCGGTTGTCTGTTGATGGGTGGGGCTGTGCTCCCTCGCTGTTAGTTGTTTGACCTGAAGAAACCCAGCCTTGGAGACTGCAGGCTGTTTGGTAGGGTTAATGGTGACCCGCTAAGAGGGCTCACAGCAAGGGGCACCCCCCCACCCCCCGCCGCCACGTCAGGACTGCCACTGCCAGCGCCCCCATCCCTGGGGCAACTCACTGCCTCCACAGGAGACCCTCCAACAAGAGAAAATATTTGAAAAGACAACAGCTGAAAACTTCCCTGTGGGAAAGAGTCAACCAAGCCCAGGAAGTGCAGAGAGTCCCAGGCATGATGAAAGCATTGAGACACACAGTAATCAAACTCATAAAAATCAAAGACAGAGATAAAATATTAAAAGCAACAAGGGAAAAGCAACAAATAGCACACAAGGGAACTCCCATAAGGTTATCAGCTAATTTCTCAACAGAACCTCTAGGGGCCAGAAGGGAATGGCCCAGTATGTTTAAAGTGATGAGAAGGGAGAAACTACCACCAAGATTACTCCACCCTGCAAGATTCTCTTTCAGATTTGACAGAAAAATCAAAAGCTTTACAGACAAGCAAAAGTTAAGAGAATCCATCACCACCAAACCAGCTTTACAACAAATGCTAAAGGAACTTCTCTAGCAAGAAACACAAGACAAGGAAAAGACCTACACAAAATAAACCCGAAGCAATTAAGAAAATGGTAATAGGATCATACATATCAATAATTACCTTAAATGTAAATGTATTAAATGCACCAGCCAAGAGACATAGGCCCGCTGGGTGGATAAAAACATGCACATGTAT
The DNA here is from genome assembly GCF_963930625.1 of Muntiacus reevesi. Classification (NCBI taxonomy): domain Eukaryota; kingdom Metazoa; phylum Chordata; class Mammalia; order Artiodactyla; family Cervidae; genus Muntiacus; species Muntiacus reevesi. Next base: position 62,346,408 of record NC_089263.1, on the reverse strand, counting down.
GCACTTCCATTTACCGCATCACTCTACTTAACCCCCCAGATTGTATGTAATTATTTTATACAGTTAGGTTACTCATGTCCCCATTATGGCTTGTAATGGTAATTATCTTTTATTTTTTGTCTGGCTACTGACTGTGAAAATTGATAAACATCTCTTACTATTGTGATTGCTTGTGTGTGTGCTAAGTCGCTTCAGTCATGTCCGACTCTTTGTGACTCTATAGACTGTAGCCCGCCAGGCTCCTCTGTCCATGGGATTCTCCAGGCAAGAACACTGGAGTGGGTTGCCATGCCCTCCTCCAGGGCATCTTCCCCACCCAAGGATTGAACCCGAGTCTCTTGTGTCTCCTGCATTGGCAGGCAAGCTCTTTACCACTAGTGCCCCCTGGGAAGCCCACTATTGTGGTTATGTAACTATTATTTGTTTTGATATCATGGTATCAAGATTGGTCAACAGAAAATAATAGAATTCTCTATCACTAAAACTACCATTTAATAGAAAAACCTATAATCACTTTTTAAAAATCCAAATGAGCACTTGAGTTATCTTGGAACTTTTTGAAAAGTACAGATGCCCAGGTATTATTTTTTTCTCCAAAGCTCCAGATTTGATTCTCATGAGAAGCCATGTTTAAAAACAACTGGACTGTATGATAATCTTTTATCTAGTTTGTTCTACTTTTCCTATCTCATTTTCACTGCCCCCATTTAATTTATGTTTTCCAATTTCTCTGTCTCGTTTTTCTGTCGTTCTGTCTCAAGCCTGTGTCATATAGTAGAAAAGCTTTTGTATGTGGGCATGTATACATAAATAATATTTATTATGTATATTTATATTTTAGAAAATGTATTAATTTTGCCTAGCTAAAAAAATTATCACGTTTTGGTCCTGCTTGTTTGACTAAGCATGAATAGAATGCTAGATTTCTAATTTATATTCACTCAAGACTTTGATTGAATTCCATTTATTCTAGCATCTAATAGTACCGGTAAAAGTATAGAAAGTTTATTATCTTAGTGATTTAAAAAACTTTGAAAGAGGCTTGAAACTTCTAATCCAATTCTGAGAATATAAAGAAATACTATGTTGTAAAAAAAAAAAAGAAACCCAGGAAATTAGCATGTGATACAGTATTATTAACTAAAGTACAGATTTTATTCAAATTTCACAATATTTTATGCTAGTGATCATTATTTGTTTTCAAACCTTAGTCAAGATTCCACATTGTATTTAGTTGCATTGAGTGGCTTCAGCTGCATGCAACAAATTCGATAAATTCTTTTTTCATTTTTATTCTCTTACTGATATTTTCTAATTTTCCTTGTCATAGATTCTCAGATATACCCATTATTTAAAAGTGTGCATTTAATTTCCAAATACATGGGATTTTTAAAGTATCATTTATGTTAATTTCTCATTTGAATGCTTTCTTCTCTGCAATCACCCTCTGTTATTTTTCAGTCTTTTAACTTTACTGAGGCTTTCAATGGCTAAGTCAAAGATCTTTCTCGGTAAATGTCACATTGCCTTTGAAAGTATGTGGGTTATTTTCAAATAATCTTTTGATATTAATTTCTAACGTAATTCCACAGTGATAAGAGAACAGACTCTGTATGATTTCAATACCTTTAGACCATGAAATTTTTTTTCACCTTGTTTTACGTCCTTGGATGTGTTCCAGTGTTTCCTGTTTTATAGTCTATGGGAACTGAATAGAATTTGTATCCTGCTGTTGTGTGAAAATTGTATTAATTATGTTGAATTGGTTCATAGTGCTATTCAGGTCTACCATATCCTTCTACTTTTCTGTCTATTCATTCTATTAATTTTTGAGAGTCTGATATTGAAATTGCAACTAAACATCTTAATTATCTGCTTAAAAATAATTGTAATATATAATAGAACTATATGTAACTTTGTTTTATATTTTCAAAGTCTCCTATAAATGTGTTATCATACTTTCATAACTTAAAAAATAAGATAGAAAAAAGTACACTGGATTGGATTAATAGGAGATTAGATTGCAGAAGAAAAGGCTAAGGAGCTTGAAGACATAGCAAGAGAAACCATCCAACACGGCTTCCCTGGTGGGTCAGGTGGTAAAGAATCTGCCTGCAATGCAGGAGACCAGGGTTCAATCCCTGGGTGAGGAAAGTCCCCTGGAGAAGGGAATTGGTACCCACTGTAGTACTCTTTTTTTCCCACTCTAGTATTCTTGTCTGGAGAATTCCATGGACAGAGGAGTGTGGCAGACTATAGTCCATGGGGTCACAAAGAGTTGGACATGATTGAGTGACTGACATACACACACACACACACACACACACACACACACACACACTCACTCACTCACTCACTCACTCACACAGTGAAATGTGCGGAAAGAAAGAACAGAGCACCAGTAATCTGAGGGAAGAGTTCAAGTGGCCCAACGTAAGTGAAACAGGAGGGATGGGAAAACAGGAACAGATGGGAGGTAGCAAAAGCGTATAGAGAAATAATGGCCCCCCACATTTCCCACATTCTATGAAAACTATCAGCCTGTGGACCTGAGAAGCTGCAGGAACCCCAAGGACAAGAAGCATGATGAAAACCACACTGAAGTACATCATCATAAAATTGGTCAACACCAATGAGGAGAAAGTATTGTAAGCAATCAGAGGGAAAAGATACATTATATATGGAAGAACAAAGATAAAGATGACAGATTTCTCCATGGAAATGACGGCAATATCTCTACTTTATTTTTTATTGGAGTATAATTGGAGTAGGAAATGGCAACCCACTCTAGTCTTCTTGCCTGGGAAATCCCATGGACAGAGGAGCCTGGTGGGTTCCAGTCTTGTTCTTCTTATTTCTGTTGCCTTGAAGGACAGCTGACCGTTTGCACAAAAGTTGTTGCAATGTATTTTGGGATGTATGACATATGTGTATGTTAAATGTATGAAGCGATGGTGTAATGATTGGGTCAGGAGAAATGAAAATAAGTTTCTTACATGTGCGGTGGTAGAATTCAGTGTAGGCTGAAAATGGGTCTCAGGGAACTTTGGGGGATGATAGAATATTCTACAGACTTCCCTGGTGGTTCAGGCATAAAGAATCCGCTTGCCAAATGGGAGACACGGTTCAGTCTCTGGGTCGGGAAGATCCCCTGGAGGAGGAAAGGGCAACCCACTCCAGGATTCTTGCCTGGGAAATCCCATGGACAGACTCCGGGCTAGGGTTCCCAGGCCTGCAGTTCATGGAGTCGCGGAAGAGTTGGACACAACTTGGCCACTAAGCAACAAAGAACAAAAACAACAGCAATAATCTGCACCTGGGTACTTGAATGTATATATTCGTCCAAACTCGTGGAGACTTAGATGAGTCCATTTTACTGTATATTAATAATACCCTTTATGTTATACCCTGTATATTAACACACCCTTTTATTGCATATTAATAATACCCCAAGTGGATTAAAAATGTCTCTTAGGCTATTACAACCATCATCATCATCACCACCACCACCAGCAAGGCTACAAGACTGCAGCAGTAACGTGTATCAATGCTTGTGATGTGCCAGGAACTGTTGAGTGCTTTATGTGTCTGGTCGTTTAATTGCCATTTCATAATCATATGAGTCATTTCATTACCCCCAATTTAATGATGAGGAAACTCAGGTCTTCAGAATTTTGAGGTAGAGATTTAACTTCTGGCTATCCAACTCAGGAGTACGGATTGATATGTCTCCCACTTTGCCTTCCCTTTCCCATAGGAAAGACAGTTATATTTCTGTGTGAAAGAGGGTCATACAGCTCAAAGCCGTATACAAACGTAAATCGGGAGCTTGGGATGAACACTACACACCCCTTTACACAAGGTAGGTAACCAGGAAGGACCTACTCTACGGCATAGGGAACTGTCCTCGAAATTCTGTGATAACCTCTATGGGAAAAGAATCTAAAAAAAATGAATATGTGTATATGTATAACTCAATCACTTTGATGTTCACTTGAAACACAACATTGTAAATCAGCTATACTCCCAATAAAAAATTTTAAAAGGAAACAACCGGGGGAAAAATACGTAAATGCTGTTCCCATCTGTATAATTCTCCCAAGTGCCATAGACCATGTCCTGGGAAAGCTCGTACAAATCAGTACTTGACGGAGGACATCTCTCATCTGAAGGATTGAGACATCAAAGAAATTGCAACGGTCACAAATACCTTCATGAAGCTGTTACCACTCCAGTCCAAACAGAGGATGTGGTATGGTCATGAGCTCAGAAAAGAAAGGCAAAGTGTTATCTTTAAAATGAGAGGAGGATCAGTCTTCACTTTGATCAATCAGAAAGTATTTAGCACTGTATAAATTCTAAGATCTCAGTTAAGCAGGAAAATCTGAGTACAAACCCACACGTAAATCCATAGCTCCATGTGCAGAGAAAAAAGGACTCGAGAGAAATAGACACACTGATAAAGGCATTATTTTTATGAGTTGGGATTGTGTGTACTTTATGCTCCTTTTTTCTTTATGTTTGTTGATGTTCTTCATATTTTCTATAATCAGCATATGTTGTCTGTAAAATCAGAAAAGCTTTGGTTTTAAAGGAAATCAAAAGTGCTTTTGAAATGAAGGAATAAGCTGCTGCGGAGACAGGATCCCAGCCCTAGACATGGGGGCTTAAGTGAAATGAAGACTTTCTTAGAACACAGGGGCATGGAGAGGTCTGGGTCTGTGATAGCGTGTCCAGAGCTTCGGTCAGCTGTTCCTGCTGTGGAGCCCTTCTGCTGGGGTTGGGGATGTGTTGTCTTGTTTATGGCTGCCAGCACACGCAGTGTTCCTCTCAAAGGACTCAGGAGTCCTTAGAGAAATTAAGAGTTTCCTTAGAAAGCGGAGGGCTGATTACACATGGGTTTGCGTTTGCACCCATCCCTGCTGGGGAAAGTCTCAGAATGCTGAGTGTCCAAATGCTTTCAGTGACTTGTATTTTTTCTGTTCATTTCCCCACTTTTCCTTCTGCCAGTTTGGCCTGTTACTATAAAATGAGAAGACACTTGGCGCTGGTGTAATTTCGTCCTTCTTCTCGCTGTGTGGCTCCCCCTCCGTTAGCGAGTGTGAGGGGTTGGAGCGGACCAGAGACAGCAGGAGGCAGGAGCGGGTCCTGCAGTCCGCGCTCCACCGCTCAGCCCCGTGGCCTTGAGCCTGGCCGGCCGCTGTCTGTTTCTTTTTAATTAATCTTCTTCTTTATCACTGTTTAAAATACGTGAATCAAGGAAAAGCTTATATGTCACATGTATTTAGGCTGTAAAGCAGAGTGATAACCGTGAACCAGTAACTTGGGTCTGTTTCTATGCCGTCTGCCCCTCCTGGAAATAAACTGTATCAGTTTCCGATCAGTTCAGTTCAGTCACTCAGTTGTGTCCAACTCTTTGCGACCCCACGGACTGTAGCCCACCAGGCTCCTCTGTCCATGGCATTCTCCAGGCACAAATACTAGAGTGGATGGTCACGCCCTTCTCTAGGAGATCGTCTCAATCCAAGTATCGAACCCGGGTCTCCTTCTTTACAGGCATATTTTTTACCAGCTGAGCCACCAGGAAATGGGACTGTCAGGTCCTTAAGTATGCAAATGTTCAACTTTAGAAAATAATAATAAGTTGCTTTCCAAAATGTCTGTATCAATTCATACTCCTACTCGCAATGTATAAGCCCATCTGTTTATCTACATGCTCTCCAACACTTGGTGTAGTCTGACTTCTAAATTTTTGCCAACAGAGTATAAAGTGATAGCTTATCAATGACCTTGGTATGTATTTTTCTGATTATTAATGAGGTTGATCCCCTTTTCATAAATGTGTTGGGATTTGTGCTTCTTCTGTAAAATTCCCATTAATGTGTCTTACTTTTTTTTTTATTGGACTTTTAGTTTTATTTCCTTTTATTTGGAAGGAGTTTCCTAAATACGAATTCTTTGTTCTTTTTAGGACAGTGTGTTTCAACATTATTTCTCAGTTTGTGGCTTTTCTTTTTACTATTTTACGGTAACTTTAAAAAAATATTTGTTTATTTGGGTGTGCAGGATCTTTGTTGCAGCGTGAGGGATCTTTAGATGTAGCACAAAAACTCTTAGTTGCAACATGCAGTATGTAGTTCCCTGACCAGGGATCAAACCCACGCCCCCTGCATCGGCAGGAGGGTCTTAGCTGCTGGACCACCAAGGAAGTCCCTTGTGGTAACTTTTGATGAACATAAGTTATTAATTGTAATAACTTAAAATTTATTACTACTTTATTTTATGTTAATACTTTTTGGGTCTTAATCAATACTTTCTTACACCAAGATAAAAAAATTTTTTTATATTTTCTTCTTAGAGTTTTTTTGCTTTCCACCTTTCAGCCTTTAATCTATGTAGAGTTGACTTTTGTTAATGGTTTGAGTTGGAGATCACATTTCATTTCCCCCCATCTGAGCAGCTACTGGCACCAGCATCTTTTGCTAAATAGTTCTTCCTCCCTCCACTGATCTGCAGAGCCATGTCTGTCTTATCTCAAAGTCCCATGGGTGTGGGGGTCCATTAGAGGCTCCACGTCCTATTCCAATGCCATTTTGTTGCTCTCTGCAGCAATATCACACTACTTTATTTGCTCTGTGAAAGTGTAGTTACTCAGTTGTGTCTGACTCTTTGCGGTCCTATGGATTGTAGCCCACCAGGCTCCTCTGTCCATCAGATTTCCTAGGCAAGAATACTAGAGTGGGCTGCCATTTCATTCTCCAGCGACTCTTCCAGACCCCAGGATCAAGCTCTGGCCCCCTGCATTGTGGGCAGACTCTTTACTATCTGAGCCACCAGGGAATCGACTTATCTAGTCTTGAGCCTTTGCTTTCCCACAGATATTTTAGCATCAGCTTGTCAATCTCATGAAAGCCCCGTTGAAGTTTTGGTTGGAATCGTAGCCTTCCTTTCAGGAAAGACTGACATCTCCGTAGCATTCAAGGTTCCTATCCATGAACATGGACTATCTTTCCATTTACTGTGGCACTTTTTCATGAATTTCAGTAGAGTTCAAAAACTCTAGAGTTCAATAGACTTTAAAGCATACATATTGTACCCATTTATAATTAGATTCATTTCTGGATACTTTCTGACTTTGGTTGCTATTATAAAAGGTGTCTTTCTTCCTATTAATTGACTCTTAAGTGTTTGCTGACAGTGTATATCAATGTAATTTATATTTGTATAAATATTTATATATATAAATATTTCTGGCGTGCTGTAGTTCATGGGGTCACAAAGAGTCAGACACAATTGAGTTACTGAACTGAACTGATAGTTGTATATACCCAGTACCTTGCTAAACTTATTACTCTAATAATATTTTATTTAAATTCTTCTGAGACTCCATGTAAACAATTGCCCCATTTTCTTTATATAAAAATTGATATGATGATGATAATAGTTTACCTGTTTATAACTTATAAAAGTCATACATGTAAAGTGAGCTATAGAATTGTGAGCTATATGTTAACCTTTGTTATTAAACTAATTGTTACCTTTATTAAAGTAATGACTGTTGTTTCTTATAAAAGTTTTACATGTATCTTCTAAAAACCAAAGAAACGTAGAGAATGCAAATAGAAAACCAACAGATCACCCATCACTCAGAAACAAGGAGGATAACATTTGGTGAACATCCTGCCAGGTTTTCTCTGTGAATAGAAGAATAGGAAATACATAGATAGACAAGATGAAATAATTATTATAAAAGTAGTATCATGTTTCTTATGGTTAAAGATATTAAATTTTAATTTTATTTGACTTTTAAAAATGAGAAAGAAACCTGATGGCATAGCTGAACTTTAATTTCCTCACTACAGGAGATATCAATGTTTAAAGATCTTATTTAAGAAAAAATTTAAAATTAAACGTAAGTAGATGAGTCATTAGGTCTTTGTTCAATCACTTTTTTTTTTTTTTGCAGGTCCTGACTGCCCACTGTGAAATTAGGGTGAGTAGCTGTCTCATACAACTCCACTCCTCCTTTTTCCATCTACCTGTGTCTGTTACATATAATTTTTGTTTTGTTGTGTGTGCTGTCTTGGGTTCTTTGAGAATAGATAGGTGTGTGAAAGGTAGATTGAAGAGTGATACCTGCAGAAGGAAGGAAGAGGGGGGCTGTCAGTCTGTGCTGCAGACCTGGCTGAACCCCTGCCCGTCCAACCAGGAGCTCCAGAGCAAAGATTGCCCCTTAGGGGGATCCCACACTGGGCGGAACTGGCAAGGCCCTCCCACCACCACCCTGCTCAGTCACTGGTTGTGACAGTGAAGAATCGGGGCTTCTCTGGTGACTCAGGGGTAAAGAATCCACCTGCCAATGCAGGAGATGTGGGTTCCATCCCTGGGTCAGGGAGACTCCCCCCTGGAGAAGGAAATGGCAACCCACTCCGGTATTCTTGCCTGGGAAATCCCATTAACGGAGGAGCCTGAGGCTATCATGGGGTCGCAAAATTGTTTGACGAAACTAAACAATAACTCCTCCTAGGAGAGCATAACCTCCGCTCAGAAGCAGAAGGAAGGAGCAGCTGGAGCCAGCTCCTCACAGCTGGATCTGCAGGGGTCTCTGAGAGGAGCATCTTTGTATCTGCCACTCCAGGGTTTGTAATATTTACCATCATCATAGCACAGTCCTTCCTTGTTTCATTTTTGCCATCACTGTAAGCATCACATCACTAACCCCTGGTGCTTTCACCATGCCCTGGCTAGAGTTCTTTGCTTTGGCTTGTCTTTTGTTGACTTGGGTTTCTTGTCCAGTATTTCTTTCAAGAAGGACTCATGGGTTCTATATTCCTCAGCTCTTTTATATTTGAGAAGGTCTGATTTTTGCTTTCTTCCTCAAGGACTACTTGGCTAAATCAAACACTTTTCCCCCGCAAAGAGTAGGCATTGCTCTTTGGACGAGTGTGAAGTTAATGGGTTTTCCACCCCCTCTTGTAAATTGTGTACTTTTTTCTGGTTGTATGCTTAAATAATTAATCCCTTAGCACTGATGTTTAGGGACCTCCCTGTTTGTCTGGTGGGGAAGACTTCACCTCCCAATGCAGGGAGTGTAGGTTCAGTCCCTGATCTGAAAGCTCAGAGCCCATATGTCTCTTGGCCAAAAAAACCAAAACATAAAACAGAAGCAATATTGCAACAAATTCAATAATAAAGACTTGAAAAATGGTGCAGATAAAAAAAAATCTTAGAAAATGGATGTTTAATAAAAACCAGGGTATATCTCGTTAATCTGTTGCTATCAAGAAATACTCTTTTTCCTGGTACATGTTTGTTCTTTCAGTTGGTGTGGCCACTTTTTTCTTCATTTTGGGAAAATTTTCTTGTATTATACCTTGAAGTAATTTCTTCTGTTGCACTTGTCTACTTTAGGGCACGTATTTTCCTTCTATTGGAATACCCCGCCTGGCCTCCGTATTCATTATCTTCTCTTAGATTGCCTTTATCTCTTTTTTTCCTTTTGTATATTCTGGGACTGCCTCAAACATTAACTCCATATTATCTATTTGATTTTCAGCCATGTCTAGTCCCTCCTTGATTATAATTTGTTTATTGGAGCTATAAATTGTTTCTAGGTTTGGTTCCTTGGCTGGGCAGTATTATTCTTTTATTTTCTAATCTCATTTTTTTGCTTTTTGTGTCGTTGCATTCATTTTTAAATATGTATTTAGGGACTTCCCTGGTGGTCCAGTGGTTAAGACTCTGTGCTTTCATGGCGGGGGGCATGGGTTCAATGCCTGGTTGGGGAACTAAGATCCCACATGTCACGCTGCATAGCCTAAATAAATAAATACATAAAAATATATGTTTAGTGTGGAAAACTCATAGGGAGACTGATTCTGTGTCTTGGGTTGTGTTTTCTTCTAGACTTTATCTCTCAGCGGTGGCTCGCACTTCCCGCCTCCCTCGTCTCTCTTTCTTTCCTCTTGACCTCTTCCTTTTCATCTTCATTTGTTGCCTCAACATTCTTTCCATCTTTCCATCACGTGACAAGAGCCGCCCAGCCTAGCCTTCCTGTTTGTGTGATGCATTCTCCCATCCTACCTGGGACGCATTTGACTTTTCCTCTCTCAACCACACGGTCATCCCTCAGCATCCTCGGGAAAGGGGTTCCAGGAGCCCCTTGGATACTCAGATACTCGAGTCTTTTACATACCAGGGAGCAGTGCGGTGAAGAGTTTGCTCACTGACTCCGTGGATTTCTGCACCCCCAGAGTCGCCCAGCTATGGTCGGAATTTCACATTAGTTGAATCTGCAGATGTGAGCCCAGTGGCTACGACACACTAGTTGAATTTGCGGATGTGAGCCCCGTGGACATGAGACCCACAGACAGGGCATGTGCAGACAGGGAGGATGAAGTCTCATTTGAAACTCTGTGTTTCTCTGAGGTTTCCTGTCATCTACATTTGTGAATGGTGAGGGGATGGGAGGGGGTCCTCTGCCAAGGCTGAGTGCTGTTGGCACCAAGAGTCCCAGTACTGACACCTACCCAGGGCCCACTGACCCGGCCAGGGCGCATTCTTCCTCCGAGGGGCCCCTAGACTGCTGGTCCAGCTCTGCACAGTGCCGTGGTAGGGTTGCCAGATAAAATGCGGGCTGTCCCGGGGAAATCTGAATTTGAGATGCACAATGGATAATTGTTTAATGTAAGCATATATGGGATGTTTGGGCACATTTTAGTGTCCTCGGTGTGGCAGCCCCCCTATCCTGGAAAGCATCATTTTCCCCTGCTGAGCTCCTTCTAGTATGTGGGGACATCTGCTCTTGAGGGTTTTAACTTCACTTTTTGCCAGGCAGTCTGTGCCCCTCCCCTACGGCCCCCATTGCAGGAGCCCTGTGAGAATTCTCAGCATTGATGTCTTTCCTTGGAAAAGCTTCCAGGGCTGAAGGGTGGGGTCAGGAAGCACACATCTTTGTGCCAAACTGGAATCTCCTGCCTTTCTCTTGGCTGCCCTTTCCAGCGCTTCTGGCACAAGGCAGCTGTTGCTGGTGAATTTTGTTTTGATCAATTTTTTTTCACTTTGTCGGGTAGCAGAGGACTTCTTCGTTCTGCCATCTTCGCCCGGAAGTTCTCCCTGATATTGTTCTTTGTTTTCAGCTTGTTTTAAAATAAATGTCATTTCACTTCTGTTTTTAATGCTTATTTATTTCTTTGACTGCACTGGATTTCCCAGGTGGCTCAATGGTAAAGAACCCACCTGCCAATGCAAGAGATGTGGGCTCGATCCTTGGGTCGGGAAGATCCCCTGGAGGAGGAAATGGCAACCCACTCCAGTGTTCTTGCCTGGAAAATCCCATGGACACAGGAGTCCATGTGGTTGCCAAGAGTGGGACACGACTTAACAACTGAGCGTGCATGCACTGGATCTTAGCTGGGGCACGTGAGATCTAGTTCCCTGACCAGGGGTTGAACCTGGGTCGCCTGTGTTGACAGCGTGGAGTCTCAGCCACTGGGCCACCGGGGAACTCCCGCCCCCTTTCATTGTGTGTTCGTCCGAATATTTAGTGAGTGCCTACCATGCGTTCTCTGCCACTGAGGGAGAGGAGGTGGCCCAGGAGTTCTTGCCCGTGTGACAAGTTTATCATAGAGGCTGGGAAGGACGCCCCTGTTTTACAGTTTATTCATTTGTCTCCCCATTAGACCGAGAGCTCTTTCAAGGCGGGAGGGAGGCCTTAGGCACCTCCATCCTCACCTGGAGGCGTCCCAAATGTTCATTGCGGCGCAGATGGTTGAATGAGTGCCTGAGATGCAGGGTTCCAAGATTAAAGGGGGGTCTCTGGGTACAGTAGATTTGGGGGAACAAGGACGTCAGGGCCCTGATGCCTCTGACTTTCAACTTGTCATGGGCACACAACGATGGACGCACTTGGCTCTCCCTTTCGGGTCTCTCTGGGACAGGGATGGAGCCAATCAGTTCCTGAGAGTTCCAGCTCTGGTTTCTCTTCTGTTACCATAAACCAGATGCTAGATGAGTTGACAGACTCTAGAAACAAACTATCAATACAAAGCTTTAAAGGTAGGAAACGTGTCTCAGGTAGTGGGAGTTCAGGAATCAGTGAGACCCAGTGGGTTCCAGTGGAATTTGTCATCAGAGGAGAGCCAAGCCAGCCTGTGGGCGCAGAGGGGTTCACTGGGGCCGGAGAGGACTGGCTGGGCTCTGGGGGACCAGCCAGGAGGATGCTGGGGGAGGGGCAGACAGGGCTGCGCAGAGAAGAGGCTGGAGCTCTTTTTCGGGTCACTCAGCGTTCCCCAGGGGAGGGAAGCTGCCGAGTAGGGCAGAGGCATGGAGGTGTGACAAGCAGGGTCTCCTCCCGGAGCTGTCGGGGTGCCTGGAGGGAACAGGGGAGGCAGGTGAGGCTGTGAGCAGAGGGCAGGTTGCAAGGCCTGCAGGCTGAGCCGAGGGCTTGGAAGGAAGTCCGCGTGGGGTCCTGGACAGGATGGAGCAGGGGTGACAGGATCTTTCTTCCACGGCCTCCTTTAAAGAGTGTTAGCAGATTTGCCCAAAATAACTGGGCTCACACTGTTTTCCAGCTAACCACTAGATATTCGGGGAAGCATGAGCAATTCTGTAGCTGAATTCCTGTCCAGCCGGAAAAGCTGTTGCCCCATGTGCATTTTGGGGTTGGAGGAGGAGAAGGCTAAGAGAGGTCAGCTATCTCTTATCTGGACCACACCCTCCCTGACCTTTCTGCCTCTGTGATTCAGTGAGTGTAAGTGGCTAGTGTCCATTTATAGATGTGCAATTTGTCCTTGCAGTTCTGGGTAACTCCAGAATCATCCAAAACACTATCTTTTTTTTTTTTTTCTCATTTGTTTGTTTCTCTACTTTTGTTAATAGCTGACTGGAAACACACTGCCAGAACTCGCTCTTTGTATATATATAAGATGGCATTATTTTCTCCAAAGATGAGTTCTGGGAAGAAACCTCGTGAGCCTTACCTCCTCTGGGTGAGGTCCATCCAGAAAAGCCACTTGGGGAGGTGTCAGGGCCTGTCCCAGGGGAGTCCAGGTGGATGGTGTAGACTGAGCATGTGCGCGTTTGGAGCAGGTGTCCACACCGGGTTGACAAGCATTAAACAAGGATGTTCTACTCCGGGAACTGAGCTGAAGGCAGGACACGGCTGATTGAGGCTTTGGTCCTTGACCCCCGGGAGCCAACAGTCTAAAAGAGGAGACCTGCTAGACACACATGAATCAGTCGTGAGACTGCAAAACGATACCCAACATGTCCAGGGCCTTCTGCTGCACACAGTGCTCCATCCCCGGGGCGGGAAGAGGACGGTGCTGCTTCCTTGCAGGATCCTGGGGCTCTGTGATGCGGCGGGCAGGGCCCAGGACAGTCGTAAAACCAGACCTCTCGCCATAAACTCCTGCTGTATCACACAGTCTTAGCTCTGTAGGATCACACCTAGTTTGGAATAACAAAAAAGGAAATCTGAAACAACATGTAGTGCCTTTGAGGGTCTTCCAAAAAACTGATGTTCATCCAGAACCTCAGAACGTGACCTTATTTGGAAATAAGGCCTTTGCAGATGTCGTTACAGTTGGGCTAGAGATGAGATTTGCACTGGAGTGGGGTGAGCCTTAAATGCAGCAACTGGTGTCCTGATGAGAGACAGAAAAGGACGCAAAGAGACACAGAAGGAGCCGTGGGCGCGGAGCCTGGAGTGATGGCTGCCTCCGGAAGCAGCATCTGGAGCCACCAGAGGCTGGGAGAGGCAGGAAGGAGCCTCCTCGGAGCCCTCGGAAGGAGCGTGCTCCTAAAGACACCTTATTTGTGGACTTGGAGTCTCCAGAGCTGTGACAGTGAGTTTCTGCTGTTTTCAGTTCAGTCGCTCAGTCGTGTCCGACTCTTTGCGACCCCATGGACTGCAGCACGCCAGGCCTCCCTGTCCATCACCAGCTCCCGGAACTTGCTCAAACTCCTGTCCATCGAGTCGGAGATGCCATCCAACCATCTCATCCTGTCGTCCCCTTCTCCTCCTGCCTTCAATCTTTCCCAGCATCAGGGTCTTTTCAAATGAGTCAGTTCTTTGCATCAGGTGGCCAAAGTATTAAGTCACCATATTTGTGGCTATCTTTTTTTTTTTTAATAGCAGCCACAGGAAACCAATACACAAAACTGTTTTTTTTATACATATATCAGAAGTAACATGTATTTTATTGTAGGAATATTAAAAACCCAGCAAAAGCACAAAAATAAAATACAAAGAAAGTTATTTATTTTTAGATACTGACACATTTCCACAGTGAATCGCAAATTGTGACCTTGCTTGTCCTCTGGTGACTCAGGTGGGACTGTCAGTGAGATGGGCAGCCAAGGGGAAGGCAGAGGTGGACCAGACAACTCCATTGTCCCCGCCGGCTTTCTCTCTCTCATTCTGCTCCCATCAGTTCCTCTCTACCGCCAGGCTCTTCTGTCCTCACACCCCCTTCCCTGACTCAGCCCATGTGGAGTTGGAGATTTCCAGGGAGTGCCTGCTTTCTGTTCCTGGGTCTGAGACAGCACCCATACCCATGGCTTTGTTTGGTCTCTTAGAGAAGGTTGCTGGGAAGCTCAGCTTGGAACACCAGCGGTCAATCAGAACCACCTTTCTGTTCAGAGACCATGAGAAGGACCTGCAGAGGTGCTCAGAGGCCCAGGGAGCAAAGGGCTGAGAACAGGTGAGCAGATAATTAGACAATTGGGCCCCTACAGGCACTGACTCTGTAGGTGGCCCCACCCACGTCCTCCCACACCTTCAAGCTTGTTTCTACAATTGAGGGTTAAGCAAGGAAGCATCTTCATGCGATTGTTGGGAGAACTAAATGAGGCAAGGGATGTGGAACCACTTTGTAAACAAAAAAGCAATACGTAAGTGGAAGACTTTATCACTGTCAGCTGAAAGAGCTGAAAATATAGATTAAACACGCAAGACCACCATCCAATATTTCTGGCCCCTGTATTCAATTTGTCACTAGACACCAGCAGGGACATTCAGGCGAAGAGTTTCTGTTGCTCTCCAGCCAGCTCACCTCCTGCAAGCAAGGCCAGAAATCCTGTTTGGATCCTACCTGCAGCTCAGGTGGGCCAGCCAAAGGGAAGACGCTGCTACCTGCCTCCATCTGGGAACAGAGGGGCATCTGACACCATGCAGGCGCCACGAGGTTGGACTGGGGGAGCTCCATGGATGTCCCTGCAGTCACGTAGAGCAAGGCAGGCACACTCTCTCTCTAAGGCCCAGATGGGTGGTCAATATCTTAGGCTCTGTGGTCCCCAGGTCCCCCCTGGGCTGCTGTAACAGATCACCTTTGCTGACAAATCTGTACAGTCAGAGCTCTGGTTTTTCCTGTAGTCATGTAGGGATGTGAGAGTTGGACCATAAAGAAGGCGGAGCGTGGAAGAATTGATGCTTTTGAGCTGTGGTGCCAGAGAAGACTCTTAAGAGTCTCTTGGACGGCAAGGAGATCAAGCCAGTTAATCCTAATGGAAATCAACCCTGAACATTCATTGGAAGGACTGATGCTGAAGCTGAAGCTCCAGTACTTTAGCAATCTGATGCAAAGAGCCGACTCATTGGAGAAGACCCTGCTTCTGGGAAAGATTGAGGGCAAAAGGAGAAGGGGGTGGCAGAGGATGAGACGGTTGGATGGCATCACCGACTCAGTGGACGTGAATTTGAGCCAACTCTGGAAGATAGTGACCGACAGAGGAGCCTGGCATGCTGCAGTTCATGGGCTCACAAAGAGTCAGACACGGCTTAGCAACCTGTCAACAACAACAACAAACAGGTTACCATAGGCTGGGCGGCTTGTAAATAACAGAAATTTCTCTCAGATCCTGGAAGTCTGAGGTCAAGGCTCGGGCCCGTTTGGTGTCTGGTTAAGGTCTGTTCTCAGGTTCATCAACAGCCAGCTTCTCGCTGTGCCCTCGCTGGCGGAAGTGACAAGGGGGTTCTCTGGGCCCTCTTTGACTACGGCACTGATCTCCCTCATGAGACTCCGCCCCCAGTTCTTACCTCCTCCCGAGAATCCCACCGCCATACCTCCTCAATCTGGGGTTTATGATTTCAACCTATGGATTCAGAGGAGGGGCACAGACATTCAGACCAAAGTAATTGTGTTACCCAGGTTGGCACTAGTGGTAAAGAACCTGCCTACCAATGCAGGAGCCTTAAGAGAGGCAGGTTCAGTCCCTGGGTTGGGAAGATCCTCCGGAGGAGGAAATGACAGCCCACTCCAGTATTCTTACCTGGAGAATCCCACTGGCAGAGGAGCCTGGCAGACTACATGCTCATAGGGTCTCAAAGAATCAGTCACACCTGAAGCGACTGAACACGCAATGTCACAACCAGCAATTCAGCTCTCTCAACAAAGTCTCCAGAGCCCATGCATCCATCAGTGAGCCTGGCTGTGTGCCAATAAAACTTTATTTATGAAATCCAGCAGCGGGATGGCCTTGGCCTCTGGGCTGAGGTTTCCTGACCTCTGATCGGTAGGGTTTGGGGAAAAGTTTGGGTGACTTTTACTTTTTCACGTACTTTGATTTCTGTGACTTGGATCAGAAGACTGAAGGTTCCTGAGATGCCACAGCCTGCTGAGTTGCAATGGAAGCTTCATGATGAGCTGGTCTTCTGGAAAGACGCCTCCACAGGACAGGTGTGTGGGGTGTGTCTTCAGGGACCTGGCCGGGCTTACAGGTTGGTGGAGGCCCCTTAATAGAGCTGGAGATGGTTTATGACTTGGTTTTCTTTCCTGCACTGGGGGGTCTGTGCGCTGCAGCGGCCTGACACCCAGTGGTTTCTGGAACTGCAACAAAATAGCTCCTGCAGGCCAATTTCTGAGTCTACTCATCCCCGGGTCTGAGAGGGCAGCGAGAAGCTGCAAGCGTTTGCCAAGGACATGGCGGGGCTGGCTGAAATCGTTGGATAATTCACACTTTTGCTTGAACGCAGATGGCTGGGCCCCTAGGAAACCTGGGCACTGTTTCCTGGTTAATCTGAATTCAGAAAACTCCCCTGTGTGCCCCGCTCTGTCTTTCTTCTTATTATGGATATTATGCCTAATTAAGGCGGGCATTTATCAAGTAGTTTCTCGGAGGCAGGTGCTATGCTAGGCACTTTATATCCATCTCAGCTCTTGACCACAGCACCCGAGGTAGCTGGCATTAACTCCAGTTACAGCCGAGGAAATAAGAGACTCAGGCAGATGGAGCTGAGTTCTCTCCATCAAAGACTATTTAAGTAAAATGATGAGGCTTCCATCGAGATCCCAGGGGTGTCCTGGGTACCACTGCACGGGGGACCATTGGCCTGGGTCTCTTCTAGAGGAGACCCCAGCTCTGGGTCCTCATCACTTTGTTGTCTGGGTCCCTCTTGTTCTCCTTCCGAGGATGGGCAGGGTTGGCCAAACAGAGGGCATGCTGCCGCCGCACAGGACTCGCTGGTCCCTTCAGAGAGCCCTGGACTCCTTCACAAGTTGTCCATGTGGAGGTGGATGTGGTCCGGGAGCTCCAGGGCTCCTGTGCCTCCGGAGACCTGTGTACCAGCCTGAAGCGCATCCCTCCTCCTGGGCGAGCATCTTGCTTTGCTCCCCCATCCTCTGAAGCCAGACTGTGGTCATCCCGAGGCCAGACCTGGGCCCCCCTTTCCTGCGTGTCCCTGGTGCCCAGCAGGGTGTCAGACAGGTGGTAGGCTCTCTGGAAACGTTTGGTGGATGGACCAAAGATGACTGAGTTGGAAAGAACTTCCACATGGCTTATTTAACGTCATTACTATAACAACTCTGTGAAGTGGCAGTGTGTGTGTGATCACCCTCCTCATATACAGCGGCTCAGATGGTGAAGAACCCGCCTGCAATGCAGGAGACCCAGGTTCGATCCCTGGGTCGGGAAGATCCCGTGGTGAAGGGAATGGCAACCCACTCCAGTATTCTTGCCTGGAGAATCGCAAGGACAGAGGAGTCTGGCGGCCTCAGACTACGGGGTCGCAAAGAGTCGGACACGACTGATCGACTCAGGCTTTCGCCTTTTCACCAGGCTGACACAGATCAGACAGTGGGTGTGAGACCAAAGTAATGGTGGTATTTACCTTCTGTTTACTGAGCGTGCACCATCGTGCTAAGACCTCATCCCAGCCTGGGGAGGGCGGGTGGTGTCGGGCTTGGGATGGAGAGACCCCTGACTTTTGAACTCCAGCATCCAGCCTCAGATCCTCACTGATTCTGTGCCCCTGGGCTGGGACTTCACCTCTGAGAAGGTCAGCTGGCTTCTCTGTGAATCAGGGGTTTTGGCACCTACAAGGCGGGGTTGTCGCGAGGCTCAGACAGCGTGCAGAACGAATCCTGCTGCTGCTACTGTGCCTCTTGCCCCTCGGCCTCTTTGGAAGGGTACTTGGCTCTGAAAAGAATCATCAGATGGAAACCCAAACCCAGAACATGTCGGAGGAGCTAACGGTAAGGCTGGAGTGGGGACGGAGTGAGCTGGGGAGACGCTCTGACGCATCCTCTTTAATTGCGGTCTTAATTATAAACACTGTGAGGCACACACGCTGTGCCGTTTGCCATCAGTCGTACTCTGGCACTTTCTGATCTCTGGGCTGTTTTATCATGTCTGGGGGTGCTCTTGTGGAAGGACTAACTTGGACTTAATCCTTAGCAAAGGTGCTGATTATCACTAGGGACTTGCTGTGTGCCAGGGTCTGCTTTTCTTTCTCACCACAGCCTGGAGGCAGGTGTGGTTCTGTGCGTGTTACAGGCGAGGACACTGGGATCCCCCAAACCAAGGGGGACCCTGCTGAAGGTGTCGCAGGGTACGCAGCAGGATTGGATTTCGGGTGCATCTCCCTCTGCCTCGCGTGGCTTCACCCCCAGCTCAGCGACGTCTCTTGTGATGACCAGACACGTTAGGAGATCTGATCAGCTCGGGTCTGTCTCCATGTCCTCCTCAGTTGTTATTTGGCATCAGGAGCAAAAACGAAAAGAATTTAATTCATCATGAAGTACCGAGAAGGAAAAACACAACCAAGAAACGGCAGCTGAGGAACATGAAACTAGTAGGAGATGAGGCTGAAGGCGTCTGCTGAGCGGGGCGGCGGCGGAAGCCTTGCGTCCGTGGCTCGGCCCTCGGGGAGCCCACGCGGGGCTGTTCCTGGACCTTCTTGGCTGGCTCAGGCGTTCCTTGGCCAGCTGGCCGCTTAGCAAGGGTTCACGGGCAACGCCCATGGAGAGGAACTGTCCCCGGGCCAGGAGGGCAGGCGGGCAGGCTGGCAGGGTGGGGCTGACTGGGGCCCTGGGCAGGATATGGGCTAGGGCCTGCAGCCCCAGGGAGCAGAGGACCCCGGGGAACTGCTGTGAAGCCGGAGCCTCTGCTGTCTTATCTCTGATGAGACCCCAGCCTCCACCTCGTGGGGCTCCTAGGAGATGAAAAGAGACCATCCCTGGCCGTCCACGCGGGAGTTCATGCTCAGATGCTCCTCGACAGTCCTGGACTGCACCGGCGTGGACCCGTGCCAAGGCACTGAAGCCCTTGGGGCGTCCGTGTTCAGCTTGTTTGTGAAGAAAGGCTCGGGATGCACCTGCCCCCCAGGCCTGTCCAGTGGCCCCTCACCCCCCGTTGTTAGTTATTAGACTTGGGGTGCAGGAGAGGGAAATTTCATTTAGTAAAGGAGTGTCTTCAAAGAGGCAGCGTGGGGCCCTTCTCTGTGGAGCCCCACCCCCTCCTGGCTCCCGAGTGCCCCATGCGTGCTGTGTGTCCCCGCACGCCGAGGCGCGTGTGCATACCGAGGATCGTGTGCACGCTGAGTGCCGTGTGGAGGCCACCAGCACTTCTGTCCCCCCACGGGGCTCCTGTGTCTGCCCCCCTCCACCCCATGCCCAGGAGCTCTCGTGGCAGGAAGCCCCTCCAGCCCATCTTAATGCCCAGTCTGAGCTCCTTCAGAGGGCCTTCGGTCTTCAGTCTCCTATGAAGACTTCAGAGCCGTTGCCGGATGCTGGGCCACCCCGGGGCGCCAGCAGCACCTGGCATTAAACTGCCGGACGGAGGTCAGTGCAGAAGACGCATTTCATGGGCCACGTTTGGGAAAGCCACCTGTGCCAGACATGGTGCCCGGAGCCCGGGGGCCACTGACTTCAGGTGAACACTTGCCTCCGCCCCCTGGGGGACAGTCAGGGTCCCATCACAGAGACAGACCTGGTGGCAGCCACCACCCACCCAGAGCTGCCAGGATTGATCAAACAGGCCCGTGGTACCCAAGAGTGTGTGGGGGAGGGGAGGCCAGGGGCCCCGAGAGGGGGAGGGGTGCACGGGGGGCGGCCTTGGGGGCTGTCCAGGGCGGGTTCTCCTCTTCTCCTGGACCCCCGTGTGCCCCCCGGCCTGCTTTGCCCTTCCTGCCCCCCTCCCCCACCGCAGTGCTATGCTTGGTCACTCAGCCGTGTCCGACTCTGACCCCATGGACCCACCAGGCTGCTGTCCGTGCGGATTCTCCAGGCAAGAATACTGGAGTGTGTGTGTATCTCGACCCTCTTGCCTCCATCCCAGGGCGTCACCACTTCTCTCAGCCCGAGACGGGGGGTCCCTGCATCCTTTCTTCCAGCCCTCCTTCTCCCGAAGCTGGATCGCGGGAGGAGCAGTGGGCTTGGGGGAGGTGAGGGTTTGATTCTCTGTTTAAGAAAGTTTTAGCTGGCTTCATGGACGGCTGAGTCACAGCTGCTTTCAATTATTTTTAAGGGTAATGTAGATACATGACTCAGTGATGATTAAGTTCCCCAGAAAGGTAGAAGGAAAAGCCAGTGGCTCCTTCCCCCACCCCGCAGGGCTCCATCCGTTCTGCTTCTGACTCTTCTCCTTAATTACTCTAGTCATTACTCCTGTAATGATGATACTGCCCCTAGACGCCGATGTTTTCACTCATCGGCTACCCCTTTGCCGCGCCCCCCACCATAAAAGATGTGACCTGGCCCAGGCTCACTCGCACCATCTCTCCCCCTCCCCATCTTTAGTCATTATTGCTTTTGTTACTTTCAAAAGTTTTAATAGGCTTATGCAATTTCTGCGCTGTTTACATAGGTCGTCGTGAATTAAGTTATGCAGGCAACACCGTAGTTTTGTGTAAGTGTGGTCCACCTTTCCCCCCTAGCTTTTAAAGTGGTAAAATATACAAATGCAGGTTTGCCACTGTGACTGTTTCCAAGTACACGGTTCAGGGGCGCCGAGTATTGACATTGCGGGGTGGCCACCGCCATGCGGCACCTTCATCTCCCCAGACTGAAGCTCTGTCCGCGTTGAGCTCACAGCCACCGCCCCGCTTGTTGCTGTAGTTGAGTTGCTCAGTCGTGTCCGACTCTTTGCCACGGCCTGGACTGGACTGCAGCACGCCAGGCTTCCCTGACCCTCACCATTTCCCGAGCTTGCTCAAACTCATGTCTTTTGAGTGGATGATACCATCCAACCATCGCATCCTCTGTCGCCTCTTCTTGTTCTGACTGCCTCCCCCACCCCCCACCCCCGGCCTGCAAGCCAGCAGCTTTTCCTGTGACTTGTCCAGGGCCGAGGCGGCACCCAGAGGAGGACCGTGTCTGCCTCCAGGACCCAAGGAGGTGTCGGGGCGCTGTGCCTCTTTCTGGGTTGTCGCTGGGGATCAGATGTGGCCATGTACCCCTTACTTTTGAATTGACATCTCACTGGGCCCCATGCCACTGAACCCCTAGAAACTGTACTGAGGGAGAAGGCCCCGAATGCATTTAATCAAATTTTTTAATTATGATAAAGCACGGATTACCTGAAATGTGGCATCCTAATCATTTGTAGGCATATGTTTCAGTGGTGTTACGTCTGTTTGTCTTGCCCTGCGAGGATCACCTCCAGCTCTCTCGGGACTTTTTATGCCTCCAAACTGAAACTCTGCCCCCAGGGAGGGCTGGCTCTGATCCCCCCAGCCTGGCCTCGCTGTGTCTCCGTCCAGACTCCTCCAGTTCCTCGAGTCAGAAGATCCTTCGTCCTCTCCTGTGCGCCCGCTGCATGAGCTGGGCCATCAGTGATGGGCCCCGTGTCACACAGTGGCCGGGCTGTGGAGCTGGGCTGTTCTGGCTCCAGAAATCCCCTGTGCCTCCATCCTGATCGGAACAGGCACTGGGAACTCCAGAGATGGGAGGCCCTTTGGGGAACCACCTCCCACCCCATCTTATGGAGGCGCTGGATGTGTGGCAGGCAGCAGCCTTGTCCTCCTGGGCCCGTGTGACTCCAGTACCCGGGCCCTCCCCGAGGATGGGAGAACAGAAACCGCATCGTCCTGGGGCCTGGGTCCCCCCTCCCAGTGGGTTCACACTCAGGGGGTGGGGACAGAGTTCCTCCAGGCTCCCGCGGCTCTGGGATGGGGACAGAGGCTCCTGTGGCTCCGCGGCTGTGTTTGCAGGAAGCCTCCTTGTTTCTTGTGCTTTTACCATCTCTCCTGGAAGACCTGCCCCCGCCACGGCCAGAGCTGTCGAGGACCCCGACCCTGGGCTCTCCTGAGATGGCTCAGGAGCTAGGATGTCGCCTTTCCACTGAGTAGCAAGATTCCTGGCCAGACATGAAAGCGGGGATGATAACAGTCCGTTTTCTCCAGGCAGCTTATCCTGATTAAGCGGGAATCCAGCAGAAATCCGCTGTGTAGTCCTTCCTTCCCATCCTGCTCCTTACCCCCGTCTGCCTCATCCTGACACAGTCTGACACTCCCAGGAGGCGAGTTTTGGGGTCCATGAGCTGGGTGCCATGTACCCCACATGCTCAGCGCTGCTTCTCATCCTACGGAGGCAGCAGCCGGAGTGAGGGGCGGCATCTTGTGCCCACGGGGGCCGGTGGGAGTAGGATTCCCCCTCACTCCCGCCCTCGCTGGTGGGCAGCACCCAGGTTCCCGCCTCCCCGCTGTGCCCGCGGGCTGGGCCTGCCTGGACGTGGCGTTCTCTGGAACAACAGAACTGAGTTGTGTAATCCCATGGCCGCGTGTGGTGCGTGGGATGCTGAGCGTGTGTGCCTCTTCGGGGGGTCATGCCGGGTGAAGCTGAGCCCCAAGCCTGCTGCGTCTGCTGGGGTCCCGGGCCAGCAGTCCGCTCGCCCTCCCCGTGTGAACCAGAGCGGGAAGCGCCCGGCCTGGAGGCCAAGGCTCAAGGCGATTTATGGCCGGCAGAGCCCTCGGCGAGCCCCCTGATGCAGCGTGTTCAGACTCCTGCTGGCAGTTGTGTGGGCCCTCAGCCCGGCCTGCTATTTTTCTGGGCTGACACCACACCTCTCCCAAGCGTTTTCCCTCTTTGCTTAGGGACCGTGCGGAGCAGATGAGTTACACTGTCCCTTCCCTCGGTGGTGGTGGTGGGGCAGACGGGCCTGCAGAGGGTAGGAGACCACCCAGGGGCGGGTGGGGGCCACACAGAGCCAGGGGACCGCTCGGGAGTGAACCCGTCGCGCTCGCCTGGGTCCGCAGGCCAGGCCAAGCCCCGTCTCAGAGTCTGGGGGGCCAGCGCGGCGCTGATTCGCTTGCTGCAATTTTCCGAAACACCGTATTATATCGTGATGAGCTTTGGAACACCCAGGTCTGGGGGACGGCAGCCTCCTTCCCCCTCTGAAGGCTGCCTTTCCACCTCTGAAAGGCACTGGCACCCTCCAGCCTTTCCATTTTAGGAGTAACTCATCGGTGAGCTGGAAACCGTGTTGAGATCACCCTGGTCACTGGCCTCCACTCGCATAAACAGAGCAGCTTCAGAGGAGCGGCCAGGCAAAGCAGCAAGTCCAGCCTGGACGCCTAGCGGGGCTGAGCCTCAGCTGAAGCGGAGGCACCCATGGTCACCCACTCGTCCTTCGTGTTCTCGTGGGAAGAGAGACACTCCCCGCCTTCCCACGCCCTGTCCCTAGGAGATAATCAGTATGACTCGGCAAATCCATATGACTTCCCAGCTACAGACTCCCAGCCCCCCTCCCCGCCCCCCGTGGGTGTGAACATGGCCCAACTGAGGCTGGGCAGCCCCTGCTGGGAACTGGGGGACAGTCCCCACCTTGGGGAGGTCAGCAAAGCTGCCTCAGAGAAAGGGCTTCTCAGGGGTGAGGGTAACAGGCCAGTGACAGGGAGGGGGGGTGGGTACTATGAGCAGAAGGAGCTATACGTGCAAAGCTTGGAAACAGAGTGTGGGGCACGCAAGGTGAACAGTCTGAGGTGACCCCCAAACTCGGCCTGTCTGGGAGAGGTCAGGAGACGAATTGGGAGAGCTTCCAAAGCCACATGGACAATTTCAGGGCTTGTCCTCAAGGCCTCGGAGGAGCTCTCGGCTTTTAAGAAGGAAGATGCTGTGGTCCATTCAGCACCTGGCCTCACGCACTCCTTAGGGACCAGCTCAGGCAGGCGTCTGGCTGGGGATGCGGAGGCAGTGTTAGGGAAAGGAAGGCGCAGGCAGGCTGGAGATTGCGGGAGGTGGAAGGGAGCAGGTGTGGCGACCATGTGGACGTGGCCGTGGTGGGTGGGACGGACCTGGGGAGTGGAGACAGGGGCGACGATGACTCGGGGAGGAACCAGTTTCAGGGGCAGAGATGGAGACTGCAGCAGGTGGTGAAAGGTCTCAGTTGGGTGTGTGATACCTGAGCACCCAGGAGCCATCTGGTACCCTCTGACGTGTGTTTCAGGGAGAGGGGACATGGCTGAGTGACAGTTGCCAAGAGGTGTCAGAATCAGCTGGCTTGAGCATCTGCATGTGCAGAGCAGAGAGGCAACTGTGCCCGGGGCCCAGGGCCTGGAGAGATGGGGCCCAGATGAGGAAACGATCAGCACCCCAAGGCCATCTTGCTCCCTCCTGCCAGGTGAGTGGCCTGGGCTGGAGATGGAACAAGCTCATGGCCGTGGAGGAGGGCCAGAGAGGTGGACACCATGGTCTGGGATGACTGTTTAGCCTGAGTTTACAGGCGTTAGGAGATGCAGCCGTGAGATGCGGGACCTCACCGGTCTGACGGGAAAGGGGTTCATGTCCAAACTCTGCCATTTAGAGTGTGAATCTCTGGGTACCATCGTTGACCTGTAGGGCACTTGTCCCTTCGTGGGGGACGATGCCCACCTCTCAGGGTGTAGGAGATGATTAATGAGCCAGCCGCTCATGGTGCCCACGGGCTCGAGCAGAGGTCTCCAAACCTGGGGCTATGGGCCGGTACTGGTCTATAGCCTGTTAAGAAGTGGGCCTCCCAGCAGGAAGGGAGCAGGGGGTGAAACCCAAACCCTCCCCACCACCTCCCGGGTCTGTGGAAAGATTGTCCTCCACGAAACCAGTCCTTGGTGCCCAAGATCGGGGGATCGCTGCTGTAGAGTCCACAGTGCTCCTCAACCTTGGCTGTGTCAGCTCCCACAGGGGCTCTGACGCTGAGCAGCCGCCGTCTATGACATAGAAGGAGCCGGGTAGATGCTGGGCTTTTGATGACTCCTCCCTGCGCCTGCAGACACGTTCCCACCGGGCCGGCACTCTCAGAGCCCTCAGGCGGGGACGGGTGCCCCGCTGGCAGGAGGGGATGCCGTCAGCCCAAAGGCCAGATCCTGGGTTGGCAGTGTATCAGCGCATGCTCCGAGGCCTGGGGAGTGATTCACAGATGGGAGGGCTGGCTGAGGGTCATCTGGGGACACTTCCTGGGGAACGCAGGCCCCAGGGGACTCTCTGGGGAGGGTGCAGAGGATGTGGCCCCTCACCATGCTGGCCGGGCAGGCAGTGGACTCCAGCTCATGACGGGGGGCTCGAGGGCAGGGAACATCACTCCCCTGGCCCTGGCCAGTGATTTATGGCACGAGAGCGGAATTGGGAGATGCCCCGGGGACGCTTGGAAGAGCTGAATGGGTGGGAAGGAACAGTACGGCGCGCTCTGTTGACCTCCTTCTCGAAGCCCAAGTCTGGTCACCGCGGGAGGTAGCTCCTGCGTGTCCTGCCAGGACTCCGGGCGGGGCAGCAGAAAGCCACGCACAGAGGGGGCGGCTCAGAGCATTAAGGTTAGAAGCCTGGGTGACTCAGGGGCATCGAGGCCACGGCTGGTCGGCTCTCCGAGTTCTCAGAGGGAGGAAACCGGCCTTGGTAACGAAGTCCAACTGAGTTCACTGCTTGACATCTGGCGGAGCGGGGTTCCTAGGAAAGTCATCTTTCTGGTGGGGTGTGGGAACACATCGGTCCTGACGGCTCAAGCTGTGTCAGAGGTTTCCAGGCCCTCTTTGAAGGCAGCCGCAGGACCGCCTTCTTGTGTTGTTGCACGTCTGCTCAGCCTCTTCCCCTCTGGCTGCTGTCGGAAGCTTCATTTCCGATCGCCACGACGTTGACTTCACTCCGGGCCCAGTGGTGGGCGGGCTGCTGAACCCCATTCCCCATCGGTGGCCCGCTCTCCTTTCTCCTCTGGTCTTTATTTTCACAGTGAGAGTGTGTGTCTGTGTGCCTCCAGTACCGTGAGTCTGGACGGCTCACGCACATGGCCGGGAACCCAGGCACCTTCCTGCTCGGAAGGCTCTTGGGCCGCCGGTGGCTGAGGCAACATGTCCCTCCCCATCAGCTCTGAAGACCCGGCCACGCAGACAAACCGACTCTATTCCCCAGGCCCCTGAGTGACTTCTGACCTTAATCCACCTCTTTGGTAAGGTTTATTAATTACTGAGCTTGAGACAGCCCTGTGCCAAGAAGTTCAAAGCATCTTTCTACCTTAACCCATTAATCCCATTAGCATCCCAGGGAGAGCGGAAGGCACCAGCTGGGTCCTGTGACTCCCATCTCTGTCCGGCCACGGTGTCCGCCCGGCGGGGGAGTGGGGATGGAGGTGGGGGGCGGAGGGGGAGGGCAAACTTGAGCAGAGAGGGCTTGGCCTGAGAGTCCTCGCTGAATCAACAGCAGGCCTGGAAAGGAAAGCTGAGTTTCCCAATTCAGGTCAAGGATTGTTGTCAGTGCAGGCTTCCTTCCTTACAAAACAGCCCTTGTCCCTCTCTTTAAAGATCTACCCTTCCCTGGCCCCCCGCCCCCCGCCCCGGCCCCTGCAAAGTGAGGCCGTTGTCAATATCTGGTGACACGAGGTGTGTTTGCGCTGAGCTGTGTTTGCGCTGAGCTCCGTTTGTGCTGAGCTCCGAACGGAGGAGGTGGAGCATCCTTGGGGGCAACCTGGTAGGGCTGCCTCCTTTCTCTGAGCATCAGCTCCCTGCGCGCTCTCTCCCCCGAAAGGGCCGAGGCAGCCCCGGCCCCCTGGGTGGGGTGCGCCGCAGCTGCGTGCTCCCCAGGGTGCTACCTAGCGGGGCAGAGCCTCCCCCAGGGCCTGCTCAGAGGGGACCTGCACTCAGAGGCAGCTGGCTGAGGAGGAAACAAGATGTTCTTTCTTCTGCCCCGTGCTGCCCCTCGCTCTCAACATTCTACATTGTTTTTAGTTTTCAACCTAATTTTAGTCCAAGAACTTGGTGAAGCTGGAGAAGCCTCTTAAACCCTTTTTCTTCTTTTTTTTTTTTGTAAACAAGTGAGCTTTTCTGGCCAGATGTTTCATTTTCCCTGGTTCTTACGGGGCTGCGCCATTGAGCTGTCGGGCTGAAACTGAATAAATCTTTGTTTTATGGCTTCTTTGCTCCTTTACAACTAACGGCCTCAGGAAGGAATCAGATCTTTTAATCCTTCTGGTCTTAGCCTCAAATGACCTCTCGGATGCACGGTGCGCTGAAAAGTCACAGAGAAGTTTTTGCGGCTGACCTGATGGCACGTTAACCAAAGTCCAGGACCCCAGTACTGGGCAGGTTAACCTTGTGGGCATGGAAAGCCAGGTCAGTAACCACCCCCGGCAAGTTGCCGTCATTGCTCTGCTGGGAATGTGTCTTGAGTGATTAGGTGCGCCTTGCGGTGAGGAAGGGGGCTTCTCAGGGGGTGCTAGTGGTAAAACCGCCTTCCAGTGCAGGAGACATAAGAGACATGGGTTCGATCCCTGGATCAGGACGATCCCCTGGAGGAGGGTGTGGCAGCCCACTCCAGTATTCTTGTCTGGAGAATCCCATGGACAGAGGAGCCTGGCAGGATATGGTCCATGGGGTTGCAAAGAGTCGGACACGACTGAAGCATCTTAGCACTCGTGCATGCGGTGACCAGACCGGGGTAGCCCTGTTTCCCGCTGGACGCCCCCTTTCCAGCCCTGAGCCCCGAGTCCAAGCGTGTGCGAAACTGGGTTCTCCGGACGCCTTCTCCAGGCTCCCAGAACGGGTCGCACATGCAGCGTGTCGGGGTTCGGAGTGACACGGCAGTAGTGAAAGCTGGAGGTATGGCGAGATGTTTTCATGGTTCCGGGAGAGCCGGCTGATTTCAGCTATTTTTACTTCTGAAAGGACCCTGGCACCTGGTCAGCCTTGTAAAATCTGTTGTCAGTGACACAGCTGCGGCTGACCGCAGAGCTCTCCAAGTGTTGGGGAAGCAGGGGAGAAATCTAGGCCTGCTTTTTGGACAGGTTTTCATCTGGGAGGAGAAAACGCTATTGCTCAATCTTGAAAGCTGAGTTTTTAGACCTGGCGGTACAACAGACCGCAGGGCTGGCCTTGGGCGAGATGGAGAACGGGCCAGCGCCCAGGACTCCTCCGCACCCCTCGGCCTGGCAGGGCCGACCCCGGGGAGCCCCCAGTCCATGGCGATAGCATCCCAAGCTCTGGACGTCTCAGAAGTTGCAGTGCATTCGCCGGCTCCTGTCCAGCTCTCTCGACGTGAAGCTCGTCTCTCCTGGCCTCCCTTTCCGTCTGCATGGTGCCCTGGACTTCCTGTCCTCCCACGCAGAAGCTGTTGTGAAATCGGGTCCATTTCTACCTCTGTGACATCCTCGCCCAAGTTCCCATCGCCCAGCTGTGTCCACAGCCTCCGCTGTGACGGCCCAGGTCTGCCTCTGAGCTCTCTGAAGTCTATCTGTCTGCACCTGCCGCTGGTGACTTCCCCTCAACTTGGCCCTGACTGTGGCCCTCTGCACTCCTCAATGGCTCCCTATTGCCAGGAGAACTCTGCTCCATACAGCCTGGGTTCTGGCCACGCTGGGCAGAGGCCCCTGCCCTCCTTTCCCCGGCCTTGCTCACTCTGTTTCTCCCACCTGGACAAACTCCCTCTGGGACCTCAGGGAATGTTTAAAGGCCTCACCAGCTGCTGAGAAGTGGAGAGGAGGTTCAGGACAAAGAGAGAAGTAAGGGGGTGAGAAGCCTCTTTAATTTGGAAACCAAGAGAAATATAGAGTCTTAAGGACAATCACCGACTCCGTGGACATGAATTTGAGCAAACTCTGGGAGAGAGTGGAGGACAGGGGAGCCTGGCGTGCTGCGCTCCACGGGGTCGCAAAGTTGGACACGATTTAGCGACTAAGCAACAGCAACAACAAGGAGGAAGTGGTGATGCAGGCCCTCTCGCGAGCGGTGTCAGCATCCTTGCCAGGCAAGCCGTTACACCTTCAGCTGGATTATTTTGCTAAGGGTGACCGAAATGGGTCGGAAATCCAAGGAAGCGGGGATATATGTGTATGTGTGGCTAATCACTTTGGTGTGCAGCAGTAAGTAACACAACATTGTAAAACAACTCTACTCCAACAAGAAAAATTATTTTGCAAGGTAATGTGCAAAATGAACACCTGAACCTCATGCCTGAGTCCCTTTTGAAGGAGGTGGGAAGGATGGTGGACAAAGGGGAGAAGTGGGTATGAAGCACCTTCTGGGAAACAAACTGCAGACATGAGGTATCAGATGGCACAGCTGGTAAAGAATCTGCCTGCCAATGCAAGAGATGCGGTTTTGATCCCTGAGTGGGAAGGATCACCAGAGGAGGAAATGGCAACCCGCTCCAGTATTCTTGCCTGGGAAATCCCATGGGCAGAGAAACCTGGGGGTCTACAGTCCATGGGGCTGCAGAGGGTCAGATGCAACCAAGTGTATGCATGTGTGTGCACGCGTGCACACACACACACACACACACACACACACACACACACACGTGTTACAGGGGTGTGGTGTTACGAGCTCCTTGGCAGCTGCGGCATCAGGAGCTAGGTTCTGTTTCCCCATCACTTGAATTGAGGCTCATGACTTGTTCTGAAGTAGAACATGGAAGGAGTGAGGTCCCTGGGGACTTGTATGTCTGCCTCAGCTGCCCTGTGAAGCAGCTTAGCCCCTGGGGCACAAAAGACCTTGGAGCAGAGCTGGGCCCTTACAGTGGAGGCCTCCTGGCCAACCAGCCTCTGACACCGAAGCCTGTGAGTGAGACCCTGTTAGACCCGCCAGCCATCAGCTGACCACCGCCCGTGGGAGAGCTCAGGGATGGTCAGCCAAGCCGGCCCAGACCGGAGCAGCCCATCCACCTACACAGCTGGGAACGTAAAAAGATGGACGTTGTTGCAGCCACGCAACGCTGAAGTTCTTGGCGAAGTGGCAGAGCTGTTGACACGGGAGCCGTGGGCCATTCACCGCCAAGTCTGCTCATGATGTGGGTTGTGACGGGTCTGATCCCTCCCCCAGCATTCCTAACGTCTTGCTCACTGATTTTCAGTTAAGATATAGAATTGACTGCTTCACCATGAAGCTTCTTCTGGCTTCTAGGTGAAAATTCGGAGGATGCACCCTTATACTTTTTTTTTGGATGGTGGAGTACAAATAACATAAGTTGGCCATTTTAACTCTTTAAAAATGTACATTTCATTTAGTGTGAAATAGATCGCCAGTCCAGGTTGGATGCATGAGACAAGTGCTCAGGGCTGGTGCACTGGGATGACCCAGAGGGATGGGATGGAGAGGGAGGTAGGAGAGGGGTTCAGGATGGGGAACACATGTAAATCCATGGCTGATTCATGTCAATGTATGACAAAAACCACCACAATATTGTAAAGTAGTTAGCCTCCAACTAATAAAAATAAATGAAAAAAACATAAAATGTACATTTTCAGCAGTG
Source organism: Muntiacus reevesi (assembly GCF_963930625.1). Classification (NCBI taxonomy): domain Eukaryota; kingdom Metazoa; phylum Chordata; class Mammalia; order Artiodactyla; family Cervidae; genus Muntiacus; species Muntiacus reevesi. The sequence goes on along the minus strand of NC_089263.1, from coordinate 62,315,485 downwards.
TGAATCGCCTTCATGATGGTGTACAGCCATCACCACTCTTAGTTCTGGGGCTTTCTCATCCTCCCCCACGAACCCCGATACTCATTCAGCAGCCACGCCGTTACTCTCTACTCCTTCTGCCCCCCGCCCCCTCCCATCCCTGGGTAACTGATGATCTCCTTCCCGTCTCATCGATTTGCCTGGACATTTCATGTAGACGAAATCACTCAATATGCAGTATTCAGTGATTGGCTTCTTTGATTTAACGCAGTGATGGCTCAGACGGTAAAGAATCTGCCTGCCATGCAGGAGACCTGGGTTTGGATTCTGGGTCAGGAAGATCCCCTGGAGAAACGAATGCCTACCCCGTAAAGTTGCCTGGACAATTCCAAGGATAGAGGAGCCTCGCGGGCTACAGTCCACAAAAGTCAGACATGACTGAGTGACTAACGCTTTCACTTTTTCAAGGTTCATCCACGTTGTAGCCTGCACCACCCCTTTGTTCCTTTTTGTGGCTGAAGGACCCATTCTGTTTGGCTCTGCTGACCTGGTTTGATTGTGTGTGTTGTAAGGGCTCTGACGTGCTAGGGACCATTCTAAGTGTCTCCTTTCATTTACTCCACGGTTACTTGTTGAGCTCAGAGCTGTTCTTACCTGTATTTGGCAGATGAGGGAACTGAGGGGCAAAGAGGTTAAGTGCATGATGAGAATCACACAGCTGGTGAAAAATGCTCAAGGATGCTAAAGAGGAGAGTTGCACTCTCACCCCAGGGCTGGGCTTCTTGGAGGTTTCCGGGTGGTGGAGGACGTTGGGTGGCCACATGCTCTCTTGTCCTCAGCTTTGCACTGCACAGGAAACCTTACGGTCCATCAAGCATGGGCAGCAACACGATTTGTTATTTGTTTTAAGATGTTTGGCATTTATTTCTGATTATAAAAATAATACCTACTTGTAAAAATTTAAGGCTTCCCTGGTGGCTCAGAGGTTAAAGCGTCTGCCTGCAGTGCAGGAGACCTGGGTTCGATCCCTGGGTCGGGAAGATCCCCTGGAGAAGGAAATGGTAACCCACTCCAGTATTCTTGCCTGGAGAATCCCATGGACGGAGGAGCATGGTGGGCTACAGTCCATGGGGTTGTAAAGTGTCGGACACGACTGAGTGACAAATCAAAAAGAAAACGAGAGTCACTGATAAAAAAAAGACATGAAGATAGGAAATGGAATTAGAAAAGGAAAGAGATGTAGACAGTGGAAGGGAAAGTCTATTGCAAGGTATTTGGAGAACGGTGATGAGTGGAGTAAGTGTCTGGGAGATTTGTTTGTGGACATTTTGTAATAAAAGAATAGTGATTTTTAAGTAATTGACAACGCCATTTGACATCAATGCATCAAAAACTTGGCACCAAAACAGCCTGGTGAATGCTTCCTGAGTGATGATTGGAATCAGAGAAAGGAAGACAGCACCAGTGGGAGCTGTCCTCCAGCTTCTGTGGGACGTAGGAAGGACAGTTGAGACTGATGGTATGTTCAGGCTTGTGAGTGCCAGGCACTTGATGCTCTTAAGCGATGTCTCACAAAATCTTCCCCACCACTCTCTTAGGCAGGCGTTTCCAACTGATGCAGGGCAGTGGTAAGACACTCTGTGCTGTCACAGCACCGGCTTCCTGATGCTCCGCCTTGTGCTGTTCTTGCATCTTTGCAGTATCTTCCAGGATAAATCAAGAAAGCCCCTGATGGCCCCGGTTGGTCTGGACAAAAGGCTGCATAAGGATTGGTCTTCCTGGCTCACAAGAAGTTGAAAAATAGCTCAGAGATCCTGTTCTGCTCATGATCTCCCCAATGTTAGCTCTACTCGATGTTCAAGGACATCAGCATCTTGTCAATGTCTTATTGGCATCATCTTGTCTTATTGTCAGGAGTTTTGAAATGATATCCTCCCACCCCCACCCCCCGCCTTCCAACTCCATGAAATGTCTTCCTTGTTGAGCCCCTCTGATCGATCTGGATTTGTTTATACAGGCAGACACTAAAATAAGAATGGACAAAGAAAGCAAGGCCCAGCACTTGGTAGGCAAGGGTGCATAGTAATAAGTCAGAGGAAAATCGGCACAGAAAGTGTGGCCCGATTCTCACGACGTGGATCTGAGTTCTTAGTACCCAAAGCAGAGAGAACTGTCCGCGCACAGAACGGTCAAGGCGCTTTCCTCAGCCCCTTTCCCTTGACCCTGGACTTTCTCTTCTGAGCCACCGGCCGGAAAGGCTGGAGTATATTTGGGGCAACCAGGTCGTGGCTCTACTGACAGGTCAGCTTTCCCAGTGGGCCATCTGGCTGAAGGACACATCCGTGGTTGTAGAGGTCCTTAACCACAGCCATTCATGGAGCACCAAGGAATGGAGAGGATCTCAGGGACCAAGGTGGGGAAAGAGCCTTTATGAGGGGAGGGCAGGAGGCATGGAAGGAAGACGCAGAGGGACCCCCTCTGCCCAAAGCGGGACTCGCGGCTTTGTGGGGCCATCAGTGTCCTCACTGAATGTGGCCCGCGGCACTTCTTTGAAAACAGATAACGTGCATGCCTGTTTTCAAACTCTCCTCCCCCCGCCCCTTTTAAGTCAAAAATTGTTGTCATAGGAGAGATAGAATTTATCACCAAACATACTGTCATGAATTAAAAAAGCAAACAGGGACCAATTGCCTCTATAAAACAAGAACTTAAAGCAGAGATGGACATCAGGGAAGGTGCGGTAAGAGAGAAGGAAATGAGATATCCATTTGCAGAACACAGGAAAACGTGGAAGAGAAAAGTCCAAATGTTTGAAGTTATGAAGGGCACGTTGGAAGCAGCACAAAGAAGAGATGCTGTCACAGACTCAGCCGGGTAGGTGGAGGACAGGATTGAGAAGGAAGTACACAGGATTAAATGGAAGTTAACAAGTCATTTAAGAGGATTTGAGAGTAGGAAGGCAGTAAAAAGGATCCCAAATATTTGTACCCAATGTGTCTGAAGAATAAAAGAACTAAGGTCAGGAAAGATAAAAAAGAAAAATTATAATTTAAGAAAAATTTCTGGAGATAAAAAGGAGACTCGAGGGAACGTTGTGTCCCAGGGAAAGGAGTACAAACGTAACCACTAAGGCATTCTTGGTTGAAGTTATTAAATTTCAAAGATAAAGAGGGAATCAAAGAAGCACAGTCAGGTCATCTAGCAGGGAAGACACGTTGGTCTGTCTTTAGTCATCTCCCAGCCAAAACAGACAGGAGTGACACTGGTAACATACCAGAAATCCATTTTATACCTAATCAAAGTGTCCTGCCCTACTGGTAAAGAACCCGCCTACCAATTCAGGAGACGTAAGAGACACAGGTTTGATCCCTGGGTCAGGAAGATCCTCTGGAGGAGTGCATGGCTACCCATTCCAGTACTCTTGCCTGGAAAATCCCATGGATAGAGGAGCCTGGCAGGCTAGGTCCATGGGGTTGTAGAGTTGGACACGACTGAGTGACTTAGCATGCACCCATGCAACGTCATTAAAATCTAAAGACCACCGACCCTGGTGAATATGTAAGAACCTGGGACGTGTGATTTATTTGAGCCTTTCTTGAAGAAGCTACTAGAGGAAGAATCTTAGCTAATTGAGGACTTCGAAAAGAGAGTTGGCCCTGAGACTTGAATCCATTTAACTCTAGGGTTAAGTCATAAGGAGGTGATGAAAATATTCCAGCTGAGAAAGTGAATAGTGTGGGAGAGAGTTGAGTGTCTGCAGCAATGCCCTTGGGGGATGTGGAGAGATGGTTCTGGAACACAGGTGGAAGGGTTTCAGGTTGGGGCAGGAAAAGTCCATCCCTGAAAATAGGAATGCAGGTTGAGCGTGTCGGAGCGGGTGCTGGCCGGCGGTGGACGTGCGTGTGGAGGGAGAGATCTCTGGACTCTGGCTGCTTGTCTGTGAGGGGAGGCTCAGAGTGAGGGTGAAAGAAGCCTTGGGATTTGAGGAGAAAGGAGAAGATGGGAAACAGGCGTTTGGGCCACGGGGTCTAATGGATTGCTTGGTTCATCCATTGAATTAATATTTCCAAAATGATACTTTTCATTTCTAGAAGTTTTGTTTTGGTTCATTTTAAGATCTGCACTTTTTAAGACCCTTTGGATACCTGATGTGAAGAGCTGACTCACTGGAAAAGACCCTGATGCTGGGAAAGATGGAGGGCAAGAGGAGAAGGGGATGACTGAGGATGAAATGGTTGGATGGCATCACTGACTCAATGGACATGAGTTTGGGCAAACTCCAGGAGATAGTGGTGGACAGAGGAGCCTGGTGTGCTGCAGTCCATGGGATCACAGAGCTGGTCACGGCTGAGCGACTGAGCAACAGCAAGAAAGATCCGCACAGTCATTCCTCATAGAGACTCTTGTCGACTTATCTTTAGATGCTTGCCCTTTTGTTAAGAATATATCCTGCATACCTACCCTGTGTCCTGTTTCTGCTAATTCTTGTGTCTGGAGTCTTCAGGGTCTGAATCTTTTTGTCCTTTCTTCTGACTCACACACGTGGGGTCACCTCCTCTGTGCGCCTGGCGATCTTTATGAACCGCTATCAGCTTTCTGAGAATTCTGGTGGCCCGGACGGGGAGGGGTGTGTCTCTGAGAGGACTTGCAGCCAGCTCGCCACGCTCAAGGGGCCGAGGCTCTGGGGCGGGGTGGGTGGTGGGGAAGGCTCCAGGTTGAGCCCACCGCTGCGGGGCTGCGTGTCCTGAGGCAGCGCTGATGTTGGTGCCTTCGGGGCAGGCCTTGCTCAGCCCGCACTTGCTTTAGCTCCAGGCTTCTTTCTGTTCTAGCTCATCATACTGGCTCCTCTTTCACTGGCATGTGTGTGTGTGTGCGCGTGCCCGAGTGCGTGTGTGTACGTGTGTGGGGGTCGGCTGTTGGTCTTTAGAGATATCACCTACTTCCGTAAGCCCAGCAAGGCACCAGAAGGACTTCCCTCCTTTTTCACTTTGTGCAGATCCAGGGGCTGGCTATTTCACAGTCTTCCCTTAAGTCTTACAAAGGGGAAAGAGGAAACAGTTTTCACTTTAAGCCCTTTGAAACGTGCTGTTGTTGTTCTAGTCGCTAAGTTGTGTCCGACTCTTTCACAACCCCATGGACTGTAACCTGCCAGGCTCCTCTGTCCATGGGATTCTCCAGGCAAGAATACTGGAGTGGGTTGCCATTTCCTTCTCCAAGGGATCTTCCTGACCCAGGGGTCAAACCTGGGTCTTCTGCATTGGCAGGTGAATTCTTTACCACTGAGCCACCAGGGAAGCCCCATAGTTATTTGTTACCTACCATGGTAAATGAATTTAAAAAGTGATTCAAATAGGTGGGTTAGAGCAGTCGTACATATTAGACCATTTCAGTTCAGTTCAGTCGCTCAGTCGTGTCTGACTCTTTGCGACCCCATGGACTGCAGCATGCCAGGCCTGCCTGTCCATCACCAACTCCCAGAGCTTACTCAGATTCATGTCCATTGAGTCGGTGATGCCATCCAACCATATCATCCTCTGTCGTCCCCTTCTCCTCCTGCCTTCAATATTTCCCAGCATCAGGGTCTTTCCCAATGAGTCAGTTCTTTACATCAGGTGGCCAAAGGATTGGAGTTTGAGCTTCAGCATCAGTCCTTCAAATGAATATTCAGGACTGATTTCCTTTAGGATGGACTGGTTGAATCTCCTTGCTGTCCAAGGTACTCTCAGGAGTCTTCTCCAACACCACAGCTCAAAAGCATCAATTCTTTGGCTCTCAGCTTTCTTTATAGTCTAACTCTCACATCCGTACATGACTACTGGAAAAACTGTAGCTTTGAATAGACAGACTTTTGTTGGCAAAGTAATGTCTCTGCTTTTTAATAAGCTGTCTAGGTTGGTCATAACTTTTCTTCCAAGGAGCAAGCATCTTTTAATTTCTTGGCTGCAGTCACCATCTGCAGTGATTTTGGAGCCCAAGAAAATAAAGTCTGTCACTGTTTCCATTGTTTCCCCATCTATTTGCCATAAAGTGATGGGACCGGATGCCATGATCTTAGCTTTCTGAATGTTGAGTTTTAAGCCAGCTTTTTCACTCACCTCTTTCACTTTCATCAGGGAAGCCCCATAGCTATTTGTTACCTACCATGGTAAATAAATTTAAAAAGTGATTCAAATAGGTGGGTTAGAGCAGTTGTACACGTTAGCCCATATACAGAGCACTAAGTCATGCTTTTGGGCCTCTGATCTGAGCAGGCCGAGTAGGGTATTGGTACCCACGGCTCCTAGCCACCCATCACACCACACTGTTTACAGACTGCCTTGCCCCTGATGCCTTTTCCTAGGAGGGGCCTTTTCTGGTCCTGCCTTTTCTTCTTAAACACTTGGTTTAACTTGCCTCCCCCTTATCCCCCAGTCTTGGTCCCAAGGCCCTGGTGACTGTCTCTCCTCTCTGTCCCCCATGGCTCCTCCTCCCGCTGTGGGCCCCCGGGGGCTGGGCTGGCCTTCCTCTCCTCCCTCGTCTCCTCCTCACGGCCCAGCGCCTGAGAATGGGCAGGTGAACGGTTTTCTGTTGGGGCACCTGGGGGCCCTCCGGTTGCTTCCCAGTTTGCCCGGCTCACACACTTCTTTGGCGTTGATGAACAAATTGCCTGCAAAAGCAAGGCGCTGCAGCCAGAGAGGCGTGCATTCCAGAACTTGCCCGGCTCAGGAAGCCCGAGTTCCTGGCATCCAGGCGGCGTTGGCAGGTGGTGTAAACCAGATTCCCACGTGGGCTCCTTTGGCGATGCTGCTCTGGGGACTGATGGGGATGTGGGGGAGAGAAAGGAATGCTAATCTGGGAATGAATTGTGGTTACTGGGGGCGGGGTCAGACGGTGCTGCCCTCAGCCTTTCCGGAACCAGCCGAGGGACTCCATCCAAAAGAGGAGATGCTGCGTGAGTCAGCTTAGTTCTGGTCAAGACCTTGGACCCGTTGATGTGGACCTGTATCCCCTTTCTGGCGTCTCAGTGAGCAAGCAAGGGTTTGGTCGAGTCGCATCTGTCTCTCCTTGCAGCTCTTCCTTACTGTGAAGGCTGACGCTGCTCCAGCCCTTTCTGCAGCCTCTCTCCTGTGGGTCCAGTGAAGATCAAAGATGACCCTGGCCACCTGAGAAGGCCCTCGTGAGCCAGAAGGAGGAGGACGTGCCAGGGCTCATCTGGAGGCTCAAGTGGGTCACTTCTCTGTCCCCGTCTTCCAAGCATCACGGCGGGTGCCGTCTGGCATGGCTGCAGGTCAAGCTTCCTGAGTCCCTAGCTCCTGGAGCTTTAACATCAACTGTTTCCGCATCCTCCAGCAGGAAGCTTTGTTCCCGCCCTTGTTTGCGAAGCTAGTCCTACCTCTGTGCTGGTTGTGTATTTCCCAAGCACAGTTCTGGGCCCAGGTATCATGCGGTGATAACATGAGAGTGTGGGAGCAAGTTGTCCACAGGGTCCCAGGGGTGACCTGCAGGGTGGGACTCACTCCAGGCTGATGATGAATGCCAGGCAGAGTCCCAGATCTGACCTTGGTCCAAGGAAGAGGTCCCAGAGGAGTCAACCTTTGGAAAATAAAGATAGAGAAAACTTTTGAGCTGAATTTCCTCAAACTGATGGGTGTTAGCTGGGCAGGCAGGGGTGGCCGGGACAGAGGGAGAGGAAGCTTGTATGAGTCTGACTCTTGCAGAACAAGCAAAGTTGGGTCTTCTGAGAGCCACGAGATCCCAAGCTGGGCTTCGGAACAGCCTCTGAGACCCTGGTATCCTGCTCAGAGACTATTTCTTAGTCTTCAAAATGGGCCTAGCTTCACCTAGTTAACAGAGGTTAGATGTAATTTTTAAATTGCTTTTCAGCTTTATTGAAATATTGTTTCAATACTGTACATATTTAAAGTGCACAATTTTATGTTCATGAGACTATTGTTGCTTTTCAGTTGCTAAGTTGTGTCTGACTCTTTGCAGCACGGCCAGGCTCCTTTGTACACCACTATCTCCTAGAGTTTGCTCAAATTCACGTCCATTGAGTAGGTGATGCCATCCAACCATCTCATTCTCTGCCACCCCCTTCTTTTACCTTCAATCTTCCCCAGAATCAGGATCTTTTCCAATGATTCGGTTCTTCGCATCAGGTGTCCAAAGGATTAGAGCTTCAGCTTCAGCATCAGTCCTTCCAATGCACATTCAGGGTTGATTTCCTTTAGGATTGACTAGTTTGATCTCCTTGCTGTCCAAGGGACGCTCAGGAATCTCCTCCAGCACCACAATTTAAAACCGTAACCACAGTCAAATGATGAATGTAACCATCGCTTCCTAAAACTTCCTCAAGCTCCTTGTAACCCATCCCCCCATCCTTCCCATCCTCAGATAACCACTGTCTACTGGTCTCTTTATTCTTCTACATAGACTGCTATATTATACATTATTATGCTACTGTCTATATATACATGCATATCTATACATTAGAATGATACTGTCTAGATTAGTGTAGTATTGTAATAAGTCATTAAATTTATTCATTTGGTTTAAACTGTCTGACTTTGTCCTTTTCTTCCCCTCAAAGTGTGTGTGTGTGTGTGTGTGTGTGTGTGTGTGTGTGGTTTTTCTAGGTTCTTGTATTTTAATATAAGTTAATATATAATTTAATATAAATATATATTATATATTGAATTAACAGACATCCTTATCTTGTTCTTGAACTCGGGGGAAAGAATTTAGTCTTCTACCATTAGTAATGTCAGCTGTAGCTTTTCTGTAGATGTTCTTCCTCAGGTTGAGGAATTTCCTCTAATTTCCTGACAGTATTTATAAGGAATGAGATATTAGATTTTGTGAAATAAGTCTTTTGTGTTTATTGATATGACCACCCCTTTATTCTGACAATATGATGAATTATACTATCTGATTTTCAGATGTTAAGTCAACCTTGCATTCTTTCATAAACTCCACTTGGTCATGGGGTAGGATACCCCATGTAGTATCCTTTCTGCCTATTGTTGGATTATACATGCTCACGTTTTGTTAAGAATATTTCTATCTATGTTTCTGAAGGGTATTACTCTGTAGTTTCTTGTAATATTTTCTGATTTGGGTATCAGGGTAATGCTGGCCTTGTACAAGTTAGAAAATGCCCCCTCCTCTTCAGTTTTCTGGAAGGCTTTGTGTAGAATTTGATTTTGTTTATTCCTTAAGTGGTGGTTGGAACTCTCTCATTAAGCCTCTTGGACCTGGGATATTTCTCTGTGAGAAAGATTCTAAGTACAAATTCAATTTCCTTAATAGATATAAAGCTAACCTATTAGGGTTACCTATTTATTCTTGGGTGACCTTTGGGAATTTGTGTCTTCCAAGTAATTTCCCATTTCATTAAGTTATTGAATTTATATAAAGTTGTTCATAATATTCTCTCATTATTATTATTATTATTGCCTATAGGATTTGTAGGAATGGTGCTCCTCTTATTTCTGATATTGGTAATGTCTTTTCCCTGTCTCTTTTTCCATATTTGTTTGGCTAAAGGCAAGGGCTTCCCTGGTGGCTGAGATGGTAAAGAATCCACCTGTAATGCGGGAGACCCAGGTTTGATCCCTGGGATGGGACGATCCCCCAGAGAAAGAAATGGCTACCCACTCCAGTATTCTTGCCTGGAGAATTCCATGTACAGAGGAGCCTGACATCCTAAACTGCATGGGGTCACAAAGTATGGGACACAACTGAGCAACTTTCACTTTATCAGTTTGATTTATCTTTTCAAACACTTAGCTTTTGACTTCATTATTTTATATAATTTTTCTTTTCCCACTTTACTGATTTTTATCTTTTTCTTATTTCTTAAGATGGAAGCTTTCAAGAGTTTTCTTTTTTTCTTTTTAGTTAGGTGTTTAGTTCTATAAATTTCACTGTAAGTACTGTTTTAATTGCATCTTACACATTTCAACATGTCATGTTTTTATTTTCATCCATATCAAACTACATGCTGATGTGTGCTAAGTTGCGCAGTCGTTCCCAACTCTTTGCAACCCTGTGAACCGTAACTCGTCAGGCTCCTCTCTGTCCATGGGATTCTCCAGGCAAGAATATTGGGGTGGGCTGCCCTGCCCTCCTCCAGGGGATCTTCCCAACCCAGGGATCAAACCTGTGGCTCCTGCATTGCAGGCAGATTCTTTGTCACTGAGCTACGGGGAAGCCTTACATTCTAATATTTCTTGTTGTTTCTTCTTTGACCCATAAGTTACTTAGAAGCATATTATTTAGTTTCCAAATACTGGGGAATTTCCAGATACTTTCTGGTATTGGTTCCTAATTTCACGGTGGCCAGACAACATAGCTTGCATTATTTGAATTCTTGTAAATTTATTTATTTTTTGGTCCCTATCTTTGTAAATATTTGAATGTTCTTCAAAAAGAATGTGTATTCTTCTGTTATTATTTATCATATTCTATAGACTTCAGGTCAAATTGACTTATAGTATTGTTAATGGTGTTTAGATTCTTACTGATTTTTCCATACACTTATTCTATCAATTAAGAGAGGTTTCTGAAGTGCACAACAATAACTGTGGATTCGTCTATTTCTCCTTTTAGTCCTACCAGTTTTTGTTCCAGGTATTTTGATGCTGTTTTATTAGAGGCATAAACATTTAGGGTTTCTGTCTTTTAGGTTAATTGACTCCTTTATCATTAGTAAGTGATTTTCTTAATTTGCTCTGAAGTCTGCTTTGTCTAATATTAAGATAGACATGCCATATTTCTTATTATTTTCAGCATGATATATTCTGTTTTTATTCAATTTAACCACATCTTTTTAATAAAGTGGATATATTTTAGGCAATATGTAGGTAATTCTTGATTTTTTATTCAATCTGACAATCCTTGCTTTAATTTGAGGTGTTTAGAGCATTTGCATTTAATAAGTATTGATAAAATTGAGTTTATATCTACTGCATTGACATTTGCTTTCTATTTGCCTCATATGCTATTTGCTGTCTTTTTCCTGACTTCTTTTGGATTGATGGAGAGGTTTTTATTATTTTAGTTTATGTCCTTTGTTGGCTTACTATACCTGTTTTTTATTTTTAATAAAAGTTGCTTTAGGTTTTATAGTACACATCTTAAAGTTCTCACAGTATACCTTCAAGTAATACAGCTTAAAAATTTTACAAGGCTCTATTTCCATGTTCCCTTTCCTAGCTTCTGTGCTATTCTTGTCACATTTTTTATTTCTAGCTGAGTTTTATACCTCACAATATATCATCATTATGTTTACTTGAAATAATCAATTATCTTTTTGAAAGGTTTTTTAAAAATAAGAGAATATTTCTTTAACACTTCTCCAGTATTCACCATTTCTGATGCGCACCATTCCTTTATGTACAATCTCATTTTTGTTATGATTTGCTTTCTGCTCAGAGGACTTAGTTTATCTTCGCTTGAGTGAAGTTCTGCTGATTGATAAATTTCTTCAGCTTTTGTGTATATGAAAAAGTCCTTTGTTCACATATTTTTTGGCTGGATAAATAATTCTAGATTGGCAGTTTTTAAACTTTCAGATGTTGCTCTATTGTATTCTGGCATGCAGTATTCCTGACGAGATGCTGGCTATCATTCTTATGTTTGTTCCTCTGAATATAAAGTGTCCTTCCCTCCTTCACTCCAGCTGCTTTTAAAGTTTTCTCTTTATCGCTGATTTTGGGCAATTTTATAACGAAGTGCCTTGGTGTCGTGTTCATCACATTTCTTGTGTTTGGGATTCATTGAGCTTTTTGTATTCATGTATATCTGGTTTTCACCATGTTTGGAAAAATTTCAACCATTATATTGACGTCTTCAAATATTTTTCTCTCCACCTACCTGTCCTTTAGGGACTTCAATTACACATACATCAGGCTGTTTGAATTTATCCCACTAAAGCTCTGTTCATTTTTTTCCCAGTCATTTTACTCTGTACTTTTACTTTGGATGTCTTTTACTTCCACTGAATCTACAAGGGTACTAATTTTTTTTTTTCTATACTGTGTCACCTGCTGTTAATTCTAGACATCTTCTAAAATTTTTTATCTTTATTTTAAAAAATGTGGTGGGAGAATAACTGAAAGTTTTGTTAGTTTCAAGGCTACAGCAAAGTGATTCCGTTATACATATATATTCATTCTTTTTCAGGTTGTTTTTCTGAATCGGAATATCGAGAAGAGTATCAAGTAGAGTTCTCTGTACTATGCAGCAGGTCCTTTTTGGTCATTTAATCTTATATGTAATAGTGTGTGTGTGTTAACCCCAAGCTCCTGAGGGATCACTCCCCTCCACTTTCCCCCTTTGTAACCACGTTTGTTTTCAATATCTGAAAGTCTGTTACTACGGTTTTGTAAATAAATTTATTTGTATCATTTTTACATTAAATTCCATGTATGAGTGATATCATAAGATATTTGTCTTTCTCTAACTTATTTCACTTAATGTGATAATCTCTAGGTACTATCTATGTTGCAGCAAATGGCATTATTTCATTCTTTTTAATGGGCGAGTAATATTCCATTGCATACATGTAACACATCTTCTTTATCCATTCCTCTTTCGATGGACGTTGAAGTTGCCATGTGACTCGGCTGTTGTAATTGTGCTGCAGTGAATATTATGGTGTACACAGCATCTGTCTCCTTTTTTTTTCAATTATGGTTTTCTCCAGATATATGCCCAGGAGTGGGGTTGCTCGTCATATGGCAGTTCTATTTTTAGTTTTTAAAGAAATCTCCATACTGTCCTCCATAGTAGTTATATCAGTTTACATTCCCACTGACAGAGTGAGGGTTCCCTTTTCTTCACACCCTTTCCAGTATTTATTGTTTGTAGACTTTTTGATGATGGCACTTCTGACCAATGTGAGGTGATACCTCACTGTAGTTTGGATTTGTGTTTCTCTGATAATTAGTGATGTGGAGTATCTTTTCATGTGATTTTTGCCCATTAGTGTAGACATCTTTTTAAAAAAGTGCTATCAATTCAGTTTATATCTTTTTTACATCTTATGTATCTTTTCAACATTAGGTTTTCTTCCACCCTCCTAGTGTACAAAATCTTAGTTATAAACAATATTTAGCACCTTTTCTACTAACTCCATCATCTGTATCCTTGCTGGGTCTGTTTCAGTTGATCTTTTCTCCTGAGTATGAATAATCTTTTCTTGGTACTTTGCATTCTTAACAATTTTTGATTGGATGTCAGAACTGTAAATTTTATTTTGTTCCGGGTGCTGGGTATTTTTGTATCCCTTTACACATCCCCGAGCTTTGTTCTTGGGAGCCATTATGTTACTTGGAAATAACTCAGTCCTTTTGAGGCTAACTCTTCAGCTTTGTTAGGCAAGATCAGAATGGCCATTAGCGGAGGGCTAATTTTACCCCGCTTTGGAGACAACTTCCTTCTGAGTACTCTTCCCGATGCCCTGTGCCTTACAAGGTTTCTCTGTTTCTCCAAGAATACTAACTATTTATAGCCCTCTGTGAACTTCAAGATGGTTCTCTCTGTTCCTTCCTGGTGGGTCTCTCCTGGTCTCCTCTGCACGTGACGAGCACTCAGCTGAGGTCTCCAGGGAGACCCTCCGCAGGACCACAGAGCTCTCTCTCCAAGCAGCCTACCCCCTCCTGCAGCTCCTCCTCTCCAGAACGCGGCCCTGCGGTCCCAGCCTCCTTGGCTCCCAGGTCTCAGCTCCTTCTCCTCACTTGCGGGAGAACCCCAGGCTCGGTTTGGGTCGTCCCTCTCTGCAGCGTGACGTGGGAACATTTTCTAGGTAGCACGTGAAGGCAACCATCGGGCTGATTTCATTTGCTTGTTTCTCAAGGATCACTGTTCTGTGCTTGCGTGCTGGCCAATATCTGAAAATTACTATTTTTTTAAGTGGTTTTGTCTGTTTGTTAATGTGAGAGGGTAAATCGAGTCCTGATGGCTAAATCAATGTCAGAAGCAGAAATTCTATGTATTTTTTTTATTGTGGTAAAAATATACGTAGTATGAAGTTTACCATTTGAAGCATTTTAAGAGAATAGTTCAGTGCCATTAAGTACATTTGCATTGTAGGGCAACCGCCACCACCATCCGTCTCGAGAACCGTTTTCATCTTCCCAAACTGAAACTCTGTCCCCATTAAACACTAACTCCCTCTTCCCTTCTCTGGCGCGCACCATCCTTCTCTCCTCTCTCTATGAATCTGATTTCTCTGGATACCTCATGTAAGTGGAACCATAAAATTGTTGTCCTTTTGTGTCTGGCTTATTTCACTAGTGTGATGTCTTCAGGGTTTATCCGTGCTTTAGCATGTGTCAGAATTTCCTTTTTAAATTTAAGCTGAATAATATTCCATTGTATGACTATACCACACTTTGTTTATCCATTCATCAGTTGATGGACATTTGGGTTCTTTCCATCTTTTGGCTGTTGTGAATAATGCAGCTCTGAATATGGTGCGCAAATGTCTTTTCAAGAGCTGCTTTCAGTTCTTTTGAGTGTACACCCAGAAGTGGAATTCCTGGATTATATGGTAATTCTGTGTTTAATTTTCTGATGAACCACTGGATCCTTCTGGAACAGCTGCACTGTTTTACATTTCTGCCAGCGATGCACCAAGATTCTGACTTCTCCACATCCTCACTAACCCTTGCTATTTTATGTGTTTGTATAGTAATGATCATAATGAGTGTAAGCTTCATCATACATATGTAATCCTCAAACTTTCCTCTGCCCGCCTGAAAGAAGGGCCTCTTAGAGGGTGGGTGTGGGGGGTGGTCATGATCCTAGGTGGCCTCAGCCTACAGCTGCTTGAAGCGGGTCTTCGGTTCTTGGCCAGAGGTTGAGGTTGGGTCACAATGGTGAGAGCAGCAAATCCTAGCCATTAGACCTGTGGTCAGTGACAAGGCCCTGGCCCTTCAGCTTTGCAGGAAAAGAATTCCCACAAAGATGGAAAGTGGTGAAGCAAGCAAAGTATTTATTAGAAGGAAAGAGAGCAAAGTACATGTGGACAGACACACGGGTGGACTCTTGAGAGTGTCCCTGAGTCGGGCCCTCGTGGTAGTTTGAGTTATTATTATGGGGCATTTCTTATGGTTTTCCTCTGATCGGTCATTTTGATTTGCCCAGTTGCGTGTCTCAGGGTCCTCCCGTGTGCGCGCACGCATCTCTCAGCCAAGATGGATCCCACTGCAAAGGCTTATGGGTAGTTGGCGTCAGTTAGCATCACTCCCCTTTGACCCCCAAGGCGTCTTTCTGCGCACGTGTGGTCAGGGGCGTCTCCTGACTTCGAGAATGAGACTGTGGTCTGGGCAGGACCCAGCCTCCTATTGTTACCAAGTCCCACCTTGCTCAGTCCACATCGTGATATGCTAATAAATCCCAGACAAGGGGTCAAGACAAGGAAGAGACTTTATTTGGGAGCGGACTGACCGAGGAGATGGCAGGCTCTGCTGTGTTTAGTCGCTCAGCTGTGTCCGAGGCTCTTTACGACCCCATGGACCATAAAGCTCGCCAGAATCCTCTGTCCATGGAGTTCTCCAGGCAAGAAATACTGGAGTGGGTCGCCATGCCCTCCTCCAGGGCATCTTCCCAACCAGGGATCAAACCCAGGTCTCCTGCATTGCAAGTGGCGCCCTTTACTGTCTGAGCCGCCCGGAAAGCCCACGGCAGGCTAGTGCCTCAAAACTGTCCCAAAAATTCCTTTCAAAATATATATTTAAATAAAATGTTGACAAAAAACAAACAAACAAACAAAAATGAACACCTTGCAGGGGGCCGAATTCTTTTCTGGATCAGAGATGGCGGGGGAGAGATAAGGAGACAAGTCAAAAGGTGAGTCAACCCTTGCGGAGGTTCACGAGAATGGCAGGCCTCCGGCAGGGGGATGGATGTGTTAGTTTCACTTCCTTACAGTTGTTTCCCAGGTGGTCAGGCTCAGGTTATCTCCCTGAGGCCAGTATGTCTGTCTGCAATAACAAAGCTGCAGGATGAGGGTTAAAGTCACAGAAGCAGACCCCGCATACATTCACAATTAACGTTTCCCAGTTAGTTATCTCAATTATTCTGCCATTCTTGGCAGGGCTTGTCCTGACCACACATGCGCAGAAAGACTGCCAAGACAATTCTTGTCTTGGAGTTTTGGACCACAGGAAGTGAATCTCCAGTGACTTTACCCTGGGGAAGTACGTGCCCATCCACCTCCTGCCTCACCTTTAACTCACTGCACTGCCAACTCCCTGTGACCGTCTCCACACCTGGTGGTCCCCGCAGTGCCCAGCGAGCCCGGAGTATTCTGTGCGTGGCTTGGTTGGCAGGCGAGGCCGAGGAACCAGCGCTGGGCAGCTCAGTGAGTGGCTGCGGCCAAGGTCAAGCAAGGTTAGGGAAGGGGTGGCAGACGGGGCTAGAGTGCCTCCTGGGGCCACGCTTCCCTGGGACTCAGGAATCTGAGCTTCCTCCCAGTAGTTAAGGGAAGATTCCAAGTCGGAGCCCATCTGTGGTTCAGAAATCACATGGACCGCAGCAGCTTGGAGGGCACGTGAGACGAAGAGGCTCTAGGAGACCAGTGGGGACGTGGGCGTGAAGGGTCGATTGCCTCGGAGGCTCTGAGCTGGACCCGAGAATCTGTTCACACCCCTTGCCCGCGATGGCCGGGCCCCTGGCCCAGGGGGACGTGTGTCCCCATGCACAGCACGTGCATTTGGGGTGTGTTTGGAAACTCACGGATTATACAGAAATAGAATAAACTGTGAAAGGGGAGAGGAACGAGTCTCAATCTGGGTGGAAATCTTCGGTTTCTCTAATCTGTGAAGGTGAGAACAGGGATTTCTCAAGCAGCAAAAGCTGCTCATCTTAGTAGCTCAGAAAACAAGAAGGAGATCAAGTTCTCTTCTGCTGAACATGTGTTCCTGGAGTTTCGGGTTTCCCTCTGTCCGTTTCCCCTCCTCTTCCCCTTACGGAAATGACAGCTTCACACTGCAGAGAACAGGAAGACAAAAGACTCGTGTTTGTTTTTCCCGGTGGTGCTAATGGCTTTTTCTGTTCTCAGATTTGGGTCTGCCTCTGGGTAACTGGCAAAGAGAGATGTGCCATTTGTCATTAAAAAAATTAAAAACATTTGAAGTGAATTCTAAGTGTTTAGTTTTCGAAATAAAATAAACCTTCACATTTTACGAACTGATAATTTTGGCTACATTGAGCAATGCATAATACATGCAGTTTTAGGTGTTTGCGGACTCTTTTAAAGGCTCGGCAAGTTCCGTGAAGGAATTGGAAATGATATGATTGCATCAGTGGAGAAGTTTGCTGGTCCTACTCCACCGGTCTCAGTTTTAGTGTGATTTATATCGCTAGAAAGGAGTTCTGGGACAACTTGCGTCGTCCAGTACAACCGGGACTGACTTCTCTCAACTCTGGCTGGCCTCCGTGTGCTGGGGGCTGAATTGTCCACACATTCACTGCCCTGTCCTCTCTATTTGTTCTCTTCCTGGTTGACCGCCTGCTTCCTACCCTCTTATAGAGGCTGTCAAACAGAGTGAAATAAGTCAGAAAGAGAAAAATAAGCATCATATATTAATGCATGTATGTGGAGTCTAAAAAAATGGTAGGGATAATCTTTTTTTGCAAAGCAGAAATAGAGACACAAAGAACAAATGTATGTATACCAAGGGGAGAAGGAAGGGTGGGAGCCGTCGGGAGACTGGGATTGGCATATGTTGTTGTTCAGTTGCTAAGTCGTGTCTGATTGTTTGGGACCCCGTGGATTGCAGCATGTCAGGCTCCTCTGTCCCCTGCTGCTATCTCTTGGAATTTGCTCAGATTCATGTTCATTGAGTTAGTGATGCTGTCTAACCATCTCATCCTCTGTCGTCCCCTTCTCCTCCTGCCCTCAGTCTTTCCCAGCACCAGAATCTTTTCCAATGTGTTGACTCTTTGCCACAGATGTTCAAAGTATTGGAGCTTCAGCTTCGGCATCAGTCCTTCCAATGAATATTCAGGGTTGATTTCCTTTAGGATGGACTGGTTGGATCTCCTTGCAGTCCAAGGGACTCTCAAGAGTCTTTTCCAACACCACAGTTCGAAGGCATTGATTCTTTGGCGCTCAGGCTTCTTTATAGTTCAACTTTCACATCCAGACATGACCACTGGAAAAACCGTAGTTCTGACTGTACAGGCCTTTGTTGGCAAAGTGATGTCTCTGCTTTTTAATACAATGTCTAGGTTTGTCATAGTTTCCTTTCCAAGGAGCAAACATCTTTTAACTTCATGACTGCAGTCACCATCCATAGTGATTTTGGAGCACAAGAAAATAAAACCTGTCATTGCTTCTACTTTTTCCCCTTCTATTTGCCAGGCATTGATGGAACCAGATGCCATGATCTTAATTTTTCGAATATTGAGATTTAAGCCAGCTTTTTCAGTCTTCTCTTTCACCTTCATCAACAGGCTTTTTAGTTCCTCTTCACTTTCTGCCATTAGAGTTGTATCATCGGCATATGTGAGGTTGTTGATATTTCTCCCGGCAGTCTTGATTCTAGCTTGTGATTCATCCAGCCCAGCATTTCGCAGACATATACACACTGTTGATACTATGTATAAAATAGGCAACTAATGAGAACCTACTGTATAGTACAGGGAACACTGCTTAATGCACTATGGTGACCTGAACGAGAAGGAAGTCCAAGAGGGAGGGATATATATATATATAAATATATGTATAGCTGATTCATTTTGCCGTACAGTGGAAACTGACAGAATTGCAAAGCAGCTGTACTCCAATAAAAATTTTAAAAAAGAGTCCATTTGCCTCTTGCATAACTTACTCTGGGGTTACTTTTTACTGCTTGTGAAGTTTGGTGGTCATGTTCTAGCAGCAATGACAGATCTCCATGAAGTTTCTTACTAGAACTTCTCTGTTTTCGAAAAAGGGCCTCTGGTTATTTGCAAAAAAAAAAAAAAAGCCTGCAGAGCTGTGAAAAGAGGCTAATACCTTTCTGTTTCTAATGATATTTTTATGAAGTTCCCAGGGGGAGGTGAGGAATTCTGTTTGAGGGGAAAAAAAAAAAACAAGCCTCCAACATTGCTATTAATGTTGATGGAAGCTTTACTCATAATTGAATGAATGATCCTAATTTGATAAAATACAGTCATTAGGAGCTCAGCTTTGGAATCTCCTGCGTATTTCGAAGCATGGCTACAATATAACAAACTTAATTGATTCCTCCCAAACAAGCAGAGACTATGAAATTCCAGGGAAAAGATTTACCGTGAACAGAATTTGAATATCAGAAAATAGAACTGAATTCACGATTCTCTAACAGAAGATGAAGCATCCTTTGGGGAAGAGGCCTTCATGGATTCCGAAGACCAAAGTCTAGAGGGGCCATGTCCTTCATTCCCATGGAGAAAGCACAGGCTGAGCTCTGGGCATCTTCCTCCCCGCCCTTCTCCTCTTTGTCGTGGGTGTGGCCAGGGAGGCAGAAGACCACAGTCCCAGAAGGGGAAACTTCTGGCCCGGGAGGAGAGAGGAGGCAAAGCTTCCGGACACCGGACACGGTGTTAAATGTTCTCAGGAGGGGACTGTTCAACCTATCACTCCCCCCACTGCCATTCCCCATCATTTGTGAGGTTGTATCTTTGTACCTAGGCTTCCCAGGTAGCAGTGGTAGAGAACCCACCTGCCAATGCAGGAAATGCAGGAGCTGCGGGTTCAGTCCCTGGGTTGGGAAGATCCCCTGGAGGAGGGAATGGCAACCCTCTCCAGTATTCTGGCCTGGAGCATCCTAGGGACAGAGGAGCCTGGCGGGCCACAGTCAGTCCATGGAGTCACAAAGAATCAGACATGACTGAGCACATATGCTTTTTCTTTGTGCTTAATGAACTGATGTTGTAACAGATGAACTGCTTATTTTACCAACTTATTAAGTTTTCGTGAGTGCCGTGTTAGCCTTGGGCCGGCAGTGGTGAGCTGGGGAAAGTGAACCTGCCTCTCAGTGGGGGAGACACCCATAGCACAAAACAAGTCAGAATGAATGGTTTCATCTCGGTTGTCATGGGTCACGTGCAGGAGACACTGCGAAGGCCTGGGAGGAGCAGGGTTGACTCCAGGTTGAGGGCAGGGAGAGGAAGCCTTCCCTGAGGAATTCAGGTTTGGACAGGATGAGTCACTTGTCCTAGGTGGGGAGAGGCGTTCCCAGCAGATGGCGTGGTCCGTGGGGGCCCTGACACAGAAAGGGGCAGGTTATGGAGAAGGTAATGGCTGGGACCTGCGGAGAGGAGGGCAGGCATGGAGTCAACCAGCGGAGGTGGGCGCTCCTGGACCCTCAACAAGCCTTGCCTCGTGGCAGCGATGTTTTGACCCTTTCTTCTGGGCACTGCTTCGCCCACCTCCTCATGTGTCCTGCCTGCCTGCTCAATTGTGTCCGATTCTTTGCAACCCCGTGGGCTGTCACCCACCAGACTCCTCTGTCCATGGGATTCTCTAGGCAAGAATACTGGAGTGGGTTGCTCTTTCCTCCTCCAGGGGATCTTCCTGATCTAGGGATTTAGCCCCTGCCTCCTGAGTCTCCTACATTGGTAGGCGGATTCTTTACCACTGAGCCACCTGGGAAGCCCCAGAGGCTGACTTGTCAGGAGTGGGTTATTTCTGGACTAATTGGACAGTTTCATCTGCAAGGCCTTCCAGCACCTGGAGTGGGCTCCAGTGGCCGAGGAGCGCAAGCTGCAGCCCCAGACACCCCCCACCCCGCCTCCCCGCCACCCGCACCACCCCTGACCACGACTTGCTCTGTTCTCTGCAGCCTGAGGTCCTTCTCTTGGAAGAGGCGATGGCAGCCGCTGAGGAGTCGAGTGTCTTCTTTGTCCCTGGCATCTGTTCCCAATACACCATCTGCCCTAGACAGCAAGCCCACGTCTTTCTTCCTGTTCTTCCTTCCCCACTTCTTGTTTGGACTACGGCAGGGGAGGAGTCATCTGAGCTCTGGAGCAGGGATCCTGAGAGGGTTATGTGGGGGAAAGGGGGCCTGGGCAATTCATCTTTGCTCTGGGCTCTCACACCCCCTCTTCTGGGCATTACCTGCCAGGATGCCCATCTTTGCTTCCTGGACTTTGCTCTCAGAGGGCTGGAGTGATGCAAGGAAATTAGTCCTTCCCAGCAAATGGAGGAGAGGAGTTCAGTGTCCCCCCTCCTCCCCGCCCAGATGAACACTGCCCCAGCAGGCTGAAGATGTAGGCGAGAATCACCTACATTATCTAATTAAAAAAAAAAAATCCTCCAAGCAAATTGGACAGAGGACTGATGCAGCGAGAGATGCTGAAAAGAAAAACCTGTTTCCTTCTCAAAGTGTTATCAGTGACACGCCATATGGTTTTTGCCAAACCATTTGGCTGCTGTAAGATTTTCTATTCCCAATTGTAAAACCGAGCTAATAGAATTTGCCACCCCACCAGGATATCACAAACGCTAATCAGAATGTCTATAAATGCCTTTGAACTCCTTGTGAAAAACATGCAACCAAAATACCAAGTGAGATTTATATAAATGTCATCCTAACCCCAAATGTCCATTATGAAAGTGGGAATTTAGGGCTTACGTGGACGCATTTATTGCAGTTCTCACAGAAATGACACACGACTGGATACCCTGAGTTTTACTTATTTATTTTTCAACAAGGTTGTGAAATATGCCAGGTTGAGGTTCAGAAAATTTTCAAATAAAAACTCTGTTATGCAAGCCAGTTTGCACTTAGGGGAGTGTCTCTGAAGACCTGGGTCCGTTCTGTGTGCCGCGGTCAAGACCCCCTAGCCTTTCATCCTCTGATCTTTGGGGTATGCAGTCATGTATCACCTTAATGCTGGAGCCTTTCTCTTTCCTTTTCTGCTGGGAGAATTAAGGAAAAATCTCTGCCTATTGACAGATCAGCAATGGTTTATCCCTTAGGAAGCCCCATGACTGTTTATTTGACTTTCTGATACAGCTTAATTACACTTAAGTCTGTGTGTTTACTTCGGAGATCTCCAGAAAGAGTAGAAAAGATCTAGCAACCCCAAATTAGTTTAGGAACCAGCATGTCCCTTGCTTAAAGGAACACAGTAAACATTTCAAAAGAGCCTGCCAGCTCATTATCCAACTCTCTGTCTTCAGAGACTTCAGGGAAAACAGCAGTAGTTAAGCGATGTTTGCCAAAAGCAAATCTGGGAATGGGTGTTGATTTTTAAAGAGAAGGAGAGAGGGGCTCGCTGCTGGTTGCAGGTTCTCCTGGTCGGTGGCATGGAGGCGGAGGTCCCTTTCGGCAGGCTTTTCAGGAGGAACTATGGTCCCTCCTTGCCCTCCCTGCTCTTGGAGGTCGGGGGACAGGGGTCCCTCTTAGTTGAGTCACTGAGGTATCGTGTGTCCAGCTGGTTCCCTGAGAGATGAGACACAGCTCCCCGAGTCTGGAGAAACAGTCTTTACTTGTCCTCAGTCGATTCTGCCCTAGAACTCGGGGGTTTGGCCACATGCTCAGAAGTTCCGGACCCTTAAATGCAAGTAGGACTGTGCTTCTCATCACAGCGTGGAGTGCCTCCCCGCGTCCCCCAGCTCTGAATATAGCCTCTTTAATACAGAGGCAGAGTATAATGAACACATCTTCTGGCTATTGGAGAGTCTGATTTCTTTAGAAAGAAGTAATTTCTTCAAAGAAATGTGGTTTTGTGACATGCATCTGAGTGGTTAAAAAAAAACCTTGCATTAGCTACTTCTCTCTCCCCCCACCTCCGCACCCCACCACGAAACAACTACCGCCAGAAAGCGGCACAATGACCGCTCAGAGTCGGCCACGTTTCTTTCCAGCACTTTGGATCTTGTTCTCTTTTGCACCCTGGGGAGTTGGAAGTCTGGAGCAGCTGGCCAGCCATCGCTCCCCCTACCTCCTGGTGACGCTTGAAAGTCTTCATTTTGTTGTATAGGTCACAGGTCAGCCCATCCATGTGGATTCTTGTAATTGCATAGGACGTGCTTTGTGTGGGCCGATTACATCTTTTCTTTTGGGCCCAAAGGGGGCCGTTCATTAGTCTGCTGTCTGTGCCTAAGGCTGACCTGAGCCGTCTGGAGGCAGATCTTCCATGAAACTCCCTGGCGTTACTTTATCCCCGGGAATCTTAATTATGAGGCATTACCAGGGTGGGTGTAGGAAGGAGCCTCTGTTCACCCCGGGGTGCAGCCCTGGGGGAGGGCCCCCTGATTTTCTGTGCACAATATGAGGCACCTGGAAAGCTCTGTGGCAAATAGCTCCAAAGCTGTGGAAGAGGGAGTGTGACTGTGGCCCCCGCTTTGCCACCAGATCTTTGCAAACTGCTTCCTTTCTTGTGGGTCCTGTTTTTCTTTTCTGCCAAAGGTTGGAGGGAAGAGAGGTCTCAGTTATGCCCGGACCTGTTTCCATCCCCCATCCTCATGCAGTTGATAACAAGGCCCTTCTGCCCCTTGTTCTCCTGGTAGGAGGGCGGGCTGAGCCGGAGAAGACAGCCCGAGCTCGGTGAGATAGCCCGAGCGCGGTGCATGCCTCCTGGTGGGGCTGTGACCCAGGCAGGGCCTAAGGTGGTGATGGAGGGGAGTCACTGACCGCTTCTGTTTCCTTTTACACATCGGAGGTCACCTGGAAGCTCCTTTGTCCTTACCTGTCACTCTTGCCAAGACCCCTCCCCTCCCAGCCTTTTAAAAAATATTTATTTTTTGGACAGAGGAGCCTGGTGGGCTACAGTTCGTGGGGTCGCAAAGAGTTGGACATGACTGAGTGATGCTTGCATTTCGGGCTGCACTGGGTCTCGTTGCTGACAGCGGGGTCTCCTCTGCCGTTGCAGCACGCAGGCCTCTTGTTGCGGTGGCTTCTCTTGCTGTGGTGCATCGGCTCCAGGCACATGGGCTTCAGGAGCCGCTGCCTGTGGCCTCAGCAATTGTGCATGGGCTCGGTTGCTCTGCTGCGTGAGGACCCTTCCTGGACCAGGGATAGAACCAGTGCCTATCCAGTTCTATCTGCCTGCATTGCAAGGTGGATTCTTAACTGCTGTGCTCCCGAGGAAGGCTGTTTTCTTTTTAGCCTAGTAGCATGCAGGAATCTTATTTCCATCTGAGCCACCAAGGAAGCCCAAGAATACTACAGTGGGGAGCCTATCCCTTCTCCGGTGGATCTTCCTGACCCTGGAATTGAACCGGGGTCTCCTGCATTGCAGGCAGATTCTTTACCCCCTGAGCTATCAGGGAAAAAGCCCTTAGTTCGCCCACTAGGGATCAAACCCGTATCCCCTGCCGTGGAAGCACAGATCCTAACCACTGGACCACCAAGCTCTTCTTATCATACTAGCATATTATTCAAGCCCCCGCTGCCTTTGGGGAAGAGACTCGGGGCCTCTCTGGCATTTCAAAGGCCACCCTCCTCTTTCCACTTGGTTTGCAAAGAAAGTTCTGGGGGTGGGGAGAGGTGGTGTGTTTGCACTGGAGCCTCCTTGATGGAAAAGGGGTCACGATTGGGCCCTCTGCTCTTCCTTACAGGGAAGCAGCGTGTGCTGCCCTGGGGCTGCTGAGCAGGAACAAGGCTGCTGGTGGTGCGGGGTGACCCCGAGGAGCTGTCCCGTTGGAGCCCAGTTGGGGCGCAGAGCTGTGATGAACCTGACAAGTGTCTCCATGGCTGTGGGCACTGCCTGCTGGACCGGGCCGGGCATTTCTCAGCTCCCCCTGCTACCCCTCCCATGCTTTAGCAGTGAGCGCCGAAACATCAGCTCGTCCCCCAACATAAGCTCAGCGCATGCTTTCCTCTGGGTTTGCCAGGTGGTTCACAGGTAACTAGCTCCGCTGGTGATGCTCTGGCTGTGGTGGAGCCAGGGGCAGGTGTGGAAGGGAGGCTGGGGGGCCATGGAGAGCTGGGTGTGGGGCCACGGAGAGCTGGGTTTTGAGCCAGCAGCTGCCCCACACTCTCTCCCGAAGCCTTTTCCAGGCCCCGCCTGCAGTCCTGGGCCAGTGGGGGCGTCCCCGGGGGATAGCACTGGAGCAGAGCCCGCCAGCCTGCTTGCCGTGGGTGAGCCTGCATTTAATGTAGCAAAGGAGTTGCCAGGGGCCAAAATTATAAATCACTGGAGCCAGGAGGCAAGAGCCAGCCTCAGACTTGGCTCTCCGGAGCTGAAAGCCTCCACCTGGCTTGTCGTGATCAACTTCTGAGCCTCAGAGAGTTCTCCAAAAGAATCCACAAGTTTGAAGAGACAGAGGGAGAGTGCTCTCGGGGGTTTAATTTGGTCAGAATTTATTTAGCGCAAGCACAGCTTTTGGCACGGTGGGTCTCTGACACCCTCTGTTTCCTTTTTCCACCTTTTTTCCCACCCCACCCCTGCTTTCTGTTCTCAGCACTGGTCTTCTCCCTTCCCTCTCCCTTTATAACAGGAAAGTCTGTAAGAAGCACTTTTACCTTCTAATTCCCACCCTCATCACCCATCACGCCACCATCATCACGGCCGCACACCTTACAACCCTGAGCCTGAACAGCTTAAAAACAGCACGATTTTGAAGAGAGTACATCGCGTCTGAGAGGCCAGGTTTGGAATCACGTGAGACTTCGGATTAATTTGTAATGTTCAAGTCTGTCCTACTAACTGGGAGGGATAGATCTCCCAACCTAGAATGGGTTTTATTCTCCACTATCCCCTTGAAATCCTTTCTGGAACAAGGTGGGAACAATCAGTCAAGTAAGTCCATTTTCAACACATGCGGTGGAATATGGATCCTTGCAAATGACTACTTTCTTTCAAGCACCCGGAGCCAGGCTCCACTACAAATGTGTTAAAAAGAGAAACAGGCTGGAGGGGAAAAGCTTCGAAAGAGCAGTCGATGGAGTCCCTCGACACGGCTCTTGAACACTCCTCCTGCCTCTTCATGGCTGGGAGTGGGAAGAGTAGGTTTGCATCTTTGGGGGTAGAATACCTGCCCCCAGCCTTGGAGAGCCGGGAAGGGCCACCCGGGGAGGAGGTGCAGGCTAATTACCCGTCCTGAGCACGTATGAAGCCCCAGCCTGTAACACACACGAGAGGTGCTTGAGGTCTCACTGGTCCTTTTCCACCCTAAGCTGCTGCTGTAGCCTCCCGTCTTGCAGAGGAAGGGAGCGGGCTGCTGGCTGGCGCAATTACGGTGTGTGCCCACGGGAGGCGAGTGCTTGAGCTGCGCTTGAGTTCAGCGTGATGGTGGGGGAACTGCATCCTCCGGAATCCACATGTTGATGTCTCGATCACCCCGACCCCCACTTCCTCACAACGTGACCTTATCTAGAGTGGCATTGCCGAAGTGTACTTCGTTAAGATGAAGTGCTGCTGGAGTAAGTCGGGCCCCAAATATGACCGTCATTCTTACCATTGTCGTTCAGTTGCTTGGTCGTGTCCGACTCTGCAACCCCATGGACTGCAGCACGCCAGGCCTCCCTGTCCATCACCAACTCCCGGAGTGTGCTCAAACTCATGTCCATCGAGTCGGTGATGCCATCCAGCCATCTCATCCTCTGTTGTCCCTTTCTCCTCCTGCCTTCAATCTTTCCCAGCATCAGGGTCTTTTCTAACGAGTCAGTTTTTTGCATCAGGCGGCCAAAGGATTGGAGCTTCAGCTACACAAAGGAGAAATTTGGACACACGTGTGTGTGCGCACATGCACACACACAGGATGCCATGTGAAGATGAAGGCTGAGATCTGGTGGATGCTGCTACAAACCAAGAAATGAGAAAGATTGGCAGCAAACAGCAGAAATAGCCAGCAGAGAGGGACAAAAGACAGAATACATTTTGCCTCCGAGCCTTTTGAAGGAACCAGCCCTGCCGACACCCTGATCTCAGACTTCCAGCTGCAGAACCCTGGGGCCACAGCTCTGCGGTTTGAGTTGCCCTGTCTGTGGTTCTTCGCTCTGAGGGCCCTGGCAGAGGTGCCAGATCTGTGCCTTTCCGACGTGTTTCCCTGATTCTCAGCTGAGTGATGAGAAGACTTCCAGGGCGTCGGGCATCTTCGCGCCTCTGGTGAGGGTAGGAAGGGGGCAGGCTTGCCGTCTGGGGTCCTGCGTCCCCACATGCAGATTCTTGCTTGGCTGTCCTCAGCCCTTCTCTCCCTGAGCGCCATCCGCTCACTCCCGTGGCTCCCAGGGTCCTCCCATGTCTGCACTTGTGTTTGGGCCGAGGTTCCTGAAGAGCGCTCCCTCGGGGCTCCGTCTATGATGCACAGCGGCCGTGTGGAGGTGAATGCCCCGCAGAAGTGGTTTAAGCAGAACCCACTAGTGGGGCCCTTGGAAAGGTTTATATTTTGATAATGGGCTTTTTTCCCTCCTGGAAATGTATCTGTTATGGGGACAGAGTCAAAAAGAACTTGCGACCCCTGGGGCGTGGTCTGCGGGCTGGGGTGGTGGAGAAGGTGGCGGGGGAGGAATGTGAGACAGAAGGTCGGTCCTCGGCCGGTGACCCTGCAGAGCTGCCTGGCAGGGCCGCCCCCGGGTGTGGTGGTCCTGTGGGTCACGGTGGACCCGGAGCCACCTGGGTCCATGCGGAGCTCCTCGAAGATGGCCTTGGGGTTGGGAAAGGAGGCGATCATCTAAGGAGAGAGCTGACGCTGGCGGTGTGATGGCAGCCACGCTGGCCGAACGTGGGACCCTCTTCAGTCACCTGCCTGGCTCTGATCTCCCGAAACCCCTTCGAATCTCAGAGCCACCCCACCTGTGTGAGGAGGCTGACAGTGCGGGTTTTGGGGTTTCCCGAGGGCTCAGGTGGAGAGCTCAGGCGGGGCCCACTGTGAAGGTTATAGCTCCCCTCCCTTCGTCTCCCCAGGTGAGCGCTGGACTGGGAGGGGTGCTCATCCTACCTGTTGCCTGTGAGTTTCCTCTGTGCCTTAGACAGATCATCTCCCCTTGGGTCCCTATTCCCCACCTCCCCTGTGTAATGACACCTGAGATTCCTTCCAACTTCAGTGGGTTTTCTGGGAAATTATAGATGTGCTCTGGAGGGACAGTGGACTCTGGGAAGTCAGGCCCTTCGTGGGGGTGACAGCCCCCCTGGAAGGAGACACCAGCTCTGTGGCCAGTGTGGTGTGTGTGTGTGCGTGTGCATGCGTGTGTGAGTGCCCCTGAGCCCCTTAGAACCACCGACGAGGATGACAGCCATGCTCTCAGACTGTTTGGGATGTGTCTGGGGTGTCAGGACGCTGTCGATGTGTTGTGAGCTTCATTTGGAAATTTCAGTATTTAATTCAACTCAGTGGAGCTGTTCACCACCGATAAAGCCAAATGCCAGGAGATGTTCAGAGGCCCTGAACCCCTGTCCTTTATTGTGAATGCTGGGTCTGTATTATATCTGTGGTGTTGACCTAGCGGCCACACCGGATATTTCCCTTTGGAGGAAAAATGGGAACCTTTATTAAAAACAACTAAATATTACTGACCAGACTGATTCATGAGCGACAGCGATGCGGCACGACTGTTAAAGAAAGTTTATAACTAGGTGATTCTGACAGTTTTTTACTGTTTCTTCATGACTTTGGCCCCTTGGCGTCACTCTGCCTTACAATTCATGCTCTCCACGGAAGAGGAAACATTCCTGGACCCTCCGTGTGGTCGAGGGGTTGGACGTGGGACTTTTCTCTCTCTCTAATCTCTGCTAATAATATTGAGAGATGCAGGCCTGGCTTTCCAAGATGCCCTCTCCGAGCTCCAAAAGCTAAGGAAGAGAGAGAGAGAGAGAGAGAGAGAGAAGAGGCAGAAAGAGCTTTTGGCCATGGGATATTTCTGTGCCTTTGAGAGTGTTAATCCCTGTGGCTTTCCCCTGCGAGAATAGAGCAATTTTCCACTCTCATCAAGAAGAAAGAAGACTTCCCACTCCAGACAGGAGCTCGCGGGGGCCTCTATGCTGCTCTGGAAATTGCATGAAATGTCGATACCGTAGACAGGCATAGACATTCAGCGCTCCCTTGCAGCTTCGCTAACAACCACCCTGGGGTCCGCCGCCTGCCCTAGCGACACACTTTCGTTAGCGGTGTGGTCCAAATGATGGTTTCAGAAAGAGCCGCCTGCTCGGGGCCTCAGACCATCTCCTGGTGAGAGTGCTTTAGGCAGGAAGCGGCACGGGATTTTAGGCAGAATTGCGCTGCCTGTCTGAGCTGAGGCTTACCACGTGGATGCAATTACTTGGCCCCCTGTACTGTTCAGCTGCAGAGGGTGCGGCAGCAGTGGGGGTCCTCATCTTTCCGCCCAATTTTAAGCTCATGAAGGGAACGTTCTGTCCTGTGCATCAGTGAACTCACTAGGCTCCTTCCTCTGACTTTCGTGGAAATACAGTTGGAAATTAGCACAAAAGGGATGTCAGCTCCAAGAGGCAGAGAGCTTTTTGTTGTTGTCGCCGCTCATGGTTGCTTTATCAGAGCCTGGAAGAGATCTTGGTACCAGTTTTTGAATTCATGAAGAATAAAATCAGGCGTATCAGTTAGAATGCATTTCATGTAAAACAGAGGTGGACCTAAGAGAGGACTTTCACCGAAGATCTAATGGTGGGGTTTCCAGCTCAAGGTACCTCACCAGGGATCCAAGCCTTTTCTCTCCTTGACTCCAGATCCTCGTTATGCTGACTGTTTGTCCTCATGGTCCCAAGGTGATGATGATAGCATTAATAATAATGTGTGCTCAGTTGCTCAGGCCTGTCCAACTCTTTGTGGCCCCGTGAACTGTAGCCTGCCAGACTCCTCTGTCCATGGCATTTTCCAGGCAAGAAGACTGGAGTGGCTTGCCATTTCCTACTCCAAGGGATGTTCCCAACCCAGGGCTTGAACCCACGTCCACAGACTCCCCTGTATTGGCAAGCAGATTCTTTACCACTAGTGCCACTGGGAGGCTAGCATAAATAATAATAATTATTATTATTATTGTGATGTTGTTGTTCAGTGGCTAAGTCACGTCCAACTCTTTGTGACCCCATGGACTGCAGCACACCAAGCCTCCCTGTCCCTCATCATCTCCCAGAGTTCGCCCAAGTTCAAGTCCACTGAGCCAGTGATGCCGTCCAAGCGTCTCACCCTCGGCCACTCTCTTGTTCTTTGCTTTCACTCTTTCCCAGCGTCAGGTCTTTTCCACGGTAACGATAGCTTGTCTGAATTACTTTGTGCCAATCATTATTCTAAGCCCCTCCCACATTTCTTTGTTGCCGCTGTTCATTCCCTAAGCCATGTCTGACTTCTGTGTACCCCCATGGGCTGCAGCACGCCAGGCTTCCCTGTCCTCCACCATCTCCCAGAGTTTGCTCAAATTCACGTGCATTGAGTCGGGGATGCTATCTAACCATCATCCTCTGCTGCCCCTTCTCCTTTTGCCCTCAATCTTTCTACTCTTTAAATGCTCACATCAGTCTATAAGGTAGGGACCATTATTTCTCATTTAAAGGCGGGGAAGCTGAGGCCGAGAGAGTATCGGCAACATGTCCAGAGTGACATAGCTCCTAGTTGGTGGAACCGGGAGCTGGAGCCAGACGTAGCCTGTGGCCCATGCTTACCTTTCAAAGCTACTGTGAGGACTTCCCTGGTGGCCCAGCGGTTGGGACCCTGCCTGCCAGGGTAGAGAACACGGGTTCCACCCGTGGTCTGGGAACTAGGTTCTCACAAGCCATGAGGCCGCTGGGCCCATGTGCCTGGACGACTGAACCCCGCACGCCCTTGGGCCTGTGTTCCACAACCAGAGAAGCCACTGCAGTGAGAAACCCACGCACCGTAGCTCGAAAAAGCCTTCGCGCAGCAATTGAGATCCAGCACAGCCAAAATAGATAAAAAAATAAGGTGTACTGTGTGTCCAGGTGTTGCTTTTTCCCAGCCTCAGCAGTTCAAGAAGGGCCAGACAGGGTCACATGGCTACCCTGGCCCCAAATTGGCCTCAAAGAGGGGCTCGGAAAGGAACTGGCAAGCGGGAAGCAGGAGTTCCGAGATACTTAAGACAGATCATGATTCATGCCTTAGAGCTGGGCGTGTTGCCACCCTGAACAGAATATGGATTCCTACAGCAAGGAAGAAGTAGGAAATTGCAGTCAGCATCGATGAATAATATTTCTGCCACATTAAGAAGGAATCCATCCATCCGCTTGCAAATTAAAAAACAATTTTCTAGATAACTTGAGTTTAAAAGAAAATTAAAAACAAAATTGAAAGCCATTTAGAAATAATTGAGGATGGATGAACTAAAGTGTACCTCCCAGAGAGGAAAATTCTCAAAATAAAAACAACCCATAAGAAAAAAAAAAAGCAAGAGATAATAGCAGGGCTACAGTTCAGTTCAGTTCAGTCGCTCAGTCATGTCCGACTCTTTGCGACCTCATGGACCGCAGCACACCAAGCTTCCCTGTTCATCCCCAACTCCCAGAGCTTACTCAAACTCGTGTCCGTTGAGTCGGTGATGCCATCCAACCATCTCGTCCTCTGTCGTCCCCTTCCCCTCCCACAGGGCTACACATAGAAAACAAAGCAAAATATAAAACAGACCAGAAAGCAAGCCCAACGGCTTCAGCAGGCAGGCTTGACATTTTTAAGGGATACATGAGGCCTGTGGCATACTTCCATAAACTATTCCACAGAACAGAAGAAGATGATTTCCAGTCTATCCCGTGATCCCTCTGACACTAGATCCAGGCAAGACTCACACCGACAAGGCCACCCCACTTATAAAAATGGTGCGGAAACTTCCAACTAGAATCTTAAAGAAAATACAGCAACACCTTAAAAGACCACCTTTACCCAAGGAAGGAAAGCATGATTCAAACTTAGGAAATCTACTAATGCCATTCCCAACAATAACAGTTAAAACAGAAAAGGGATATGGCCATCTCTCTACCCGACTGGCTCCCCAACTCATGCCTATAGTAACGGGGGAGCTGGAAGGCTGGAAGCTACATTTCCCAGACTTCCTCGCGCAGGGTCTCTGGTTAATTTCCACCGACGAGAGGCACCCATTGGTTTGGTGAACAGGAGAAGGAGAAGGCTGGACAGGAGGTGTGGGGCAGGACCATTTAGCAGCCGAGCAGGTGCTGGACTGCCCGGCCCCTGGGCCTCCTTTACCATGAGGGATCATGATGCAAATGCTCTTCTGGAACTTTCTGCAGCATCGCTTCATGGAGGAGAGCGGGCATGCGCCTGTTCAAAGGATTGGGTACCAACAGCTCCCCGCAAAGACAGAGTCTCCCTCCTGTCACTTAAAGCAATGCAAGAAATGGAGAAAGTCATCTTTCAGAGAACTGTAACATAGACACTGTTCGCGCACGTGTGCACGCTTGTAAAACAGTCTTCTTATTTTCCTGTAAAACACTTGGTACAATAAACTCAGATTGGAGGGGAGGCTTATGGATAACGTTTTGGGAGAGGCGGTCTCACTGACTTCGATGGTGACCTGTGGTGGTGACCTGGTGGCCTGTGGGAGCTTCTAACTCTGTTTTGAGTGTGCGAAGAGGTGGCAGACCTCTAGGGTCTGCAATAGGCACCATCATTTATTGATACTGAATGGCTTCATGACAGACGTCCTGCTGGTTGCTGGACCAACGTTGTCTGATTCAGCCTGTGCTGCTTATGGATTTCGCCACTGAATTTTGGAGGGGGAGCTACTGTGTGAAAAACACTGAGCCAGGGTCAGGGGATGCAGTGATTTAATAAGCGGGACTCTGCTTCTGACCTGGCGGAATAGGAAATGTGTCGGGGAAGAAAGACATGAACCGATAACTGACGTGGAGATGGTGCAAGCCCGTTCCACTGGGTCTCCCACCGAGTGACCCCGCATCCCCCGCCCCTGCACAGGATATCACTGTAGCTCCTCAAGGCGGCTGAAAGCGTGGAACTACACACCGAGTGTGCACGGAGAAGATCAAGGGAAGCTGTCTGTTTCTGGTCTGGGGACCACAGTCAGAGAGTGAGGGAAACCCCTCCTCTCCTGTGCACTTTAAAATGTTATTTTATATTGAAGTATAGTGGATTAAGAAAACTAAGATCATGGCATCCAACCCCATCACTTCATGGCAAATGAAAGGAGAGAAAGTGGAAGCGGTGACAGACTTTATTTTCTTGGGCTCCAAAATCATTGCAGATGGTGACTGTAGCCATGAAATTAAAAGATGCTTGCTTCTTGGAAGGAAAGCTGTGACAAACCTAGACAGCATATTAAAAAGCAGAGACATCACTTTGCTGCAAAGGTCCATATAGTCAAAGCTATGATTTTTCCAGTAGTCATGAACAAAGGTGAGAGTTGGACTATAAAGAAAGCTGAGTGCCCAAGAATCAATGCTTTTGGGCTGTGGTGTTAGAGAAGACTCTTGAGAGTCCCTTGAACTGCAAGGAGATCAGTCCATCCTAAAGGAGATCAGTCCTGAATATTCATTGGAAGGACTGTTGCTGATGCTGAAGCTCCAATACTTTGGCCACCTGATGCGAAGAGCTGACTCGTTGGAAAAAACCCTGGTG
Organism: Muntiacus reevesi; assembly: GCF_963930625.1. Taxonomy (NCBI): domain Eukaryota; kingdom Metazoa; phylum Chordata; class Mammalia; order Artiodactyla; family Cervidae; genus Muntiacus; species Muntiacus reevesi. The sequence continues at coordinate 62,282,046 of NC_089263.1, read as the reverse complement.
CTTGGAAAGATGGAGGGCAGGAGGAGAAGGGGACGACAGAGGATGAGATGGTAAGATAGCATCACTGACTCAGTGGGCCTGAGTGTGACCAAACTCTGGGAGACAGTGGAGGACACAGGAGCCTGGCGTGCTGCAGTCCATGGGGTCTCAAAGAGTCAGACGGGACTTGGCGACTGAACAACGTCACCAACAACAAATGGTTGATTCATCATGTTGTGTTAGCTTCAAGTGTATAGCAAAGTGGTTGTTGTGTGAACATCTATTTGTGTGTGTGTGTGTGTGTGTGCTGTTCTTTCTTGCCCTTAGGTGGGGACAATGACTGCATGACTGCAGATTTCTTTCCTAAAACCATGACAGTCAGGGGCCGTGGAACATTTGTAAACCGCCGGAGAAAAAAAACAAAAACAAACAACTGCAGGCGTAGAATTCTGCATACACTGAAAATATCCTATAGGGATGAAGAGGAAATAAAGACATTCTCGGCGGAAAACTAGGGGAAATACTCAGCAGCAGACTCACTTGCTTATTCAGTTCTTCTGCCTCCCATGAATTCTCATAAATAAAATCAGCAGTGACTGTATCATGGAAATTGTTATTTTCATCCTTGTCCTTCAAAAGAGCATTACGGCTTTCCGACCCAGAAGTGTGGGCATCTTACGAGCCAGCATCAACTTGCTTGCCTGGGGCTACACATCCCACTTGTGACCGAGGGAGGCTGGGACGTGTTCCTCCAGGAGAGGTGACTTAGGGCGACGTGAGCCAGCCCGCGGCACAGCTGCCAGCTCTGCAGGCACCAGTCTGGTTCTCGTTGTAGCGGACAGGCGTCTGTCACTTGTTGACTCCATTTCATGACCGACTTGAAGCTTTTCTATTTCATCGTTGTACTTTTTGGTTGCTCACCTAGTTAGGTTTTATCGTAGTACACTCGGAAGGGCAGGGCACAATCGCAGGCACGTTTATTTGTAAACTGGAGAAAGAAATGGCAGCCCACTCCACAATTCTTGCGTGGAGAATTCCATGGACAGAGGAGCCTGGTGGGCTCCAGTCTGTGGGGTCACAAAGAGTCGGACACGACTGAGTGACTCAACACTTTATTTGTGAACAGGAAGGAACAGAGTTCTTTCGCTCACTTTGGAGACACCTTCTGAAAGCAAACCACCTGCTTTATGTAAAATGTTTGTCCCATTATACAGAATGAAGTCATTCAGAAAGAGAAAGGCACATATTGTGGATTAATGCATCTGTATGGGATCTAGAAAGATGGTACCGAGGAACCTATCTGTAGGGCAGCAGTGAAGACACAGGAGAACAGACTGGCAGGCACAGCAGAGGCAGGAGAGGGTGGGATGACCTGGGGGAAGAGCACTGAAGCGTATTCATCACGGTTTGTGCAGTTAGATAGCCGGGGGAATTTGCTGTCTGATCCCGGGAGCTCAAACCCGGTGCTCTGTGACAACCCGGACGGGTGGGATGGGATGGGGGTGGGAGGGAGGCCAGAGAGGGAGGGGACGTGGGTATACCTATGGCTGATTCGTGGCGCTCTATGGGAGAGACCAACGCAATATTGTAGAGCAATTATCTTCAAATTAAAGATAAAAAGTGAATTTTTAAAGAGAAGAACCAATGTTTGTTCCTTAATTCTCTTAAGGGACAGTTCCATAAGGTGTGGCAAGGATGACACTACAGTCAAGATAGAACATTTTCCCGGCAAAGTCCTCCCCTTGTCTGTCCCCTCCCCCTCCCCCCAGCCACGGGCAGCCACTGAAAGGCTTCCATTGGAAGGCTGGAATCCTGTACACACACACTGTCGGCTTTCAGGTCTGGTTTATTACATTCAGTGTAATATATTTGATATGCATCCACGTCACCACGTGTATGAGTACTGTCCATTTTATTGCTACGTTCTCCACTGCCCGGAGATGTCCATCGCTTGTTTGTCCATTCACCTGTTAGTGGGCGTTTGTGTTATTCCCAGTTTGGGGTTATTATGAATAATTGCACTTTGAATATTTGGGTATGTTTTTTCCACTTAAAATATTTTTATCAAAGTGTAGTTGATTCATAGTGGTTCAGGTGTATAACAAAGTGATTCAATTACACACGCGTGCATGCTCAGTCAGTCGCTCAATCGTGTCTGACTCTTGCGACCCCATAGACTGTAGCCCGCCAGGCTCCTCTGTCCATGGGATTCTCCAGGCAGAAATAGCGGAGTGGGTTGCTGTTTCCTTCTCCAGGGGATCTTCCCAAGTCAGGGATCGAACCCAGGTTTCCTGCATCGCAATCAGACTCTTTACCAACCAAGCTACGAGGGAAGCCCATATATATATTACATACATACATACTATTTTTCAGATTCTTTTCCATTATAGGTTATTATAAGATATTGAATTCTTTGTGTTATACAGTAGGTTCTTGTTTATTTTACATACAGTAAATGTGTATCTGTTAATCCAAAACTCCTGATTTATCCCTCCCCAAAGTTTCTTTTTGGTAACCGTCAGGTTGTTTTCTATGTCTTTGGGGTCTGTCTATGTCTATATCAGTTTTGTAAATAAGTTCATTTGTATGATTTTCTTTAGACAGATGAATGGGTAAAGAACATGCGGTATATGCATACATGCGTGTGTGCTAAGTTGCTTTAGTAGTGTCTGATTCTTAGTGACCCCCTGGACCATAGCCAGCCAGGCTCCTCTGTCCATCGAATTCTCTAAGCACAAACACTGGAGTGAGTCCAGGGAATCCCTCCTGACCCAGGGATTGAACCGGTGTCTCTTATGTCTCTTGCATTGGCGGATGGGTTCTTTACTACTAGCGCCACCTGGGAAGCCTGTGATATATGCATACAATGGAATATTACTTGGCCATAAAAAAGAATGAAATAATGCCATTTGCAGCAACATGGTTAGACCTAGAGATGGTCATACTAAGCGAAATGAGTCAGACAGACAAAGACAAATATCATATGATGTCATTCCTATGGGTATGTTATTTTACAGACATGCATTTTCACTTTTCTTGAATAAATAACTATACATGGAATTTCTGGATCACAGGAGAAGTGTATGCTTAGTTGTTAAGAAATTATCAAACTGCTTTGCAGGCTGTCTGTGCCACTTTACACAGACACCAGCTTGCGTGCGTGTTTTGCTTTTGTGTTGTTTGGATGGAGCCACTTTCTCCACGTCCTCAGCAGCGTGTGCAATTGGGTCCTGCTGTCTCCCCAGGGTTTTCCACTCGCCCTTCGCATAGGTCATGATTTGGGGTATCTTTTCACCTGCTATGAGCTATGTGCATATCTTCTTTAGCTAATAGTCTGTGATAATCTCTTATCCATTTATAAAATTAGCTTGTTTGTCTTCTTAAATTTTAAGAAGCATATCGGAGTAGGGGAGACAAAGGTCAGGGGACCACCTGCCCCTGACAGGGCACCCAGGTCAAAGCAGACACACCGCACGGGCACCGCCCAAAGAGGTCCCCCCAAAAGAGAAGGGCCCCAGAGGGTGCAGCCCAGGGAGAACCAGGCCAAGGGAGGCCCTCTCCCCGTCTCTTGACGGTTCCTTGGACACGGCAGGTCTGGTGTGTCCTGTCTGATGCTCACCGACCGTTGGGGACAGTTAGAGTTCCGTTTGTGCAAGGCCCATTCTCTCTGTGGCCGCGGTGGGAGTCACGCAGCCAGTGTTGGGCTGGGCCGGGGCTCTGTGGGGCCTTGAACGCCAGGCCCAGGGCTGGAGATAAACCTTTGAGATGTTTTTTTCCTTAATTAGCCGACTTCACATTTTTAGCGAGGTTTTGAGTTGCCTGCAACAGGGATCCGCAAGTCCAGGTTCCCACACCCCCGCTCTCTGCAGCCCAGGGCCTCCCTGTGGTCCATATCCTGCATCAGTGTGGTCAGGACATCAGTCACGACTGGCCTGCCTGTCTCGGGACATTATTATTAAGCAAGGCCCGGAGTTTACACGAGGACACGCTCTCAGTGTTCTACATTGAGGCTTTGACAAGGGCATAACGTCAGGTGTCCACCACCGGAGTGTCATAAAGAATAGTCTCACTGCCCTAGAAGCCCTCTGTGTCCACCTCTTCATCCCTCCTCTCCTCCTTCCAGAGCCCTGCCAACAACTGACCTTTTAACTGTCTCCATAGTTTTGTCTTTTCCAGACTGTCATAGAGTTGGAATCATACAATGTTGGTCTCTTCCCTGGTGGTTCAGCTGGTAAAGAATCTGCCTGTAATGCAGGAGACCTGGGTTTGATCTCTGGGTTGGAAAGATTCCCTGGAAAAGGGAATGGCAACCCACTCCAGTATTCTTGTCTGGAGAATCCCATGGACAAAGGAGCCTGGTGGGCCACAGTCCTTGGGGTCGCAAACAGTTGGTCATGGCTGAGCAACTAACACACAGATAGTTCTGTCTTTTCCAGAATGTCATAGAGTTGGAATCATACAGTTTATTATAGGCTTTTCAGGTTGACTTTTTTTTTTTTTTTTTACTGTTTTTCATCTTGTTATTTTGTTTTGTTTTGTCTTTGGCTGGGCCGTATGCCATGAAGGATGTTAGTTCCCTAGCTGGGGATTGAACCTGGGTCCTCTGCATTGGGAGTACAGTGTCTTAACCACTGGCCTGCCAGGGAAGTCCCCAGAATGACTTCTTGCACTGAGTAACACTCATTTGTGTTTACTCTGTGTCTTTTTTCATGGCTTAAGAGCTCATTTCTTTTTAATTGATGCATATTCCATTGTCGGGATGTACTACAATTTCCTTCTCTATACCTAATTTGTGTTATCTTCTTTGGTGAGGTTTCTGTTCAGATTCTCTTGCCCATTTTTAATTTTTTCTTAATTGTTAACTCTTAGGAGTTCTTTGTATGTGTTGGATACAAGTCCTTTATCAGATATGTATTTTGCAAATATGTTCTATGGTTTTGTTTTGTCTTTTCACTTCACAGTATCTCAGACCAGAAATTTTAATTTCAGTGAAGTCCAACTTGCTGATTTTTTTCACTCATCAATTGTGCTATTGTTGTATCTAAAAACTCCTCATCACATCCAAGGTCATCTATGTTACCTCCTGTGTTATCTTCTAGGATTTATAAAGTTTTGTGGCTTACAAGTAGGGCTGTGATCCATTTTGAGTTAATTTTTGGTGAAGGATGTGAGTGCACATGTAGATTTGTTTGCAGGTGTTTGCCAAGTTGTTTCAGTGTGATTTGTTGAAAAGATTATTTTTCTCTGTCAAATTGGCTCTGCTCCTTTGTTAAAGATAAGTTGACTAATCTATGGGGCATATTTCTGGGCTTTTTATTCTGCTCCATTGATCTGTTCATTTGTTCTCCCACCAGTACCACACTGCCTTGATGACTGTGGCCTCACTGCAGAGATGTTGAAGTCCTTGATTTTTTTCTCTTCTGTAAATATTAAGTTGGTTCTTTTGCCTCTTCCAATAAACTTTAGAACCAGATTGTCAATATTCACAAAATAGCTTGCTGAGATTGTGTTGAAACTTTAGATCAGCTTGAGAAGAACTGACAATTTAACAATATTGAGCCTTCCTACTCAAGAACATGTAATAGCTCTCCATGTGTTTATATCTTTTATTTCTTTCATTAGAGTTTTATTGTTTTCCTCATATAGTTCATGAACATATTTTATTGGTTTTATACCTGAATATTTCTTTGATTTTTTTTGGTGCTAAGGTGAATAGTATTAGATTTTTAATATCAAAATCCAATTGTTCATTGTTGGTATATAAGAAAGCAATGACTTTTGTATATTAGCTTTGTATCCTGCAAACTTGCTATAATTGTTTAGCAGTTCCAGAAAGCTTTTATTGATTCTTTCAGATTTTTGGCATAGACAGTCATGTCATCTTCAAAGTTTTATTCCTTTCTTCCTAATCTGTGTATCTTTTTTTCCTTTACTGTCATATTGTATTAGCTAAGACTTCTGTATAATGTTGACAAGGAGTGGGGAGAAGGGACCTTGCCTTTTGCTTCATCTTAGGAGTAAAACATCTAGTTTTTCATCATTAAGTCTGATGTTTGTTGTTTATTTTCTGTACTTGTTCTTTATCAAGTTGAGGAAGTTCTCCTCTGTTACTAGTTTGTGTATATGTTAGTTGCTCAGTCATATCCCAACTCTTTGTGACCCCATGGACTGGCCTGCCTGTTTACTGAGAGTTTTTATCATGATTGGGTATTGGACTTTTCTGTTTTTTAATGATTTTGTTGCATCTCTTAATATGATCATATATTTTTTCTTTTTTACTTGTTAATATGATGAATTACGCCAACTGATTTTCAAATGCTGAAACAGTATTGCATTCTGGAATATCTGAGTTGATCACGGTTATACTTCTTTTTATATATTGTTGGGTTTGATTTGCTAATATTTTTTGAGTAATTTTTTCATCTATGTTCATGATTATAAATCTATATAATCAGGTTTGTATAAGACAGATTGGTAGTTTTCATTTCTCAGAATGTCTTTGTCTGTTTTTTTTTTTTTTTTCTCCTTGGGGGTAACGTTTGCCTCATTGAATCAGTTAGGAGACAGTCTTGCTTTGTCTTCTGGAAGATACTGTAGAGAACTTATAAATGTTTGGTCAGGTTCATTAGTGAACTCATCTGAGTCTGGTGCTTTTTATTTGGAAGGTTATCATTTACTGATTCCATTTCTTTCATAGATACAAGTATTTTGAGATGATCTATTTCTTTCTGTGTGAGTTTTGGTAAAATGTATATCAAGGAATTGGTCTGTTTCATCAGGGTTATCGAATCTGTGGGAACAGAGGCTTTCATAATATTCCTTGATTATGTCATTTTAATGTCCATGGGGTCAGTAGTAGATGGCCTCTGTTTCATTTCTGATGTTAGTAATTTGTGTCTTCCTTTTTCTTAACTATCTTGGCTTGCAGTTAATCAATTTTATTGATCTTTTCAGAGAAGCAGCTTTTGGTTTTGCTAATTTTCTCTACTAACTTCCTGTTTTCCGTTTTATTGATTTCTGTCCTAGTTTTTATTATTTCTTTCCTTCTGCTTATTTTGGTTTTAATTTACTCTTCTTCATCTAGTTTCCTAAGGTAAAAACTGAGATTATTGATCTTAGATCTTCTTTTCTAATATATACAGTAAATGCTAAAATTTCCCTCTAAACACTGCTTTCATTGCATTTCAAATTTTGATAAGCTGTATTTTTGTTTTCATTTAGTTCAAAATATTTATTAACATCTCTTGATATTTATTCTTTGATTCATGTGATGTTCAGAAGTGTGTTGTTTGGTCTCTAGTATTTTGAGATTTTCCTGTGTCTTTCCATTATAGATTTCTAGCTTAATCCCATTGTGGCATGAGAGCATATTTCATTATTTTTATTCTTTTACACTTGTTGAGGTATGTCTTGTGATCGAGAATTTGATCTATCTTGCTGAACATTTCATGAGAAGAATGTGTATTCTGCTGCTGTTAGATGAAGTATTCTATAGGTATCAATGAGATTCAGCTGATTGATAGTTCAGCTCACTTCAGCTCTGTCATTACTGATTTCCTGCCTGCTGGGTCTGTCTGTGCATTACAAGCAGAATGGTGTGGAAGTTTCCAGCTGTAACCGTGGATTAATCTATCTTCCTCATAGTTCTAGCAGACTTTGCCTCGTGTATTTTGACACTCACAAGCTATCAAGAGTGGTTAATGTCTTCTTGGGGAACTGACCCTTTCATCATTATCCAATGCCCTTTTTTATGTCTGATCATTTTCCTTGCTCTGATGTCTGCTTTGTCTGACACGAATATAACTACTTCAGCTTTCCTCTGATGTATCAGCATGGTGTAAAACTTTCTCCCTACTTTCACTTTTAATCTATCAGAGTCTTTATATTTAAAGTGGGTTTCTCGTCGACAACTTACAGTGGGTGTTGTTTTTAATCCACTCTGACAATCTCTGTTTTTTAATTGGTGTGTTTAGACCATTGATATTTAAAGTGATTATTGATATAGTTGGTGTCTTAGTCCGTTCAAGCTTCTATTACAAAATACTACAGACTAGGTGGCTTATAAACAAGAGAAATTTATGGCTTACAGTTCTGGAGGCTGGGAGTCTGAGATCAAAGGCCAAGGCCAGCATGCTTGGGTTCTGGTGAAGAACTCTTCCTGGTTCATAGCCAGACCTTCTTACTGTGCCTTCATATGATGGAGAGGGGAGGAAGCTCTCTGGAGCCTCTTTTGACCTGTACTAATCCCATTCACCCTAGCCTGGACCACAGCCTTTTCGTGGTGATGTGTGACTCAGTGAAACTGCGAGTTATGCCATGCAGGACCACCCAAGACTGGTGGGTCACAGTAGAGAGTTCTGACAAAACGTGGTCCACTGGAAGAGGGAATGGCAAACCACTCCAGTATTCTTGCTGTGAGAACCCCATGGACAATATGATAAGGTAAAAATACATGATGCTGGAAGATGAGCCCCTCAGGTCAGAAGGTGTCCAGTATGCTACTGGGGAGGAGCAGGGGGCAATTACTAATAGCTCCAGAAAGAATGAAGTGGCTGGGCCAAAGCGGAGATGACAATCAGCTGTAGATGTGTCTGGTGTGAAAGTCAAGTCTGATGCTGTAAAGAGCAATCTTGTATAGGCTGGGACAGATTGAAGGCAAAAGGAGCAGAGGGTGGTAGAGGATAAGATGTTTGGATGGCGTCTTACCACTTAGGTAAGATGGATGGCATCACTGACTCCATGCACAGAGTGAAGGACAGGGAAGCCTGGCGTGCCGCAGTCCACGGGGCTGCAAAGAATCAGACGTGGCGACTGAACAACACACACACTGAATTCATTGCTGCTATTATTTTATGTTAGTTCAGCTAAGAATAACAAAAATCAAATATTTTATCTTCCTCCCTTCCTTTCTTATACTCTTTCTTTTGCATAGATTTGAGTTTCTGATCTATATCTTTTCCCTTCTCTTTAAAGAACTTATTTTTAACGTTTCTTTCCAGGCGAGTCTACCGGTGACAAATTTCCTAAATTTTTGTTTGTTTGAAAAAGTACTACTTCACGTTACTGAATACAGAATTCCGTCTCTGAATAAAAGTCCAGTGTAATTCTAATTATGCTCCTTAGTGATTTTCTGTGTACTTGTTCTCTCAATTTTTGAGAAAGTAATTTTAAAATCTCAAATTAATTGTGGATTTTCATTTCTCCTTTCATTTCCTCAGTTTTTCTTACACATATTTTGATGCTCTGTTATTAGGAATATACATGTTTTTGCTGTCTATGTCATATTGATGAACTGAGAGTTTTATCATTACAACATATCCCTCTTTTCCCTGGGGATATTCTTTCTCCTGAAGTCTAGTTTGTCCTCTATTAATATAGACACCCCAGTTTTGTTTTTATTAGTGTTTGCATGATATCTCTTTTCCCATCATTTTATTTGTGTCTTTGTACTTACACTGGGGTTCTTGTAGCCAGCCTAGATGGCATCACCAACTCAATGCACATAAATTTGAGCAACTCTGGGAGATGACGAAGGACAGGGAAGCCTGGCATACTGCAGTCTATGGTGTTGAAAAGACTCGGACACGACTTAGCAGCTGAAGAGCAAAAACAACATATAGTTTAGCCTTATTTTTTCTTGCCTTTAGAATTCCTTATAATTATTTTGTGAAGAATCCAACATGATGTATCTGGTAATGAGGTACATAGGTTTAGTGTAAAGTTTCATGTCAACCTATGAGTTGAATTGTGTTCAGTGATTGCTCTAGATGTGAGTCCCAGAGGCTTTATCTTTCACCTTGTCTTTGGATTTCTCTAGGAACTACTTCCTAGAGATAGTCTGTGCCTTGCAGATCTTGCAGCTGTAACCCCCTGGTGTTCCATGGTAGCCCAGTTGATATGGTAGTAAGGTATGGATGAAGGAAAGCATCATATAATCTTATGATTAAAGTTTGGGTTTTTAGTGCCTCTGTGTCCCCGGGCTATGACCTTTACAAACCTCTCTTAAGCGCCTTCCTTTCTCCCCAGCTTAAGTGAGACGGGAAGGCTAGGGGGGCCTGAAGTTTGGTGACTGTCCGTCCTCCTGGTGGAGGTACAGCTCTCACTGAATTGTTTCCCCTTGCTGAGCTGGCTTGGTTAAGAAGATGCTCTGAGAGAATTTCACATGACCTTTGTCCCTCTTCCTACCTGAGACAAGAGGAGGAATTTTCTTTTGGCTCTTCAAGGTGGGAGCCTGGTGGGGTTGGAGATAAAATCCACTCAATTGTGAGCCTCCCTTCAAGAATGCAACCCCCACACTCAGGCTGGCCACACTCTCTGCAGTTTGTGACAATTACCATGTAAGCTTTTCTTCCAGTTTTTACTCCAACGGCTGCTGTTCCCGGTAGGCAGATCTCAGCCACGACTCCGTATTCTCCTGTCTCTCTCATTTCAGAGTGGTGGTTTGCCCTAGGACCTCAGTTCTCTGATGGGTCCAACAAAAGACATTGATTTTCACTTTGTTCATATTTTTTCTTTTTCATCATAAGAATGGGAGTGATTACTCTCAAGCACTTTACCCTTAGAGCTGAAATTGGAAGTCTCAAGTCTTGCTTCTTAACCCAGTCTGACAATCTTTGCTTCTAATTGGTGCATTTAGACCATTTGTACTTGTTATTTAAGTCTATAATCTTGCTCTTCGTTGCCTTCCCATATGTTCCTTTTTCCCTTTCCCTGCATTATTTTGGATTGGATATTTTAGCATTTCATTTTATCCCCCATCGGCTAAACAAGCAGTACTTGTTTTAATGTGGAACAGATCTCCAGTCCAGATTCGATGCATGAGACAGGGTGCTCAGGGCTGGTGCACTGGGATGACCCTGAGGGCTGGGATGGGGGGTAGGTGGGAGGGGGGTTCAGGATGGGGAACACATGTGCACCCATGGCTGATTCATGTCAATGTATGACAGAAACCACTACAATATTGTAAAGTAATCAGCTTCCAATTAAAAGAAATAAATTAATTTTTAAAATGTTGATCTAGAAGTTTTGATGTGAACTCTTAAGATCACAGTCTGTCTTAAAAATGTATCAATTTACATCTTCAATAAAAATTTTAAACTGTATGTTTTCATTTTCCACCCTGTCTTTTGTGTTGTTATTGTCATATATTATTTCTACAAATGTTACTAACTCAATCAAGCATTGCTATTATTTTTGCTTTAAACAATGACCTTATTTTTTAGAGCAGCTTTAGGTTCACTGGAAAATTAAGAGGAAGATACAGACATTTTTCATATTCCCCTTGCCCTCATACATGCATAGAATCTACCATTATCAACTTCCCTCACCAGAGTGGGATGTTTGTTACAACTGATGAATCTACACTGGCATGCCATTATCACACAAAGTCTATAGTATACCATAGGATTCACTCTTGGTGTTATAGAGTCTATAGTTTAGGACAAATGTATAATGAAATGTATAGATCTATCATGATAGTATTATACAGAGTATTTTCACTGCCCTGGCAATCCTCTGTGATTCTCCTATTTATCCCTCCCTCCCCAGTTCCTGAAACGCTCGCTCATCTATTTATTGCTTCCACAGTTTTGCCTTTTCCAGAACATCATATAGTTGGAAACATGCAATATACAGCCTTTTCAGATTGGCTTCTTTCACCTGTAATATGCATGTACATTTCTTCTGTGTCTTTTTGGGCTTGATAGCTCATTTCTTTTCTGCACTGAATAATATTCCACTGTCTAGATGAGCCCAGTTCACCATTCACCACAAAAGGACCTCTTGGTTGTTTGGGGATTACAAACAAAGCTTCTGTAAACATTTGTGTGCAGGGTTTTCCAGTTCCTCTGGGTGAATACCAAGAAGCACAACTGCTGGATTTTATGGCAGAAGTATATTACTTTGACTGAGAGCTGTCTTCCAAAGTGACTGTACCATTTTGCATTCCCGTCAGCAATGGATGAGAGTTTGCTGCCACACATCCTCGCCAGCATTTGGTGTGTGGTCGGTGTTCTGAGTTTTGGCCTTTCTAATAGGTGTGTAGGGGTAATTCATTGTCCTCATTTGCCTTTGCCTAACGCCATTCAACGTGGAGCATCTTTTCACACTGGCTTCCCTAGTGGCTCAGTGGTAAAGAATCTGTCTGCCAATGCAGGGCTTGATCCCTGGTTAGGAAGATCCCCTGGAGAAGGAAATGGCAACCCACTCCAGTATTCTTGCCTGGGAAATGCCATGGACAAGAGGAGCCTGGCGGGCTACAGTCCACGGGGTCGCAAAAGTCAGACCTGACTTAAGACCAACAACAAATCTTTTCATATGCTTATTTCCTACTATATCTCTTCTGTGATGAAGTGTCTATTAAATCTTTGATGCATTTTAAAAATTGTTTTGTTTTCTTTGTTTTAAACATGTTTATTTACTTCTGGCTGTGCTGAATCTTTGTTGCTGAGCGCAAGCTTACTCTAGTTGTGTTGGCGGGGGGTGGGGGGCTCCTCTCTAGCTGCAGTGAGTGTGCTTCCCATCGTGGAGGCTTCTCTTGTTGCAGCGCGTGGATTCTAGGGCTTCAACACTTGCTGCGCTGCACGCAGGCTGGGCACAGGCTCATTGGCGGTGCAAGGCTTGGTTACCCTGAGGCATGCAGGAGCTTAATTCCCAGACCAAGGATTGACCCTGTGTTCCCTGCATTGGCAGGCAGATCCTTAACCACTGGACCACCAAGGAAATCCCTGTGTTTTTCTTTTTTTTTTTTATTGTTGAGTTTTAAGAGGTCTTTGTATATTGGGGACGTTAGTCCTTTTTCAGGTACATGTTTTGCAAATATTTTCTCTAGTTTGTGGCTTATCTTCTCACTCTCTTGACATTGTATTGTACAGAGCAGAAGTTTCTAATTTTAACGAAGCCCAGCTTATCAATTATTTCTTTCAATTTTTCTGCTTTGGTCTTGTATCTGAAAAGTCATTACCATACCCAAAGCCCTATGTTATCTATTAGGAGTTTTACCATTTTTTGGGTTTACATTTAGGTCTGTGATCAATTTGGAGTTAATTTTTGTGTAGTGTGTAAAGTTTGTATCCAGACTGATTTTTTTTTTTCTGCATGTGGATGTCCAGTTGTTGCAGAACAATTTGATGAAAAGACTCTTTTCTCCACTGGATTGCCTTTGCTTCTTCATCAAGTGTCATTTGACAGTTTTTATGTGGGTTTATTTGGGCTCTCTCCTCTGTTCCATTGATCACTTTGTTTATTCTTTGGTCTTGATTACTATAACTTTATAGGAAGTCTTGAAGTCAAATATTGTCACTCCTTCAACTTTGTTCTTCATCTTCAAAATTGTAATGGCTATTCTGGCTCTTTAACATCTTCATGTAAACTTCAGAATCAGTTTGTTGACATTCACACAAAAAGTTGCTGGGAACTTGAGCCAGATTGCATCAAATCTATCAATTACCTTGAAAGAACTAATATTTTGGCAATACCAAATGTGTCTATTTATGAGCTTGGATATCTATTTAATTATTTGAGCTTATTCTTCTGGGTTTTGCAGTTTTCCTCATACATATCTTGTACATATTTTGTTAGATTCATTCTTATTTCTCTTTTTATGGTGTTGGGTTAATATAACCCAAGACAAATGATATTGGATTAATTTCAATTTATACTTGTTTATTGACGGTGTATAGGTAAGCTATGGACTTTTCTATGTTAACTTTATATCCTGCAATCTTTTTAATATATGCCTTTTAAAAAGAGTTTTTTGTTTATTCTTTTGGATTTTCTACTTATATGATCATGCCATTTGTGAAAAAGACTGTTTAATTTCTTCCTTCCCAATATGTACACTTTCTTCTTGTCTTATTACTTTCACTTGGACTTACTGTACGGTGTTGAAAAGGCGTGGTGAGAAGGGACATCCTTGTCTTGTACATGATTCCTGTGAGAAAGTTTGAGTTTCTTTCCGCTAAGTATGATATTAGATATATGTTTTTTGTAGACATTCTATTTCAAGTTGAAGAAGCTTCTCTCTATTCCTAATTTACTGAGTTTTTAAATCATGGTATTGGTATTGGTATGAAAAATTAAATCATGAATTTTTCTGCTTACGTTGCTATGAACTTGTGATTATTTTCTTTAGCCTATTGATGTGATAGATTACATACACTGATTTTCAAATAGTGAACCTTGCATACCTGAGATAGACTCCAGTAGTCATGGTGTAGAATTTATTTTATACATTGTTAGATTTGATTTGCTAATATTTTGTTGAGGGTTTTTGCCTTGATACTCATGAGAAATATTGGTCCATAGAGTTCCTTTCTTATAGTGACTTTGGTTTTGCCTAAGGTGATGCTTCTCTCATGGAATGAGTTAGAAAATATTCCTTATGCTTCTGTCTTCTGAAAGAGATCGTAGAGAATTGATAGGAGTTCGTCCTTAAATATTTGGTAGAATTTAGCAGGGAACCCATCTAGGCTTTGTGCTATACTGGAAGATGATCATTTATTGACTAAATTCCTCTGATAGCTGTAGGCCTCTTCAGATTGTCTATTCTTGTGTGAGTTTGGCAGATTGTGTATCTCAAGGAATTGGTGCATTTCATCTAGTTTATCAAATTTATGGACATAGAATTATTTGTAATTATCTCTTTATTGTTCTTTTAGTGTACATGCAATCAGTATTGATGGCCTCTATTTCATTTCTTATGTTAGTAAGTTTTGTCTTTTTTTTTTTTTCTTAATTACCCTGGTTAGAGGTTAATCAATTTTATTAATCTTTTCAAAGAAGTAACTTTTGATCTCACTGATTTTCTCTACTGATTTCCTGTTTTCAATTTTATCAATTTAATTTTTAGCATTTCTCTTTTTTCTGTTTACTTTGGATTTAATTTGCTCTTCTTTTTTCTAGTTTCCTAAGGTGAAAACTGAGATGATCAATTTTACATTTTTCTCCATGCATTTAATACTAAAAGTCCCTCTAAGCACTCCTTTTGCTGCATCTCACAAATTTTGAAAAGTTGTACTTTCATTTTTATTTAGTTCAAAATATTTAAAAATTTCTCTTGAGATTTTTTTTTTTGTCTTGTGTGTTTAGAAGTGTATTGTATAGCCTCTAGGTATTTTGGAATTTTTCAGTGTCTTTCCGTTAATGATTTCTAGTTTAATTTCATTATGGTATGAGAGCAGACACTGTGTAATTTCTATTTTTTTATACGTATTAAAGGGTGTTTTGTGGCCCAGAATATGGTTTGTCTTGGTAAATATCCCGTGTGAGTTTGAGAAGACTGCATTCTGCTTTTGTTGGATAAAGCAGTCTATAGATGCTTATGTCCTGTTGACTGATGGTGGGGTTGAGCTCAACTATACTATTACTGATTTTCTCCTGGCTGGATCTATCCGTTTCTGGAAAAAGGGTGCCAAAGTCTCCAGTAATCGTGGATTAATCTATTTCTCCGTGCCGTTCTAGCAGGTTTTGCCTCATGTAGTCTGATGCTCTGTTGCTCAATGCATGCTTATTAAGGATTATTATGTCTTTTGGAGAAATGACTCCTTTACTGTTTTGTAATGCCCTTCTTTATCCCTGATAACTTTCCTTGCTTTGAAGTCTGCTCTGTCTGAAATGAATTAGTGCCTGCAATTAATTTGTTTGACTAGCTTTAGCATGGGTGTATTTTTCTCCATTCATTTACTTTTAATCTACACACATCTTTATATTTGAAGTGGCTTTGTTATAGGCAACATATTGTTGGATCTTCTTTTTTGATCCACTCTGAAACTCTGTCTTGTAATTGGTGCATTTAAACCACTGATTTCAAAATGATTATTGATGTGTATGATTAATATCTACCACATTTGTTACTTTTTCCTATTTGCTACTCATGTTCTTTATTGCTATTTTGGTCTTCTATTTTTTTTTCTTTTTTGCCTTTTGTGGTTTTAATTGAGAATTTTATAGAATTTAATTTTCTTTTCTTTTTAAAACATGTCAGTTATAAATTTTAAAAGTTATTTTTTAGTGGTTGCCCTGGATTTTGTAATATGTTTAAAACTGATCCAAGTATCTTAACCATTTACCAAATAACAATATACCATTTCATATGCAGTGTATTTTATGATAACAAAATCATCTCAGTTTCTCCCCTCTGTTTTTTATGTTATCGCTATCATTTATTTCACTTTTGTATTAGCATGAATAAGCACATATGTGTATGTATATACTGGAGGAGTGCATGCAACCCACTCCAGTATTTTTGCCTGGAGAATCCCGTGGACAGAGGCGCCTGGCAGGCTACAGGGTCACAAAGAGTCAGACACGGCTAAATCGATTTAGGATACATATGCATAAGTATATACGTATTACATATGCATACATACATGAGTGCCAAAGAGTTGATGCTTTCAAATTGTGATGCTGGAGAAAACTCTTGAGAGTCCCATGGACTGCAAGGAGATCCAACCAGTCAATCCTAAAGGAAATCAGTCCTGAATATTCATTGGAAGGACTGATGCTGAAGCTGAAACTCCAACACTTTGGCCACCTGATACGAAGAGCCGATTCACTGGAAAAGACCCTGATGCTGGGAAAGATTGAAGTCAGGAGGAGAGGGGGACAACAGAGGATTAGATGGTTGGATGGCATCGCTGACTCAGCGGACATGAGTTTGAGCAAGCCCCGGAAGATGGTGAAGGAGAGGGAAGGCTGGCGTGCTGCAGACCATGGGGTCACAAAGTATTGGATGCAACTAAGCAACTGAATGACAACAAGCTGTGAGATCAGTTAAGAATAAGAAAAATAAAAGTTTTTATTTTATCTTCACTTATTCCTTTTTGTTGTTTTTCCTTTCTTTATCTTTGTATAGATCTACATTTCTGACCTGTATTATTTTCTTCCTTTCTAAAAGCTCTTTTTAATATTTTTCTTTTTTCTTTTTTTGCTAGGAAGGTCTACTAACGACACATTCTCTCAGGTTTTGTTTGACTGATGAAATCTTTATTTCTTTTTCACTTTTGAAGGATGATTTTGCAAAATGTCAACTGGCCTTTTTCTCTCAATACTTTAATATTTTGCTCTATTCTTTCTTGCTTGTGTGTTTGTTGAGAACAGTCGGTTGCGATTCTTATCTTTGGTCTTCTATAGGTAGGTGTATTTCCCCTTTGGCTTCTTTCATGATGATTATTTTTTAATCTCTGGTTTTTCTGTACTTTGAAAATGATATGTCTAGGTGTAGACTTGGGGGCATTTATCCTGCTTGGTGTTCTCTGAGCCTCCTGGATTTGTGGTTTGGTGTCTGACATGAACTTGGGAAGCTTCTCAGCTGTTGTTTCAGATATTTGTTCTGTTCCTTTCTCTCTTCTCTTTCTGGTATTCCCATTATGAGTATACTATACTTTTAGTAGTTATCCCACAGGCCTTGGGTTTTCTGTTTTTTCAGTCTTCTCCCCCCCCCCCCGCCCCTGCCCCCACGCCATGTGGCATGTGGGATCTTAGTTCCGTGCCCAGGGATTGAACCTGCAACGCCTGCAGGGGAAGCACAGAGTTTAACTATTGGCCTTCCAGAGAAGTCCCTGTCTTTTGCCTTTATTCTCTGTGCTTTTTAGCTTTGGATATCTCCAATGAAACACACCCAGTCTCAAAGATTCCTTCCTCAGCTGTGTCCATCAATGGCTCTCTTCATTTCTGCTGCCGTGTTTTTGTAAAAATCTCTAGTGTTTCCTTTCTTTCCCTTCTATGATTTGTTTCTCCAAGCTTACACTTTCCATCTGTCTTATATGTGTTCATTTTATGCATTACAGCCCTTAGCATAATAATGATATTTATTTTAAATTCACAGACTGATAATTCCAAGCTTCCTGCCGTGTTTGGTTCTGATCTTGGTCTGTCTCTTCAAAGTTTTTTTTTTTTTTTTTAAACCTTTTGTTGTTCCTCATAATTTTTCTTAGAGCTGGATATGAGGTACCAGGTAAAAGTAGCTGCTATAAACAGGCCTTAGTGGTGGCGAAGGGTGGAGTGAGGCGCATCCTGAAGTTCTGTATGTCTTTCAGTGAGTCTGTGTCCTGGACTCTGAACTTCAAAGGTGTTTTCCAGGTTTGTTCCCTACTCCCTTAGCTGGGAGAGAGTGGCTAGAGGGGCTGGTGAGGGTGTTTTCTTCTCCCCCGTGGAGGCCTGAGCTGACCGCACTCAGGTGCTTCCTCTCCCCGAGGTGAGTCAGGCTCCAGCAGCCCCTCAGCAGACTCAGTTCGGTTCAGTTCAGCCACTCAGTCGTGTCCGACTCTTTGTGACCCCATGAACCACAGCATGCCAGGCTTCCTTGTCCATTGCCAACTCCCAGAGCTTGCTCAAACTCATGTCCATCGTGTCAGTGATGCCATCCAACCATCTCATCTTCTGTGGTGCCCTTCTCCTCTTGCCTTCCATCTTTCCCAGCATCAGGGTCTTTTCAAGTGAGTCAGTTCTTCACATCAGATGGCCAAAGTATTGGAGTTTCAGCTTCAGCATCAGTCCTTCCAATGAACACCCAGGACTGATTTCCTGTAGGATGGACTGGTTGGATCTCCTTGCAGTCCAAGGGACTCTCAAGAGTCTTCTCCAACACCACAGTTCAAAAGCCTCAACTCTTCAGTGCTCAGCTTTCTTTATAGTCCAACTCTCACATCCATACATGACCACTGGGAAAACCATAGCTTTGACTAGACAGACCTTTGTTGGCAAAGGAATGTCTCTGTTCTTTAACAGACTAGACTCTGTTTAAACAATTTCTCACAAACAGGCCTTTTTAGGAAGAACAGAATGCTTAGGCATATTTCAAAATGGTTGGATTTTTCTCTGATATTTACTGTGGAAATCTGGTTGAGCTCCTTTCTGGAGGTAAATCTCACAATTGTGGATCCTCCTCGAATTTTTGAATCTTGGAGCTATCTACATTGAGCCTCCAGCAATTTGTCAACCACAGCTCTGATTATTCTACCCCAGCCTTGGTTCCCACATGTGTGTGTTAATCATTCAGTCATGTCCAATGTTTTGTGACCCCATGAACTTGTAGCCCACCAGGCTCCTCTGTCCATGGAATTCTCCAGGCAAGAATCCTGGAGTGGGTAGCCATTCCCTTCTCCAGGGGATCTTCCTGACCCAGGGATTGAACCTGTGTCTCCTGCATTGCAGGCAGATTCTTTACTGAGTTCCCACAGCGGTTTCCAATCACAAGTCTGTCTCTGGGAAACTGTGATTCCCTGTATTTGCTGTCCACCTCTCCAGTGTTGGAGGAAATCTTCTGCCCTGTGAACTTACCTCATTGCACATCCAAAAATACCTGTTGATTTTCATTCAGTTCAGTTTGTAACATCTTCTTCTTCTCTCTTTATTTTTTTTAGGATGAAGTGGTGACTTCTAACTGCCTTGCATTCTGACCCAGAAATGGTGAGTCAATTATCTTTTAAAGAAATAGTAAAAGAGATAACAAACACCTCTTATGTTTATTCATATTTTTACTGTTTTATCACTGTTTCTTCCTTTGTGTAGATCTGAGTTTCTGATTTGTATCATTTTCTTTCAGCTTAAAGAACTTCCTTTATTATTTCTTATAATTTAGACTTGCTGGTGGTGAATTTTCTCAGATTTTTAATTTGAAAATGTCTTTGTTTCACCTTGATTTTTGAAGGATATTTTCACTGATGTAGAATTCTATCTGGCTATCTTTTCATTACATTCTTTTGAAGAAATTTTCCATTGTTTTCTGGCTTGCGTTAGTTCTGATGCAATATTAGCAACAGCAATTTTATCTCTGTTCCCCTATATGCCTTCTTCCTTCCCTCTCTATTTCTTTCTTCCCTTTTCTGCATCGTTTTAAGATTTCCCCTTTATTACTGGACTTTAACTATTTGATTGTGTCATATGTCTTAGGTGATTTGACTGTGTATGCTTATTCTTGAGTTTCTTAGATTTGTAAGTTAATGGTCTGCATATAATTCAGGAAAACTCTGCCCAGATTTTCTGAATATTTTTTGCTCCCATCTCTTCTGTTTCTGTGTCTTTGAATACACATATATCAGACTGTTATATTTTCTCACAGGTCACAGAGCGTCCTTCATCTGTTTTTAGCCTTTCTTCTCCCTGTATTTCACTTTTTCTTAGTTTTTGTTGCTATGTTCTTTCAAGTTCACAGATCAGTTCTTCAGTATCAAATTTGCTAATTCTTTCAGTAAATGTTTTTGTTGCATATGTTTGTATCTCTGAAAGATTCAATTAATTCATTTTAAGACTTACTATATCTTTCCTCATTGTGTTCATGTTTCCCTTTAAATCCTTTAGTATACATTAAGCCACCTACATACAGACCTTCAATTTCCAAATTTTCAAAGATGTGAACGTGCATTCACATGTCCAATCATGTAAGCTAGTTCACATGTCTGGCGTACATTGTCATGTGCACGCATCCTCTACAAACGGTTGCGTACTTTACTGTACAGTACAGTATAGAGTACAGTAGTATAGCATCTTTATTTCAAGCCCAGAATGTCTGGAAGCAAGCAAAAACGCAGCAGTGTTAGAGCTGGTACTGCTAAGAAGCCCCAGACATTGTCGGTCCAGAGAAAGGACAAAGAGACAAGAGGAAGAAGTAATGGAAGAGCCAAAGGATTCACAATGCAGGAAATGGAAAGGGGGTTTTCTTTATTTGAGGAGGCACTGTTAGCTTTTGAGGCACAGCAGCTAAGCATACAACAGTACGTGAAGGTTGCAGCAACCATTCAGAATGCAATGCAGTGCTCCCGTGGTATCTATGATGCGAAACCAAGAGCTACTACCCGGCCGTCACTGGATCGTTTTTGTCAAGAGGGTAGATAGAATTGAATTCAGACCAACACCTGTGCCAACAACGTCAGGTGTGAGTGAGACTTGCCCTCCATCTCCTATTGCTGACGACCCTTCAGCTCCTTCATCCCCCTTTCCTCTCCGTCCTCAATCAGTAACTCTTCTTGTCTTTTCACTAGATGCCAGCCCCTGCATGCCAGTTGCTGTACTGTACTTTTCAAGGTATTGTATTGTAAGGTTAAAATGCTTTCTTTATTTTTAGTGTTTGTTTTTTATGTATTATTTGCGTGGAAAGTATTATAAACCTTTTACAGTACCAGCACTACATAGCCAATTGTGTTAGCTGGATGCCTAGGCTAACTTTGTTGGACTTATGAATGCACTCTTCGGAACAGAACTGGTTCTTGTGTAGGAGACTCGCTGTGTCTATCACTACTATTTTGTGTAGTGATTATCTGCTCATTCTATTATCTCTGCCATTTCTGGATCTGTCCACTTGGTCGATTTTTTTCCTGATTGTTGCTCACTTTTTCCTGATTGCTAATAGGTTGACTAATTTTTGATTGGATGCTGAACCCTGCACATGCAACATTATTGTGTCTAGAGTTTGTTGTTTTCCAAAGCATGTAGCATTGTGTGCGTGCTCAGTTGTGTCCAGCTCTTTGGGACCCCGTGGACTGCAGCCTGGCAGGTTCTCTGTCAATGAAATTTTCCAGGCAAGAATACTCATGTGGGTTGCCATTTCCTACTCTAGGGGATCTTCCCGACCCAGTGGTCAAACCCGTGTCTCTTGCATCTCTTGCAATGGCAGGCAGATTCTTTACCAACTGTGCCACCTGGGAAGCCTAAAATTTCCAAGGAATGGTGAAGTTTATTTTAGCAGGCAGTTAAGGGGTTTCCCTTCTTGCCTGGAAAATCCCATGGACGGAGGAGCCTGGTAGGCTGCAGTCCATGGGGTCGTAAAGAGTCGGACACGACCGAGTGACTTCACTTTCACTTTTCACTTTCATGCACTGGAGAAGGAGATGGCAGCCCACTCCAGTGTTCTTGCCTGGAGAATTCCAGGGACGGGAGCCTGGTGGGCTGCCGTCTATGGGTTCACACAGAGTTGGACACGACTGACGTGACTTAGCAGCAGCAGCAAGGGGTTTCCCAGGTGGTGCTAGTGGTAAGCCAGTGCGGGAGACATAAGAGACACGGGTTCGATCCCCGGGTCAGGAAGATCCCCTGGAAGAGGAGGGCATGGCAACCCTCTCCAATATTCTTGCCTGGAGAATCCCATGGACAGAGGAGACTGGCAGGCTACAGTCCATAGGGTTGCACAGAGTCGGACACAACTGAAGCAATTTAGCGTGTAAGAAGTTGCTTGAGGATCAGTTTGACTTTATTTTTGAGCCTTGTTTTTAAGTTTTATGAAGGTATCATTTAAAGAAACCTTTTTCTAGAGCTAAGTGAGCCTTACTACTTTGCCATGACCATTCTGAGATCTCCTGAATGCCCTAGGTGTTTCTTGAGGTCTGTCTACTCTTGACTAAACTGAATGAAAATTTATCCCAACCCTCAACGAGCTCTGGGAATTGTTCAGCTTCCTTAGTCGTTTGTTACCTGGTGTCACGACGCTTCACGCTATCCACATGTTCTTACTATCCAATCAGTGTCTAAAGAGAATCCTTCCCTGTGTAGCCATCTCCTCTCTGGTGTTCTGGCCTGCAAGGACCTTCTACCTCGCTTCCCTAAATTCCAAATTCGGTTTCCTTATCTCTGTGACATCTTCCTGCTGCACTTGGGTTGTCCTCCCTGGGATATGGTCCAGAGAGTTCTTCTAGACAGAATGTCAGAACCGGGCTTATTTCATGTCTTTCCCAGCTCTCGGAGATTACCATTTTTGCTGTTTGTTTTCCTGTCTGAAAACAGTTGTTTATGTTTTATCCACTTTCCTAGTTATTTACGACAGGAAAGCAAGCTCAGTAGCAGTCATTCCGTTGGAGCCAGAAGCAGAATTCTACCATATGCATTTCACAAGGTAGAGAGCATTAAATTGATTTTACTGCGAGTATTTGAGAGGGAGATAAAGTTAGATGATACATTCCAAATGTAATCGAAACATGACAAGATGTTGAAAAAACATTTTGCTTCTAACAAAACATAGACCAGGGCCCCAGGGAAGGAGAAGCTTGCAATGCTCAAGATAGCTGATGAGGGGGCGCGGGAGGGAGGAGCCAGTTCAAACAAATTGTTAATATCCAAAATACATATCAATAAGCAGACAAAATAATCTAACAGAATAGGAGTCACTGAACCTCTTCTGTAAAGAACCAGATAGTAAATATTTTCGGCTTTGCAGGACACATATAACCTCTGTCACTTCTTTTTCTTTTATGACCTTTTTAAAATGTAAAAACCATTCTTGGCTCATAGGCACTATAAAAAAGCCCATGGGCTGGATTTGGTCTTCAGGCTGTGGTTTGACAATCCTTGCAATGAAAATAATACAATAAACAATTCACAGGGGGAAAAAAAAGAAAATTATTCATGCACATATGCTTAGTCCTTCTAATAATCAGATAAATGTGATTTAAAACAAACAAGAGAATGTTTCACGCTAATCAGACGGGTAAAATTTTTTTAAAATGACAATAGCAAGAGTTAGGGAAGATAAGGAGAAATAGGAATTCTCACACACTGTTGGTAGGAGTGTAAATTAATTCAGCCACTTTAGAAAGCCATTTGTCAATATCCAAAGCAAAATTGGAATTGGAAATGCATGTTCGCAGAGGCTCAGCAATTGCACTGCTAGGCCTATTACCTAGAGAGACTCGTGCGTAATTGCAGCATTGTTTGTAATAGGAAAATAAATTGGAGACAACCTAAGTACACACACACACACACACACACACTCACTCCTTCTCTCATAGCAACATGATTACATCTCAAAACATAATGTTGAGTGAAAAAGCAAGCTTCCTGTGTAATATCGTTTATGA
The DNA here is from genome assembly GCF_963930625.1 of Muntiacus reevesi. Taxonomy (NCBI): domain Eukaryota; kingdom Metazoa; phylum Chordata; class Mammalia; order Artiodactyla; family Cervidae; genus Muntiacus; species Muntiacus reevesi. The sequence continues at coordinate 62,258,284 of NC_089263.1, read as the reverse complement.
AAATGTTTAAAAACACACTGCAAACAACACAATGAATTATTCATGAATATCTCTCTCTGTAGGTGTAAACATGGAAATGGTGGACTGAAAAAACACACACCAAATGCAGAAAGGCGAAATTCAGGTTACCTACAGGGAGATGACGCCCAGGAAGGGGGAAAGGCGGACAGCTTTCCCTAATTTTCCATTTCTTGTATAAACATGTCAAGCGACTGTGATAAAATATTAGCATTTGTCAACTCTAGATGGTGGCCATCCCAGTTTTGTCATGTCATTCTCTTCCCTCTTGCTGTTGTTTAGTCATTTAGTTGTGTCCAATTCTTTGTGACCCCACGGACTGTAGCCTGCCAGGCTCCTCTGTCCATGGGATTTTCCAGGCAAGAGTACTGAAGTGGGTTGTCACTACCTTCTCCAGAGGATCTTCCCCACCCAGGGATTGAACCTGTGTCTCCTGCACTGGCAGGTGGGTCCTTTACCCACTGAGCCTCCAGGGAAGCCCACCCCTCCTATATAGCTTCTTAATCTCCTGTGAAAGAAAGTAACAGACAAACCCTTGTTAGCCATATAAAAAGTGCCATGAGGGTCAAAAGACCGGTGAGACTAGGGTTAGGGCTAGGATTAGCGAATTGCCTTGCTGCCTTCATGACCCTGGCTCTCTGCTCAGCTGGGATAGGCTATTTCCTCTCTCTGTGCCTTAGTTTCCCCAACTGGGAAGAGGGGTATACAGCTTTTCAAAATGTAGGTTGCTACTGAGTCCTGACCAGCATTTGTAAAGTGTAATAGACCAAAATAATCACAAAACCTAAGTCCATCACATACAGGGCTGTTGGAAGGGGGAAAATGCAGAGTTACCCTTTTGTAGGTTCAGAGATTCTGTTTGGGATGATGAAAACTTTCTGGGGATGGATGGCAGTGGTGGCAAATGCAGATGTCCTTAGTGCCAGCGGTCCCCAACCTTTTTGTCACCAGGGGCCGGTATCATGCAAGGTAATTTTCCCATGGAAGATAATTTTTCCACGGACTGGGGTGGGGGATGGTCTCGAGATGTGCGGTTTGATTCCATTCATTGTGACACTGTGATTCTATTAGGATTACAGCAGCTCCACCTCATCAGACATTAGGTACCAGAGTCTGGGGACCCCTGCAAGTTCGTGCCGTTGAATTGTGTGCTGAAAAAAATGGTTAAGGTGGTAAATTGTATGGTACATATATTTCAGCACAGGTTTTAACAGAATGCATCTCATAAAGCAAAGGTAGACGCGGCATTATGAGCTTTGACTTTTTCATGTACTTAATCAGCTCAACTGATTAAATGGTAGAAGGTAGAAGGTACCATGGAAGAAGGTACTCCTTTCAGAGATTCTCTGGCACGGGGGGCCAGGGAAGGTGAACACAGAACCTCGAATCTTTGCCCTGCTTCTTTGGGGGTTTTGGCTGTTGTTTTTCTGGATGCACCTGCTATTGCATGCACCGCCCACAGCCTCTCCTGCAGACGCCCGGCTCTGGGGCTAACACCGCCATCGAACCCACTTACCTAGTTGGGATTTAAGTGTTCCTTCTCTTGAGGAAGAGCTGCATTCTGTTGAGAGCAGTGCCCATCATTTTTAATGCTCATCATCATGATTATGGCCATTAGCCTGCCAAGCTCTAAGTTGAGAGATGGAAGGAGGAGAGAGGCAGCAGAGAATTATGAGGCTTAAGTGGCACGGGCTGTGGGGCCGGCCGGGGCGCGGGTTCGGGCACTGGGGGGGAGCAGAGATGCATTAATACAAATTACCAGGAGCCTCGCCGGGGGAGGAACAGCAGAGGGCTCGCATCAGAGTGCCCACCCGGGGCCGCTCCGTCTCTGCATTCCGCTTTGTCAGGGCCCATCAAATAGAAAAATCAGCCTGGGGCTTTTAATATGTGGTTTGGAGAATTAGTTTCAATTAGTAGAGAGACATTTTAAATCTCAAGAAATATTCAGCCTTCACGGACTCCATTTAGCACTTAAAACCCACTCTCGGCATTAATAGAATCATAGGATGTAAAACTGGAAAGACCTTGGAAATTACCCTGGGTGGCCCTTTATTGTGGGGTGGGGAGGGGCAGAGAGATTTATTCCGTAGAGCAGAGCCGTTGAGAGGCAGAGCTGGGCTGAGAAGTCAGCCCCTGATCCTGGAGACTGGCTTTCTTTCCACTGATAGCGTCTGGACTCCCTCCTTCTTTCTTGGGGTTGGAGTGGCGGCGCTTCCAGGATACTTCCTGCTGTGTGCATGGTTGTTTGCGTGCATGTCTGGTGTGGGCAGGAAACAACTGGGAGATGATCCATCTGGACTCCTCACTGCTTGAACCTACCCCTCAATCCAGGGCCTTTCAGGGGTGTAGTAAATCTGCCCACATCTGGACAGGGCTGAGTTCCCTGCCAGGAACAAAGTTTCCTGAGAGCCGGGGTCCACACCCCAGCAGGCCCGAGGGTCCTCTGTCATCCGCTGCTCCGCAGAGAGAGGAAGCTGGCTCTCCATGTCTGCTCCTGGAACTTCAAGGCGATTACATGACCTACCTCGCAGGGCATCTTTAAATGGGAAATTAGACGCGAGGCTCAGACGCAGAGTTGGTCCTTAGTCATTAGTGACCCCCTTTTATCTCTCTAGGCGAACTCTAGGAAGGTAGCCTCATGACAAAGTGTGGTCTCAGCTTCATCAGACCCCATTTTGTGGCATCTGGAAGCCACACTCAAGTAGGAAAGTAGACCCACCTTGTTTACCACCACTTACATCACTGCTCCCTTTTGCTAAAGGGCTCCGTTTTTGCTTTTCTTTTTCTCGGCCAGAGGCAGCAATGCTTCTCTTTAATCAGTATAAGGTAATTGAGTGCCCTCGCATCCATCAGCCAGGAGAAATGAGCCATTTGTTTCCTGGAGTTTCAAAAGAGCTGCTTTTGTTTGTTATACTACAATCATATTGAGGCTTCTGGTTTAGAAAGAAGAATACAGCCTTGCTAAGCCTCCTGTTTACCAAAAGGGGCTTGGTAAAAATTAACTGCAGTGGCCAAGGTTAGCTTTCCTCTGTGACACAACTGATAAACTTAGGCGTAATTGTGAGAGCAAAGTGCAAACATGTTTACGACCAACAACATTTCAGTCAGGGAACTGGTTTCACTGTATGTTGATGGGATTTGGTTGTGCAATTTTCAGCCTGGGAATTATGCAGGTAAAATAAAAAGCAGGAATTGAGGATGTTGGGATCAAGATGGTGGAGTAGGAGGACCCGGAGCTCCTTTCCCCTCATGAACCCATCGGAGTTCCAACTGCATCCAGAGCAACTGCGCTGAGGACCACCCAGAGACTAGCAGTGTGGCTCCTCTACAACCAAAGCTGTGAAGAAAGAACCACATGGAGTCTGGCAGAAGGGGAGGAGAAGTGATCCAGTCAGGACTCACACCCGTACCTGGCAACCCAAAGGAGGAGGGGAAAATCACAGGCTTCCTGGGAATGGAGAGGTTTGAGCCTGAAAGATGGGCCCCCTTAGCTGGTTTGAAAACCAGTGTAGCTTATTGGAGGGCTGTAGGAGACTGGGGTTCCACTCTTGAATAATACACGCACAGACTTGCTTGCTCCCCATCACAGCTTGGAAGCAGCATGTGGAGAGATGCCTGGTGCTCTGGTTGCCCTGCCAGGATGGCCCCGGTGTATTCTCTGCTTCCCAGTGCGGCTCTCTGCTAAGGTTGAGCTGCTCTGTCAGTGAGCATGCCTCAGAAAACTAAGATCTAGGCATCTGGTCCATCACTTCACAGCAAATAGATGGGGAAAAAATGGAAACAGTAACAGACTTTATTTTCTTGGGCTCCAAAATCATGCGGACAGTGATTGCAGTCATGAAATTAAAAGACACTTGCTCCTTAGAAGAAAAGCTATGAACAAGTTAGATAGCATATTAAAAAACAGAAATATCGCTTTGTTGACGAATGTCCATATAGTCAAAGCTATGAACCCACCTACATGGTTTTTCCAGTAGTCATGTGTGGATGTGAGAGTTGGATCATAAAGATGACTGAGCATCAAAGAATTGATGCTTCTGAACTGTGGTGCTGGAGAAGACTCTTGAGAGTCCCTTGGACAGCAAGATCAAACCAGTCCATCTTAAAGGAAGTCAATCCTGAATATTCAGTAGAAGGACTGATGCTGAAGCTCCAATACTTTAGTCAGCTGATGTGAAGAGCCAACTCATTTTAAAAGACCTTGATGCTGGGCAAGGTGGAGGGTGGAAGAAGGGGACAACAGAGGATGAGATGGTTGGATGGCATCATCAACTCAATGGATGCGATGTGAGTTTGAGCAAATTCCGGGAGATGGTGGAGGACAGGAAAGCCTGGTGTGCTGCAGTCCACGGAGTTGCAAAGAGTCAGACACAGCTTAACGACTGAACAGCAACAACAGTGCAGGCACTTGGAGGGCCTGGAGCCACCTTGACCCCAGTCCTGCCTCTGGCCAGAACAGAGACCACCACTGCTTGCGTGCAGGTGGGAAGAAGAACCAGCTCAGTACCCTCCAACCCCACTGGCCCTGATCCAGCCTCTGGCCAAGGTCTGCACACCAGGGAAAAGTGGAACCAGCTCAGAAGTGCAGCCCAAGCCCTAGAGCCTGCCACGTCACACCCCCAGTCAAGGCAGAGGCTGCCAACACGTGCGGGAAAAGCCCAGCTCCTTCAGGCCTCCTGCTCCAGCTTCTTGGGCCCCAGCCCTTCCGCTGAGAGGTCTTCGACTTCCACTGAGCCTAGAAGAAAGCCTGGTTTGCATCTGACTCTGACTCTAGTCCCTTCAGATCCAGCCCTATCTCCCACTAAGGCAGTGGCTGCCAGCACACTGCCGGGGAAGACAAGGACCATGCCTGCTTCAGGTCCAGTTCTCCCATCAAAGCCACTGGGTGCATGCGGACCTCATAGGGATGCTTCCACACAGGGACACCCCTGTAAGATCAGGATAAGTAACCTGATAGCACCTCACTTCATAGAGACAAACATAGAAAGTTAAATAAAATGAGAAAACAGAGGGATATGTTTCAAATGAAAACGCAAAAGTCCTAAAAGATCTGATTTTTATTAATTTAGACTAATTTATTTATTAAAGAGGACAAAGCAATAGTAATGCGAATGCTAACTGAACTGGGTGGGGGAAAGAACAGATGAAACAGTGAGAACTTCAACAAAGAAACAGGAAATATGAAAAAGTATCAGTCAAAGATGGAGGATACAAGAACAGAATGAAAAATACACTAGAAGGAGTTAAAAACAGACTAGGTGGCACAGAAGAACACCATCTGGAAGACAGAATACTGGAAATTATCCAATCAGGACAGCAAAAAGAAAAAATAAATAAAAATGAGGCTAGTTAAAGGACCTGGAACAATATCAAGCATACTAATATTCACATTATAGTAGTCCCAGGAGGACAAAAGAGACAGAAATGAGTAGAAAATGTATTTGATGAAATGATGGCTGAAAATTCCCTAACCTAAAGAAGAAAATAGATATCCAGGTGCAAGAAGCAGAGTCTCAAAGGAGATGAAATCCAAAGGACCACACCAAGACACATCATAATTAAAATGACAAAGTTAAAGAGAGAATTTCAAAGGCAGCAAAAGAAAACCAAAGAGTCACGTAGAAGGAAACCCCCATAAAGATATCAGCTGATTTTTTCAGCAGAAAGTTTGTAGGCCAGAAGGGAGTGGCATGATATATTTAAAGTGCTCCAAGGGAAAAACCTACAGACTAGGATACTCTACCCAGCAAAGTTATCATTCAGAGTTGAGGAGAGCTGAACAGTTTTTCAGATAAGCAAAGACTGAAAGAGAATTCATCAATATTAAACCAAGTCTGAAAGAGATTAAAGGCTCTTCTTTAACTGAAAAAGAAAAGGTTGCAACAAGAAATGAGAAAATATAGGAAGGGGAAAATCCCACTGGTAAAGGCAAATATATAGAGCGAAAGCAGTGGCTCAACCACTCATATAAACTAGTAGGTACGTTGGTTAAAAGACAAAAATTGTAAAAGCAATTATAGCTACAATAAGCAGTTAAGAGACAGGCATGAAGATGTAAAATAAGACATCCGAAACACTAAACGTGGAGGTGATAGCAAAAAATGTATATCTTTTAGAACTTAAATGACTATCAATTTAGGATAAGTATATATAGTTATCGGAGAAGGGAATGGCACCCCACTCTAGTACTCTTGCCTGGAGAATCCCATGGACGGAGGAGCCTGGCAGGCTGCAGTCCATGGGGTCACGAAGAGTCGGATATGACTGAGTGACTTCACTTTCACTTTTCACTTTTATGCATTGGAGAAGGAAATGGCAACCCACTCCAGTGTTCTTGCCTGGAGAATCCCAGGGATGGGGTCGCACAGAGTCGGACACGACTGAAGTGATTTAGCAGTAGCATATATAGTTATAGGTCAACATATATGAGCTCTATAGTAACCACGAATCCAAAACCTACAACAAGATAGGGCTTCCCTGGTATCTCAGCTGGTAAGGAATCTGCCTGCAGTGCAGGAATCACTAGATTCAATCCCTGGGTTGGGAAGATCCCCTGGAGAAGGAAATAGCAAACCACTCCAGTATTCTTTCCTGGGAAATCCCACGGACAGAGGAGCCTGGTGGGCCACAGCCCATGGAATTGCAAGAGCCAGACACAACTTAGCGACGACACCACCACCACAACAGATATATACAAATACTTGAGAGAAAGGAGTAAAAACGTAACCCTAAAGGAAATCATGAAACCACAAGGAAAGAGATTAAAAGAAGAAAAGTATAGAGAGCTACAAAAGCAACCAGAAAATAAGTAACAAAATGAAAATAAGTACATACCCATCAATAATCACTTTAAATGTCAATGGACTAAATGCTCCAATCAAAAGATGTAGGGTGACTGATTGGATCAAAACAACAGGACCCATCTATATGCTGCCTGTAGGAGACTCACTTTAGAACTAAATACACACATGCAGAAATTGAAAAATGAAAAAAAGATATTCCTTGCAAATAGAAATGAAAAGAAAGCTGGATAACGATACTCTTATCAAACAAAGTAGGCTTTAAAATAAAGCCTGTAATGAAGGGCAAATAAGGGCATTATACAATGATAAAGGTGTTAATATAAGAAGATATAACATTCATAAACAAATATGTACCTAATATAGGAGCACCATATAAAGGAAATATTAACAGAACAGACATAAAGTGAGAAGCTAACAGTAATACAATAATATTAGGAGACATTTATATCAATGGATAGACCATCCAGACAGAAAATCAATAAGAAAACAGTGGCCATAAATAACACATTAGGCCCGTTGGACTTAATAGATATCTACAGCATTCACATTCTTTTCAAGTACTTATGGAATATTCTCTGGGGATAGGGCAAGTACTAGGCCACAAAACAAACCTCAAAAAACTTAAGAAGAAAGAAATGATATCAAGCACCTCTTCTGACCACAATGTTATGAAACTAGAAATCAACTGCAGGAAAAAAAAATGAAAAAAGTATGAACACATGGAGACTAAACAACATGCTATTTAAAACCAATAGGTCGCTGACGAAGTCAAAGAGGAAATCAGAAAATACCTTGAGGTGAATGAAAGTAAAAACACAGATTTTCACAATCTATGGGATGCAGCAAAAGTGGTTCTAATAGGGGAGTTTTTAGTGATACAGTCCTACCTCAAGAAACAAGAAAAGTCTCAAATAACTGACCTAATTTACCATCTAAAGGAACTAGAAAAAGGACAAAGCCCAAGGTCATCAGAGGGAAGGAAATAATAAAGATTACAGTGGAAATAGATAAAATAGAGATAAAATAATAGAAAAGATTAATGAAACCAAGACCTGTTTTTTTGACAAAATAAAATTAATGGATAAACCTTTAACCAGGTTCATTAAGAAAACAGGACAGAGGATCCAAATAAACAAAATTAGAGATCAAAGAGGAGAAGTTACAACTGATGTCAAAGAAATAAAATCATAAGAGAATACTAAAAACAGCTTTATGCCAACAAATTGGACAACCTAAAAGAAATGAATAAATTCTTAGAACCACACAATCTTCTAGGCCTGAATCAAGAAGAAATATATAACCTGAACAGATTTGATTGCTAGTTTGGAAATTGAATCAGTGATTTGAAAAACTCTGAACAAACTAAAGTCCAGGACTGCAAGGTTTCACAGGGGAATTCTACCAAGCATATAAGAAAATATTAATACTGATCCTTTTCAAGCCATTCCAAAAAATTTGAAGAGAAGGAACACTCTCAAATTCATTTAACAAGGCCAGCATTACCTGATACAGAAACCAAACAAAGACACTATTAAAGAAATAAAACTACAGGCCAATATCTCTGACAAATATAGATACAAAAATTCTAAACAAAATATCAGCAAACTGAATTCAACATGCATATGAAGGATCAACCTAAAGGAAATAAACCCTGAATACTTATTGGAAGGACTGATACTGAAGTTGAAGCTCCAATACTTTGGCCATCTGATGCAAACAGCTGATTCATTGGAAAAGACCCTGATGCTGGGAAAGATTGAGGGCAAAAGGAGAAGAGGGTGAAAGAGGATGAGATGGTTGGGTAACATCATTGATTCAATGGACATGAACTTGGGCAAACTCTGGAAGATAGTGAGGGACAAGGACGTTTGGTGTGCTGCAGTCCATGGGGTCTCAAACAGTTGGACACAACTCTTAGCGACTAAACAACAACAATTACAAGAAGGATCATACACCATTATCAAGTGGGATTTATCCCAGGGATGCAAGGATGGATGAATATACGCAAGTCAACCAATGTGATACACCACATTAAAAAAAGGAAGGATAAAAATGACAAGATTATCTCAATGGATGCAGAGGGGGTATTGACAAAACTCAATATCCATTCATGATAAAAAAAAAAAAGCCTCTCAACCAAGTTACTATAGACGGAACATATCTCAACATAATAAAGGCTACTTATGACAAACCTACAGCTAACATTATACTCAATGGTGGAAAGCTAAAAGTTTTTACTCCAAGATCAGAAGTAAGACAAAGATGGCCACTTTTGCCATTTCTATTTAACATAGTATTAGAGATCCTAGTCACAGACATCAGGCAAGACATAGAAGGCATCCAAATTGGAAGAGAAGTAGTAAAACTGTCACTATTTGAAGATGACATGATACTACATATAGAAAACCCAAAGTCACCACGAAAGAAACTGTTAGAACTAGTAAGTGAAATCAGAAAAACTTTAGGAGACAAGGTTAATATACAGAAATCTGTTGCTTTTCTATATACTAATAATGAACTATCAAAAAGAGAAAGTAAGAAAATAATTCCATTTATAATTGCATCAAGAAGAATAAAATACCTAGGGATAAGTGTAACCAAAGAGATAAAAGACCTATACTCTGAAAACTGTAAGACATTAAAGAAGGAAATTTAAGATGATACAAATAAATGGAAAGATATCCCATGTTTATGGAATGAAAAAATTGATGTTATTGAAATGTTCATGCTATCCAAAGCAATCTATAGGTTTAATGCAATCCCTATCAAAATACCCGTGACATTTCTTTAAAAACTAGAACAAATATTCCCAAAATTTGTTCCTAAACAAAAAAAAATTCATTTCTAAAATGAAAGACCCCAAATAGCCAAAGCCATCTTGGGAGAAAAGAACAAAGCCAGAGGTATCATGGTCCCGGACTTCAGACTATACTGCAAAGCTACAGTAATAAAAATATATATATATATGGTACTAGAACAAAAAACTAGACACATGGGTCAATGGAGCAGAATAGAGAACCCCTAAATAAACCAAGGTACATATGGTCAATTAATCTATATCAAAGAAGGCAATAATATACAGTGGGAGAAAAGACAGCCTCTTCAATAACTGGTTCTGGGAAAACTGGAGCTACATGTACAAGAATAAAATTAGAACATTGTCTCATCTCACATACAAAAATAAACTCAAAATGGACTAAAGACTTAGATGTAAGACTGTAAACCACAAAACTACTTGAGGAAGCAGAGACAGTACACTCTTTGACACAGGTCTTAGCAATATTATTTTTTTCTGATCTGTCTCCTCAAACATGGGAAACAGAACCAAAACTAAACAAAGAGGACCTAATAAAACTCAAAAGCATTAGTATAGCAAAGGAAACCATAAACAAAATGAAAAGACTACCTACAAATAGGGAGAAAATATTTGCAAATAATGCCACTGACAAGGGCTTGATTTCCAGAATATACAAACAGCTCATAAAACTTGATATCAAAAAGAATAAACACACAAACAGCCCAATTGAAAAATAGGCAGAGGACCTGAATAGACATTTTCCAAAGAAGACATACAGATGGCCAACGGGCACATTAAAAAATTCTCAACATCATTAGTCATCAGGGAAATGCCAGTCAAAACCACTTTGAGAAATCATATCCTGTGTGTCAGAAAGGCTATCATCAAAAAGGTAACAAATGAAAAGTGTTGGCAAGAATGTGGAAAATAAGGAACTCTAGCATGCTGTTGGTGTGAATGTGAACTGGTGCAGCCAACAGTAGGGAGGTGCCTCAAAAAATTAAAAATAGAACTACCATAAGATTCAGTGATTCCACTTCTGGATGTATCTGAGCTAAACAGAAGCACTAATTTGAAAAGATATATAAACCCCAATGTTCATACGGTCATCATTTGCAGGAGCCAGAATATGGAAGCAAGCTAAGTGTCTATCAACAGATGAATGGGTAAAGAAGATGTTAAGATTAAGAGGTACAAACTACTTGGCATAAAATAAAGAAGGCACAAGGATATATTGTACAGTACAAGGAATATAGCCAATATTTTATAGTAACTCTATGTGAAGTGTAATTGATAAAATATCAATTATGCTGTTCACCTGTTTACTATGTTGTTCACCTAAAACAAAAGATAACATTGTAAGGTAGGACAAGTGGTAAAGAACCTGCCTACCAATACAGAAGATGTAGAAGACTCAGGTTCCCTCCCTGGGTCTGGAAGATGCCCTGGAGGAGGGCATGGCAACCCACTCCAGTGTTCTTGCCTGGAAAATCCCATGGACAGAGGAGCCTGGTGGGCTATAGTTCATAGGGTTGCAAAGAGTCAGGCACGACTGAAGTGACTTAGTACAATTGCATGCAAGTATAATTCAATCATTTTTTAAAAAAAATAGCAAGGCAATGTGGGTTTGGGTTTTATTTTGCCTGCAGTTGGTGATAGCGTTCTCCCCATTTTCACCATCAGACCCGCTGTGTGAGGCTTCCTGTAGAAGTTTCTGAATAAAAGTCACCATTCGTGCAGTGTTTAGGACGCACTCTCACATCTCCCTGGCTTGCCTTCCCTCCTAAGAGAAGGTGTCCTGGGTCCTCACGGACTGCTCACACCCCTTTGTTAGAGATGCGTCACGTCCATCCCTCTGACTGCCCAGTCTGGTTGGTCTTTGAGAATCACCAGGGCCAGAGTTCCTTGGCTCCTTGGGAGGAATACCCCGCATCCTGCCTTTCACCTGCCTTGCCCATCTGACTTTTCAGGAGCTGGGGGCAGCGGTGGCCTGGGGGGGGGGGGGGTGCATTTCTGCCTGATTTGCACTGTGCTGTCTGGGTGTGGGGCTGAGTGATCTAGCCTGATTGCCTCCGGGGGAGTGGGGTCAGGCAGGGAGGCCGTGGGCGGCTTCCGCGTGAATTAACATGAAGCAGGACTTGCAGTCAGAGTGGGCTCATCCCTGCGGCTCCTCCCTCCTGCCAGAAGTGGCCACCAGCTTGAGCGCTGCGGCTGGTGAGTCTGCGGCAGATGGTGAGGCCCAGGGAAGGGGCCGGAACAAACCATGCTTCCGTTCTTGTAATTATTGACCCGACTTTGATCTCAAGCAACCGGATCTTCAGGGTGCTTTTCCCGGCCAGTTTGGGAGTCTGTTCGCCCCCGCCCACCCTGGATGCGGAGTGACTCATCCCACGGTGTGAGAGGAGGCTCTGATGCTTCCTGTGAGACACATGGGAGGAGGGAGTCTACGTCCTGCCCGCACTTAGACCTCCATCCCCTCGGCCTCCCAGTGGCCGCCCATCCCTGTGGGCAGGCAGGGCAGCTCAGGGACCCTCCACAGGGCAGCACCCCTGCATTCTCTCTCCTTCCCCACCTCTGTCTCCCCGGGACGTGGTGTCCCGTCCAAGCTCCAGCCAGGCTCCAGGGAGAGCCTCGGGACAGGGCAGGGAGCACCACGGGAGAATAGGCTGAGAGCACGTGCTCTTGTCATTGATGCAGCAGAAACCAAACTCTGGGGGAAGGGCAGAGGAAATGAGGACAAGGATGCAAAAGGAACAGCGGACCTGGCACATTTCCCGAGCCCGTCGGCCCAACACAGTGCCTGCTCCTTGCACCCCTCCCTGCCTCGAGAACCCCACTTGGGAAGCCTTCATGGGCTCCTCCTTCAGAGCTGGATGCGGGGATATGGAAGACTGGGACATGGGGTGGACAGCCCTGGGAGCCAGTGTGCTGAGGACATGCCTGGGGTGCCAGGGAGCAGGTGAGGGGGCAGCGGGCCCCGGCTGGGGGTGCAGGAGCCGGCCTGGGAGAGGGGAAGCAAGTGTGAAATGGTGATGCATTTTGGAGCACCCGTGGATGGGAGACTGGCCAGCTTGGAAGTGGTCCCCCATAAGGAAAATGCAATGCTGTGAACCGCAAGGATGTCTTCTGAAACCATCTTCTGGGTTTTGCTGATTTTTTTTAGGGCTTTGTGTCTTCATTCGTTACTCAGCACAGAGACCCTGCTTCAGCTCTGGGGACAGAGAGTTCCACCAGTCACCCACTCGGTCCTCAGGGAGACGCTGGGACAAACACAGGTCCTGATAGCAACATAGGGGCCACAGAGGGCTGTGCTCCAAGCAGGATGCTCAGGCCCCGACTGTTTCCTCACCCTATGGGGCAAGCGGCCCCTGCAGGACCCCCAGCCCAGCCCACATCTGCGTGGCTTTCTACCTGCAGAAAGGGCTTGACACTTTGGAGCCTTTGGGCTTCATAGTATCTGTCTTCAGGATCAGTTTCAGATGGCAGAGAGAGCCGAGCCTGCTCTGCGAGCAGGAGCCCTGATGTGTGTGGGGGTCAAGGACGGAACAGGGGCAGAAGGGCAAAGGTGAGGGCTGATCTCACTCTACCCAGACATGACTTGAAAGCTGTCTTTAGAATGTCCCAAGTCAACATAGAAACATCAAGAAACCTGCCCTGGATTTTGGGGACCTGCGGGGGTACTGTCCACCTCTTCCTGGAGGAGCGGGTGGTAAGGTTTTATTTGGGCTCTATTAACAAGTCACTGCTCTTGGAGGCTCACAACGCAGATGCCTTCTCTTGCGGTTCTGGAGTGAAGTTGGGAGACGGGTCTCCTGGGCTAAAATCAAGGTGTCAGGGGGGCTGTGTTCCTTCTGGGGACTCCAGGGAGAGTCCATTTCCGTTTCCAGCTTCTGGAAGCCACACGCGCTTCTCAGTTTGTGACCCTTTCCTCCATCTTCAGAGCCCGGAACAGCGGCTGGGTCTTGCCCAGACCACCTCTCCTGCTGGCCTTGTTCACATTCTAAGGCCTCCTCTGATGACACTCTGGGCTTCCCCACTGGTTTAGTGGGTAAGGAATCTGCCTGCCAATGCAAAAGAAACAGGAGAGACGGGTTTGATCTCTGGGTCGGGAAGATTCCCCTGGAGCAGGAAATGGCAACCCACTCCAGTATTCTTGCTGGGAAATTTCAGGCGGGCTACAGGGTCGCAAAGAGTTGGACAGAACTCCGTGACAAAGCACGAGAAAAAAAAAGGTGCAAACACGATGACACTGAGTTCAAACTTGGACTCAAGATCATCTTTCTATTTTAAGGTCAACTGAGTAGCATCCTTAATCCCATCTCCATGGGAACTGTCCATCGTTAGTCCATTCCTTTGACACGTGACTGATATAGTCGCAGGTTCCCTAGATTAAGATGTCGGCATCTTTGGAGGCGGGGTGGGCATTTCTCTGCCCACCACGGTTTCCCATGGCTTCTCCTGCATTGGGCAGGCAGACTGTTTACCACTGTGCCGCCTGGGAAGCCCCAGGGTTTCCCAGAGGAGGTGGCATTCATCTTGAAGTGAGCAGAGCGCGTTGGGGACTGGGGCAGTGACATTAGGGTTCCCTTCCCTTAAGTACAAACCGAGGGGATCTCCTTGAAAGGTAGGGGGAGGCTGCGGGGGCAGGGAGAAGAGGTGGGAAACGGGGCAGTTTTTGAACAGGCCGGGCAGAGGTCAGCCTGGGGGAGCACAGACCCCTACCCAGCAAGTCCCGCAAGTCCCCCCGTTTTCAGAGGGCATGGCCCCAGGCAGGCTGGTGGGCCGCGGCAGGCGCAGGCAGAGCCGTCCGGAGCCTGTATCTGGGAGCAGGCAGGACGCAGGACTCGGGGAGCCCGCCAGATGTCCATCGGCACTGATGGAGTCCCAGCACATAATAAAGCCAGCCGGGTCGGGTCCAAAGGCACACACTGTACTCTGAAGCCATTTAAAATTTTGCCAAAACCCCAGGTTTCCAGCCAGAAAGAGGACCTCTGGTTAGAATTGGGCTGGGGTGGGGGGCGGGTTGGGACCAGGGCAGTGGGTACCGCTGTAATTGTTTCATAACATGCTCAGTTAATTTATTTGTTTTGCCTTGCGCCTTTTAAATAGGGTTTCATCACTGTATGTGTTTTCCATCTTATCCTGTTACACGGGGAGGAGACCTTGTATTTGTTTACTCGTGGGACGCTTGGCAGCCCCAAAGTCCCACTTGATCAGCCGGGCAGGGAGGCAGTATTTTCATAGCCCGAACTTGCTGGTGCCTCGCCTCCTTCTCCATTTTCACCCCGCTTGTTGATTTGAACCGCCGCCACGACAGCGTTCTTCTTTCGTCTTCACACCGGAGCGAATTCCACGGGAGAACATGTGTCTGTCTCCTTCCGCCCGCCATCACCCTGCTGGGCCCGTCCCAGGCCTTCAGCAGCCGCGCCACCAGCATCCCTGTTGGCCCTGAGCCTAGGAGGCAGCGAGGTGTGAGGAGGACCCTGGAAGGCAGAGGGAGGGGAGAGGTGGGGTCCGGGCCTGGCTGGACTCCTGCCAGGGGCAGGACCCTGTGGTCACATCCCGGGGCTCAGCCCGGCTCTGCACCAAACCTCACAGGCCCGTGGACCTCCATCTCCCAGGTGGCATCTCTAGGGCTTGGTTCAGGGCACAGAGCTGGCAACCCACCATCATTCACGGCGTTGGACTGACGAGAAGTCACTCGATCCCCTCCTTTCACAGATGGGAGGCAAGGACTCAGACAACAGCGCATCACGACTGGTTCTGTTAGGCAAGTGCTGGTGACCCCTCTGCACCAAGATGGCAGAGCCCAGAACCATGTCCCTGGTGGACCGCCCACTCACTTTGTGCAAGAGCTTGCTTTCAGACACACACCCTGATGCCAGCGCTTCTGTCCCCGGAACTGCACCCAGATTCCCTACCGCCTGCAGGCTAAAGTTGCTCCCCTGCCCCTACCCAAAGCTGTCTAGGTTCATCAGCTCATCTCCCTCTCCTTATTTTGCTCTTTATACATTTTTCAAATTTTATTGAAATATAGTTGATTTACAATGTTGTATTAGTTTCAAATGTACAGCAAAGTGGTTCAGTTTTAAGTATATATGAATATATGTAAATATACATATTATATATAATATATCTTAATATATAAATATATTGCTATAACAAATAAATACATAATATAATTTTATATATGTGTGTGTGTGAGTCACTCAGTCGCGTCTGACTCTCTGCGACCCCATGGACTGTAGCCCAAGAGGCTCCTCTGTCCATGGAATTCTCCAGGCAAGAATACTGGAGTGGGTTGCCATTTTCTTCTCCAGGGAATCTTCCCAAGCCAGGTATTGAACACGGCTCTCTTGTACTGCAGGCAGACTCTTTACCCACTGAGCCACCAGAGAAGCCCTTATATATGTAAATATATGTATGTATAAATGTACTGAACCACTTTCCTGTACATCTGAAGCTAGTACAACATTGTAAATTCTTTCCCATTATAAGCTATTACAAGATATCGAGTATGGTTCCCTGTGCTATATAGTAGGTCCTTGCTGGTTATCTATGTTATATATGGTAATGTGTATATTTTAATCCCAAACTCCTAATTTACCTCTCTCCACCTTTCCCGATGGGTAACCGTAAGGTTGCTTTCTATGTCTGTGAGTCTGTTTCATAAATAAATTCATTTGTATAATTTTTCTACATATATGTGATATTATATATTTGTCTTTCTGTGTCTGACATACTTCACTTAGTATGATGATCTCTAGGTCCATCTGTGTTTCTACAGATGGCATTATCTCGTTCTTTTTTATGGCTGGGTAGTATTCCACTGTGTACATGTACCACATGTACATTTATCCTTTGTTCATTCAACCGTCGATGGACATTTTCATGTCTTGGCTCCTGTGAATAGAGCCGCTGTGGACTTAGGGGTGCGTGTACCTTTTTCAGTTAAGTTTTCTGGATACATGCCCAGGAGGGGGGGTGCTGGGTCATACATTAGCTCTACTGTTGGTTTTTAAAGGAATCTCTGTATGGTTTTCCAGAGCATTTTACATTCCCACCCACAGTGTAGGAGGCTTCCCCTCTCTCCACATTCTCTCTAGCACTTAATTGTCTCTTGATGAAAGTGAAAGAGAAGAGTGAAAAAGTTGGCTTAAAGCTCAGCATTCAGAAAACTAAGATCATGGCATCCAGTCCCATCACTTCATGGGAAATAGATGGGGAAACAGTGGAAACAGTGGCTGACTTTATTTTTCGGGGCTCCAAAATCACTGCAGATGGTGATTGCAGTCATGAAATTAAAAGACGCTTACTCCTTGGAAGGAAAGTTATGACCAACCTAGATAGCATATTAAAAAGCAGAGACATTACTTTGCCAACAAAGGTCCGTCTAGTCAAGGCTATGGTTTTTCCAGTGGTCATGTATGAATGTGAGAGTTGGACTATAAAGAAAGCTGAGTGCCAAAGAATTGATGCTTTTGAACTGTGGTGTTGGAGAAGACTCTTGAGAGTCCCTTGGACTGCAAGGAGATCCAACCAGTCCATCCTGAAGGAGATCAGTCCTGGGTGTTCATTGGAAGGACTGATGTTGAAGCTGAAACTCCAATACTTTGGTCACCTCATGCGAAGAGTTGACTCGTTTGAAAAGACCCTGATGCTGGGAAAGATTGAGGGCAGGAGGAGGGGACGACAGAGGATGAGATGGTTGGATGGCATCACCGACTCGATGGATGGGTTTGGGTGGACTTTGGAAGTTGGTGATGGACAGGGAGGCCTGGTGTACTGCGGTTCATGGGGTCGCAAAGAGTCGGACACGACTGAGCGACTGAACTGAACTGAACTGAAACCCTTTGAGGCTGTCCCTCTGCTCTTTAATACTCTTCCTACTCTAAAAAATCGGTAGTTCCAGGCAGCATATAACACAACCTTCCCCACCTTTAGCAGACAGTTCATCTTGCCTGGAATGCTCCCTCTTCTCTCCATGGGTCACTCTTCATCCTTTAAGACTTGGCTGAGGTGCCCTCATCCTACTCTGAGTGTCTTCCACTCTCTGTATTGGCTGGTCCTCTTCTGCCCTTGATCTTACCACTATAACAATTCTGCCATGTTCCATTATTATTGTCTTTTTTTGTCACATTATTTGGGCTATTTTTTACTTTTCTCCCCCCAGCTTTATTAAGGTAGAATTAAAAGTGAAAATTGTATATTTTGAAAGTGTGCAATGTGATGATTGAATATATGTATATATTGTGAAATATATTGACTCAATGGATATGAATTTGAGCAAACTCTGAGAGATCCTGAAGGACAGGGAAGCCTGGCGTGCTGCAGTCTGCCTCGCAAAGTGTTGGACACGACTGAGCGACTGAACAATTGTGAAATGATTTCCAAAATCAATGTAATTGACATAGCCATCACCTCACCTTTTTTTTTTGGTATGGTGAGAACACTTAAGATCTTTTCTCTTAGCAAATGTCAGGTTCACAGTATATTATTTTGTCAATTTTTTGGTATTTATTTTTGGCTGTGCTGAGTCTCCACTGCCGCGCACAGGCTTTCTCTAGTTGCTGTGAGCAGGGCTTTTCCTCGCTGCGGTGCACGGGCCTCTCGTTGCGCTGGCTTCTCTGTTTGAGGAGCACAGGCCCTAGGTGCAGGGCCTCATAGCTCTGGTGTGCAGGCTTAGTAGTTGCAGCACACGAGTTTAGTTGCCCTGCATTATGTGGGACCTTCCCAGACCAGGGGAACCTGTTGCCTCCTGCATTGCAGGCAGATTCTGAACCACTAGACCACCATGGAAGTCCTTCAGGATATTATTGCTAGCTGTAACCCCCATGTTCTGTATTAGATCCCCAGAACTTATTCACCATGTAACTGGAAGCTTGTACTCTTTGACCAGCATCTCCCCATTTCGCCCATCCCCCAAGCCCTAGTGACAAAACCAGTTAACTCTCTAATTCTATGAGTTCTACTTTATATTTCACAGGTAAGCAAGATCATATGGTATTTGTCTTTCTGTGTCTGGTTATTTCATTTAGCATATTGTCCTCCAGGTTCATTCATTTGTTGCTCCAAATGACAGGTGTTCTATAGTGCTAGGACTTCTGACATAGACATCAGAAGGGGGTAGAAAGATTACCCTCCTTGCTAGTTTAAGTAGAGCATTATATACTTTTCTGCTAGCTGTTGAGAATAGAAAAATATACCCCAAGGCTCTGGAAATTTTGCCAAAACCCTTTCCCATAACGTATATCCTGGGATGACGTCAGCATGAGATTAGCCAGAAGGAATGGGTTAACCCAGAGCTCCAGGCTGTGGAAATTTTACCTAGACCTTCTCCCACATAATTCACTTTGAGCTAAAAAAAAGTATGTCCTTAAGCAAGAGACACTGCTACCCACGAGGCCTGCATGTCTAAGGAAGAGAATGTGAAAAAGAAAGAATGTTTACCCCCTCTTTAAAGGGGCCTTAGGCCTGAACTCCATATCAACCTGCCTAAGTTTACTCTCTCAGGTCCAGATGCCATGATCTTAGTTGAGTTGGAGTGTTGAGTTTTAAGCCAACTTTTTCACTCTCCTCTTTCACCTTCATCAAGAGGCTCTTTGATTCTCCTGCACTTTCTGTGATTAGAGTGGTGTCATCTGCATATCTGACGTTGTTGGTATTTCTCCCAGCAATCTTGATTTCAGCTTGTGGGTCATCTAGTCTGGCATTTTGAATGATGTACTCTACATAGAAGTTAAATAAGTAGGGTGACAATATACAGCATTGACTATTTCTCAATTGTGAGTTAGTTCGTTGTTGCACGTCCAGTTCTAACTGTTGCTTCATGACCTGCATACAGGTTTCTCAGGAGGCAGGTAAGGTTGTCTGGTATTCCCATCTCTTGAAGAATTTTCCCCAGTTTCTTGTGATCCATACAAAGGTTTTAGCATCGTCAATGAAGAACTCAATGTTTTTCAGAAAGTTTCTTGCTTTTTCTATGATCCAACGGATGTTGGCAATTTGAACTCTGGTTCCTCTGACTTTTTTTGTTTGTTGAGCTCATATCCTGTAACTTTCCTACTTTCTTATTTGTTCTAATAATTTTATAGATACCTTAGTATTCTCTATATGTAGCATCATGTCCTCTGAGAATAAAGACAGTTTTGTTTCTTCTTTTCCAAATTGTATGCCTTTAATTTCCTCTTACTGCTCTACTGCACGTACTGGAATCTCCAGTACATATTGAATGTAAGTGGTAAGAACAGATATTCTTGTCTTCTTCCCAATCTTACAGAGGAAAACTTTTTTTTCCCATTGTTAAGTATGATGGTTGCTATAAATTTTTTGTAGGTGGCTCAGTGGTGAATCCACCTGCCAATTAAGAAGACTCTGATGACGAGGGGTCAATCTCTAAATCAGGAATATCCCCTGGAGTAGGAAATGGCAACCCACTCCAGTATTCTTACCTGGAGAATACCATGGACAGAGGAGCCTGGCGGGCTACAGTTCCATAGGGTCGCAAAGAGTTGAACACGACTGAGTGTGTGTGCACATAAGATTTTTGTAGATGCCCTTTGTCAGGTTGAGAAAAATCCCTTCCCTTACTAGTTTCTGAGAATTTTTATCATGAATCAGTATTAGATTTTGTCAAGTGATTTTATAGCAACTCTTGATATGGTCAAATTCCGTGGACGGGGGCCTGGCAGGCTACAATCCATGGGGTCACAAAGATTTGGGCAGGACTGAGTGACCAACACTCCACTCCCATTGATGTGGTCATTTTCTCCCTTTATTCTGTAACTGTGGTGCATTACATCATTTGACTTTTGAATGTCTAACTCTTTGTTTCTGGGATAAACCTTCCTGCTTATTATGTAAAATCATCTTCATTTGTCACTTGGATCAGTTTTCATGGGGAGATTTGTCTTTAGTTTCTTGTGATGTCTTTGTCAGTCTTTGACGAGACTGACAAAGGAGAATATTGCTTCATAAATTGAAATACTTTCTTGGAGGTATTTTATACTTCTTTGTATTTTGAAAGATTTAGTGAAGGGCTGCTGATATTTTTTCCTTAAATGTTTGGTAGAACTCACCAATGAAGTCATCCTGACCTGAGCTTTATTTTGGATAAGATTTTAAATTGCTAATTCAGTTTCTGTGCTTAGAGATTTCCCTTTTTCTTCTTTACTAAGTTTTGATATTTTATGATTTTCTAGGAACTTTCCTTTTCCCTCTAAATTGTTTCTTTTTTGTTGTTGATGTTCAGTTGCTAGGTCATGTCCTACTCTTTGCAAACTCATGAACTGCATCACTCCAGGCCTCCCTGTCCTAAACTATCTCCCTGAGTTTGCTCAAATTCATGTCCATGGAGTCAGTGATGCTATCTAACCATCTCATCCTCTGTTGCCCCCTTCTCCTCTTGCCCTCAATCTTTCCCAGCACCAGGGTCTTGTCCAATGAACTGATTCTTTGTATCAAGTGGCCAAAGTACTGGAGTTTCAGCTTCAGCATCAGTCCTTTTAATGAATATTCAGGGTTGATTTCCTTTAGGATTGACTGTTTTGATCTCTGTGCTGTCCAAGGGACTCTCAAGAATCTTCTCCATCAACACAGTTTGAAAGCATCAATTATTCATCACTCAGCTTTCTTTATGGTCCAACTCTCACATCCATACATGACTACTAGAAAAACCATAGCTTGCACTATATGGATCCTTGTCAGCAAACTGATGTCTTTGCTTTTTAATATGCTGCCTAGGTTGGTCATAGCTTTTCTTTCAAGGAGCAAACATCTTTCAATTTCATGGCTGCAGTCACTATCTGCAGTGATTTTGGAGCCTAGGAAAATGAAATCTGTCACTGTTTCCACTTTTTCCCATCTATTTGCCATGAAATAATGGGACCAGATGCCATGATCTTAGTTTTCTTTAATGTTGAGTTTTAAACCAGCTTTTTCACTCTCTTCTTTTGCCCTCATCAAGAGGCTGTTTGGTTCCTCTGTGCTTTCTGTGATTAGAGTGATATAATCTGCATATCTGAGGTTGTTGATATTTCTCCCAGCAATCTTGATTCCAGCTTGTGATTCATCCAACCTGGCATTTTGTATGATGTATTCTGCATATAAGTTAAATAAGCAGGGTAACAATATACAGCCTTGACGTACTCCTTTCCCAATTTGGAACCAGCTGCTGTTCCATGTCCAATTCTAACTGTTGTTTCTTGGCCTGCATACAGGTTTCTCAGGAGGCAGATAAAGTGGTCTGGTATTCCCATCTGTTTAAGAATTTGTCACAGTTTGTTGTGATCCACACAGTCAAAGGCTTTAGTGTAGTCAATGAAGCAAAAGAAGATGCTTTTTTGGGAATTCTCTTGCTTTTTCTATGATCCAGTGGATGTTGGCAGTTTGATTTCTGGTTCCTCTGCCTTTTCTAAATCCAGTTTGTATATCTGAACATTCTCTGTTCACATATTGCTGAAACCTATCTTGGAGAATTTTGAGCATTACCTTATTAGCAGTGGAATGAGTGCAATAATTCAGTATTGAACATTCTTTGGCTTTGTCCTTCTTTGGGATTGGAATGAAAATTGACCTCTTCCAGTCCTGTGGCCACTGCCGAGTTTCCAAATTTGCTGGCATATTGAGTGCAGCACTTTAGCAGCAGCATCTTTTAGGATTTGAAATAGCTCAGCAAGAATTCTATCACTTCCACCAGCTTTGTTTGTAGTAATGTTTCCTTCGGCTTACTTGACTTCACATTCCAGGATGCCTGGCTCTAGGTGAGTGACCACACCATTATGGTTATCTGGTTCATTAAGACCTTACTTGTACAGTTCTTCTGTGTATTCTTGCCACCTTTTCTTAATCTCTTCTGCTTATGTTATGTCCATGTCATTTCTGTGTTGTTTTGCTCATCTTTGCATGAAATGTTCTAACTCTAACTTTCTCGAAGAGAGCTCCAGTCTTTCCCATTTTATTGTTTTCCTCTACTTCTTTGCATTGTTCACTTAAGAACACATATATACCTATAGCCAATTCATGTTGATGTATGGCAAAAACCATCACAGTATTGTAAAGAAATTGTCCTCCAATTAAAATGAGTAAATTAATTTTTTTAAAAAAAGGAACGTTTTCTTATCTCTCCTTGATGTTCTCTGAAACTCTGCATTCAGTTGGGTACATCTTTCCCTTTTTCCTTTGCCTTTCACTTCTCTTCTTTTCTCAGCTATTTGTACGGCCTCCTCAGACAACCACTTTGCCTTCTTGCATTTATTTTTCTTGGAGATGGTTTTAGTTACCACCTCGGGACTTCCCCGGTGGCTCAGATGGTAAAGCATCTGCCTACAATTTGGAAGACCGGGGTTCAATTCCTGGGTTGGGAAGATCTCCTGGAGAAAGAAATGGCAACCCATTCCAATACTCTTGCCTGGAGAATCCCATGGACAGAGAAACCTGGTAGGCTACAGTCCATGGGGTCGCAGAGTCAGACATGACTGAGTGACATTTACTTACTTACTTACTTACTTACTCCTGTACAGTGGTAGGCCATTCAGGTATGAAAAGTGAAAGTGAAAGTCGCTCGGTCATGTCTGACTCTTTGCGATCCCATGGACTCTACAGTCCATGGAATTCTCGAGGCCAGAATACTGGAGTGGGTACCATTCCCTTCTCCAGGGGATTTTCCTGGCCCAGGAATCAAACCGGGGTCTCCTGCATTGCAGGCGGATTCTTTACCAACTGAACTATCAGGAAAACCCAACTATTCAGGTATGACCTAAATCAAATCTCTTGTGATTATACAGTGGAGGTGACCAATAGATTCAAGGGACTAGGTCTGGGAGACAGATGCCTGAAGAACAATGGATGGTGTTTGTACCATTGTACAGTAGGGGGTTACTAAGGCCATCTCCAGGAAAATTGTTTTAGTTTGACAAAAATTGATAATAATCTTTCCTTAAAATCCTCTTACTTCCCAGAATTCTGATTATTGTCTCCTCTTTCAATCTTGATTTTATTAAATCTTTCTTCCTTTCTAATAAAAGACTTTAAATATAACACTTTCATCTAAACATTGCTTTAATTACATCACATATTTTAACATCATGTTTTCCATTTTCTTGAGTATGCTTTTGCAATTCCTCTTTATTTCTTCCTTGATTCGTGCATTATTTAGAAGTGTGATGTTTTATTACTAAATATATGAATATTTCCCTGATCTCTTTCTGTTGTTGATTTCTAATTTAACTTTATTGTGGTCAGAGAAGATTCTTTATGTTATTTCAGTTGTTTTAAACTTGTTGACTATTTTTATACCTAGAATATGATCCATCCTGGAGAATGTTGCAAATGTACTTGAAAAAATGTGCATTTTTCTGCTGTTCGGTGGATTGTTCTACATGTAGTAGTTGTATGTGGTGTATATCATGCTTTATAGTGGTTTTCAAGTCATATATTCCCACAGATTTTCTGTTTGTTCCATCACTTACCACAAAAGACTGTTTAAATCAGCTATATTAAATGAGTATAAAATTGTTGAAGTACCTGTTACTCCTCTTCGTTCCATTACTTTAGGGTTCTCTTTTTGGATGCGTATATATTCATGCGTATATATTTCAACCTGATGTGTGGATTCTTTATCATTATGAAATGTTCCTCTTTTGGCTCTAGCAATGTCTCTTATCTTAGACTTTATCTTGTCTTATACTATTAGAGTTATTTCAGGTCTTTTAAAATCACTATCTTTGGTAACGATAACCCTATATGCAAAACAGAAAAAGAGACACAGAAGTACAGAACAGACTTTTGAACTCTGGGGGAGAACGTGAGGGTGGGATGTTTCGAAAGAACAGCATGTATATTATCTATGGTGAAACAGATCACCAGCCCAGGTGGGATGCATGAGACAAGTGCTCGGGCCTGGTGGGCTGGGAAGACCCAGAGGAATCGGGTGGAGAGGGAGGGGGGAGGAGGGATGGGGATGGGGAATACGTGTAACTCTATGACTGATTCATATCAATGTATGACAAAACCCACTGAAAAATTAAAAAATAAATTAATTAATTAAAAAAATAAAATCACTATATAAAATCTTTTCCTGTCCTTTTACTTTCAATCTATTTGTGTCTTCCATAGTCATCAGTTAGTCTCATTTAGCTTTTCATGCAGTTATACAAGCTCCATCTTTCAACTAATTCATTCACATTTAATATAATTATCAATGTGGTTGAGTTTTGCAGTTCATATTCCATCTGACTTACATGTTTTTGTTGTTCTTTTCCTCTTTTCCTGCCTTCTGTATTACTTAAAGCAATTTTCAAGGTGCAATTTTTATTCCTCTGATTTTTTTGCTATATTTTTTCTTAGTCATTCTGTGGATTATAATGTATCATTAATCTGTCAAACTGCACTTAAGATGAATAACAACTTAATTCTGAGAAAATATAGCAATCTTACCACAAACTTGGGCTTTCTTGGTAGCTCAGCTGGTAAAGAATCCTCCTATAATGCGGGAGACCCCGAGTCAATTCCTGGGTTGGGAAGATCCCCTGAAGAAGGGATGGGCTACCCACTCCAGTATTCTTGGGCTTCCCTGGTAGCTCAGATGGTAAAGAATCCTCCTGCAATGCAGGAGACCTGGGTTCGATCCCTGGATTGGGAAGAGCCCCTGGAGTGGGGCATGGCAATCCACTCCAGTATTCTTGCCTGGAGAATCCCTGTAACCAGAGGAGCCTGGCGGGCTACAGTCCGCGGGGTCACAAAGAGTCAGACACCGCAGTCTTGCTCTGTTCCCTCAGCTCTCATTTGTAGTATTATTCCTAACATACGACACATTTTAAAGTTGATAGTGTTTTTGAATGTACCTTTGTGTAGCTTTTCTTAATGTTTGATTGAGGTTACCAATGTCGCCATTTTGCTATTTCATGTAAAGTTTAGAAAAATTCTTTCCTTCTACATAGCTTCATTCTTCTTTATTTGTGTAATTGTCTTAAACATTTCTTCTACATTAATTGAAAACTGCCTCAAATGATATTATAATTTTTGCTTCAACAGTTGAAGTTAATTTAGAAACTCAAGAAGAGAAGAAAAGTTTATTATATTTACTTATATGTTTATCTAGTTGTTACTTTTCCTTTCTTCCTGATATTCCAGGATTCCTTTATTTTAATCATTTTATCTATGTTTAGAAAATTATTTCCCATTCTTTGGAGTATGTCAACTGGTGACAAATTCTCTCTCTCTTTTTTTTAAATTTTAGAATGCTAAAATTTTCTCTTAATTTCTGAAGGATATTTTCTCTCTATAGAATTCTGCATTGATAACTCTTTTTCCTCAGTCCTTGAAAAAAAATTCTGCCACTTCCTTCTGGTCTCCGTGATTTCTAATGGGAAAATCACTGTCATTTTAATTGCTTTTTTTCCCTCCTATAGATAAAATGCTATTTCTCTCTCACTGCTTTATACACACACACACACACACACACACACACACACACACACACACACACATTTGTCTTTAGTGTTCAGGAGGTTGACTATGATGTCTTGGCATGGGTTAATTTGGGTTTATATCTCTTTGGGGTTCACTTAGCTTCTTAAATGTTTAGGTTTATTGGGTATTTTGCCAAATTTGAGGATTTTTGGCCATTCTTTCATTAATTTTTTTTTTTCGGCCTCACACTATTTTCCTTCTCCTCTGGGACTCCAAGGACTTCCCTGATGGCTCAGATGGTAAAGCGTCTGCCTACAGTTTGGGGGACCTGGGTTCGATCCCTGGGTGAGGGATCCAAGATCCCCTGGAGAAGGCAATGGCAGCCCACTCCAGTACTCTTGCCTGGAAGATCCCATGGATAGAGGAGTCTGGTGGGCTGCAGTCCACGGGGTCACAAAGGGTCAGACACGACTGAGCGACCTCACTTTCACTCTGGTACTCCAGTGCCACAAATGGTACACCTCTTGTTATAGTCACACATGTCGCTAAAGCTAACTTCATCTTTAAAGTCTGTTTTTCTCTATTGCTATATTTTCAAGTTCAGTGATTCCTTTTTCTGTTCTCCCCATTCTGCTATTGAGCACACCCACTGATATTTTTATTTTGGCTATTGTACTTATTTGTATTCATTGTATTTGTTTGTACTTATTTGTATTT
Source organism: Muntiacus reevesi (assembly GCF_963930625.1). Lineage (NCBI taxonomy): Eukaryota > Metazoa > Chordata > Mammalia > Artiodactyla > Cervidae > Muntiacus > Muntiacus reevesi. The sequence goes on along the minus strand of NC_089263.1, from coordinate 62,231,539 downwards.
ATTGTGTTTATTTGTATTTATTGTATTTATTTGTGTTTATTATATTTATTTTGGCTATTGTATTTTCCCATTCTAGAATTTTCACTTGAACTGTCTTTGCATCTTCTGTTTCTTCACTAAAACTTTTTACTTTTCATTTATTTCAAGCATGCTTGCCTTTCCAGTTGAGTCTTATACTTTCATGCGTTTTCACATAACTATTAGCGTCCTTTCATTTCGGCTTGAATTCCCTTGGGCTTTTCTTGTAAGGCAGGTCTAGGAAATGAGCTCTCAACTTTTCTCTGCCTCAGTTCAGTTCAGTTCAGTCGCTCAGGCGTGTCCGGCTCTTTGCGACCCCATGGACTGCAGCACGCCAGGCTTCCCTGTCCATCACCAGCTCCTGGAGCTTGCTCAAATGTTTCCTTCATTTCCGAAGGATGGTTTTGCCAAATACAGTATTCTTGGTTGGTAGTCTTTTCTTTCACATGATACTATATCATTTCTAGACTTCAAGGTTTCTTCTGAGAAATCTATTTATAGTCTCATGGGAGTTCCTCTGCATATGATGAGTCACTTTTGCTATTTTCATAATTCCGGCTTGGAGGTTGAGGGGGAAGGGGAATTACTGCTGAACTGGTGTGAAGTTTCGGTTATGCGAGTGAATTAGTTCAAGCGCTCTCCTGTGCAGTTAACACCTGTGTGTGCGTGCTCAGGCGCTTCAGTCGCATCTGACTCTTCGCGACCCCATGGACTGTAGCCCGCCAGGCTCCTCTGGCTATGGGATTTTCCTGGCCTGTGGTCAGTGCATGTCAATGTATGGCAAAACCATCACATAATATTGTAAAGTAATTATTCTCCAATTAAAATAAATTAAGTGAGAAAAAAAATACTGGAGTGGGTTGCCATGCCCTCCTCTAGGGCATCTTCCTGACCCGTGGATCGAACCTGTGTCTCCTGCATCTCCTGCACTGCAAGTGAATTCTTTACTGCTGAGCCACCTGAAAGTCCACAGAATGATGTCTCTAGTCGACAATAATTTACTACACTCTTGAAATTTGTTAAGAGAGTAAATCTCAGGTTAAGAGTTGTTAACCACAAACACACATACTCACACACACGCAAAGGGGCACAAGGAGACTTTTGGAGGTGATGGATCTGTTACCTTGATTGTGGTGATCGTTTCATAGGTATATGCATATGTTCAGACTTATCAAATTATATAATTAATATGTGAAGCTTATTGTATATCAGTTATATTTTAATGACACTTTTAAAAATGAAAAAAAAGTATAAAAACCTGCTGACATAAAGAAAAAAGAAAGAAAAGGAAATGGTTAAGGAAATTCTTCAGAATGAAAGGCTATAATACTAGATAGACTATAGGACAGAACATGCAGATCAATGAAAATAGTAAATATATAGTAAATAAACTTTTTCAATTTCTTTAAAACATGTGATTGCTGTTATAGCCATGTAGCAATGTGATGTGGAATTTCTTACATGCAGAAATGAAATATATACAATTGCACAAAAAGGGAAGGGTTAAAAATATACTCTTGTAAGATTCTTATGTATTAAATAGTATTAGTCATTTAAGGTAAATGTGGTTACATGTTGTGATCCTTATAGTAACCATGAAAAGAATAATGCAAAGAGATAAACCTAAATATCCAAAATAGAAGATATAATGGATTGTTAGGTATATTTGCTTAAGACAGGAAAGGAGGAACAAAGGAAAAAGACAGAAAGGGCAAATAGAAAACAAACAGAAAGATGATTTTTTCAACCTGACCATCCTCATAGCTACATTAGCTATAAATAGGTTCTACTGGAGTTAAAGACGGGCATTTCATACTAGGAGTATCAATATGTTAAGGACACTTACTAATTCTAAATGCATTTGTACCTTAAAACAGAGCTTCAAAATATACAAATCAGAAATTGACAAAATAAAGGGAGGGATAACATGTCCAAAGTTAGGGCTGCAGACTATAATGTTCCTCTTTCATAAATTTATAAAACAAGTAGACAGAAAAATCTGCAAAAGATAGAATGTTTGAATAACACTTGATTTAATAGTACATATTGATGTAATTGACTTTTATAGACTACTACAGCCAACAAATGCAGAATACACATTCTTTCCTTTTGCCCATGAAACATCATGACCGAGCATATGTCACATCAGAAAGCAAATTTCAGTATAGCATTTCAAAAGAATTAGTGAAGATAAGTTCTCCCACCACAATGGAATTAAAGTAGAAATCAATACCAAAAAGATAACAAAGATGCTCGAATTTGGAGATAAGAAGCAACACACTTCTAAATAACCAGTGGGTGAAAAAATAGAGAAACTAGAAAAACTCTCAAATGTGATGAAAATGCAACATATTAAAATACGTGGGTGCACACATTTACAGAATACCTGATCAGTAGTCCTCAAAACTGTTAAGATCATCAAAAGCAAACACAGTCTGAAAAACAGTCAGTTTGCAGGAGACTTAGGAGACACGATGGTGAAATGTGTGTGTTCTGGATGGGATCAATGAAGCATCAGTATTGGTTCACTAGTTGTGACAAATCTATCGCGCGTCTGTATACTTACATCATGCCTGTGAGATAATAACAATAGGGAAACTGGGTATGGAGTATATGGGAACTCTTTGTACTATCTTTGCAACATTTTTGTAAATCTAAACTTGTTCTTAATATTTTAAAAGATATGTGGGATTCAACCAAATAAATTTTAGGGGAACATTGTAGGTTAAAATATTTATATTAGGAAAGAATAAAAATTTGAAATCAGACTTATCTTTTATGTTAAGATGGCATGAAAACAGATTACACAAAATATGGGCAGGCAATGCAAAAAAATCAAGAAACCCAAAAGTCATTTCTTTGAAAATATTAATAAAAATGATCAAAATCTAGCGAGATTGATTTTTTAAAATAGAGAAAAAGTAAATTATCAATATCAGGAATGAAAGAGGGACCATCACCACTATTTTAAAGACACTACTAAGATAATAAGGGACTATTATGAGCAAATTTATGCAAATTTATTCAACTTATATGAAATGGAAAATTCCCTTGAAAAATTCAACTTATTAAAGCTAAGAAGAAACAGAAAATCTAAAATTTCCTATATTTATTTATTATGGAGCTTGAATTTATAATTAAAGGCCCACAAAACTTCAGGCCAGATGGCTTCATTTTTTTCCTATCCAACATCTCCGGAAGAAATAATACCAAGAGTATGCAAAGTTTTTCAGAAAAAAGGAATGAATATTTCTCAACTCATTTTATGAGGACTAGAGTAAAACAGATACCAAAACCTGAAAAGGATATTATAAGAGAAGGAAAATTACACAAATCAATATTGCTCAGGACTAGGTGCAAAATTTTTCAAAATATTAGCAAATCAAAAACCAACAGTATATAAAATGGTTACATGTTGTTGCTGTTCAGTCGCTCAGTTGTATCTGACTTTCTGTGACCCCACACACTGCAGCACGCCAGGCTCCTCTGTCCTTCACCGTCTCCCGAAGTTTGCTCAAATTCGTGTCCACTGAGTGTGATCATCTTGATAGATGCGTAAAAAACATTTATAATGTTCAACGTTTATCTATGATTTAAAAATGTAGAGAAAACTGTTATTGAACTAGTAATATAAGAAAACTTCCACAAAAAGGGAAATGTACTCCTAAAAGCCCTAATAGCTAATATCACACTTGATAGTGAAAGCCTGAACTTTCTCCCCAAGATGAAAAATAAGGCAAAGATTTTCACTCTTAATACCTCTAACCCACATGTTCTAGCTGCTGCTGCTGCTAAGTCACTTCAGCCGTGTCTGACTCTGTGCGATCCCATAGACGGCAGCCCACCAGGCTCCGCTGTCCATGGGATTTTCCAGGCAAGAGCACTGGAGTGGGGTGCCATTTCCTTCTCCACACATGTTCTAGAGGTCATAGCAATTGCAATAGAGCAAGGAAAGAATAAAAGACAAACATTAGAAAGAAAGAAGTAACCTTTCTTTATTCTCAGATAACAATTCTGTATATGAAAATCTCTTTTAAAAAACTACCAAAAACAGAAAATCCTTTTAGGAGTAATAATTTAATTTAGCAAAGCTTCAGGATACAAGGTGAGTATACCAAAATCAAATATATTACTAAATGATAACAAGAACAACTGAAAAATGAAATTTAAACTTAATACCATTTAAAAGAACATAATATATTAATTTCTTGGGGATAAATTAAACAAAATGAAAAATTCAATGTGTTCATAAATTTTAAAAGATGCAAACACATGGGGAGTTATGCCATGTTCATAAATAGGGAGACTCAATGTTATTAAAATGTCATTTCTCCCATATTGATCTACAGATTCAACATAATCACAGTCAATATCCTAGCAGGCTTCCTAACAGAAATTGATAAACTTGTTCTGAAATTTATATAGAAATAGACTTCCACCGCCAGCTGAGATGGAGTAACAAGGATCAAACGCACTCTTTCATCTGAAACCACAATAACGACAGTAAGACATGCATATTATGCTTTTCATGACCTTCAACAGCAGGATAAAGGACAGAGAGACAGCAAACACCTGAGATGATCCCTCACTGTTCCGATTTCTTTGTTGTTGTTTAGTCGCTCAGTCGTGTCTGAGTCTTTGCGACCCCATGGGATGTAGTGTAGCCACAGGCTTCTCTGTCCATGGGATTCTTCAGGCAAGAATACTGGAGTGGGTTGCCATTTCCTTCTTCAGGAGATCATCCCGACCTAGGGGTCGAACCTGCGTCTCCTGCATTGCAGGCAGACTCTCTACGGCTGAGCCACCAGGGAAGCCCCATCCCAGCTTCTTGCCTTGAGATGATTTATAGGCTGTGGTCCAGGCAGGGAGCCCTGGCAGAGTGGGCAGAGCCCCTGAGTTGATGATCTCAAGATGAGGGTCCAGGGACACGAAAGTAACTGGAACTCACAGGGCAGAATACCGGAGAGGAGAAAGCAGAGTGGAGAAAGAACCACCAGAGGACTTTCCTGCTGGGCCATTGGCTAAGACTCCAAGCTGCCAATGCAGGGGGCCCAGGTTCGATCCCTGGTCAGGGAACTAGATCCTGCATGCTGCAACTAAGAGTTCTCAGGCCACGGATAAAGACCCAACATACCACAACAAAGACCAGGCACAACCAATAAAAGAAAAAAAAAAAAAAAAAAGGGAACCCCTGGGATCTCCAGAGGGTGCACTTGAGTATTTGCTGAGTACCCACTGGCACATTGGTGTGAGGAAACCACCCATGGCTGGGGAAAGAACAGCTTGTACAGACTAGCAGTAACAGTAGCAAACTCTGGGAGATAGCGAAGGACGGGGAAGCCTGGAGTGCTGCAGCCCATGGGGTTGCAGAGAGTTGGACATGACTGAGTGACTGAACAACAGCAGCAACTCACGCCGCACTAACTGGGAATATTGCCTCTTCCAACAGCCAGACTGGAAAACCCCATAATTCATGGGGATTTGGATAAAGTACTTGGAAAGATCTGATCTGAGCAGTGGGAAATGATCAGCCCTTATCAGGGCCGGGACCAGGGCGAGGCAATTGAGACCTACAGCACAAGAGAGGAATGCCTGTGCTAGGATGACCCAGGACAGGCGCCTCCTTTGATTTTGCAGTCCAGGCACCTCGCTTTCTCCGACTCAGCTCCACCACCCTAGATTAAACACTGCTGTGATCTCACCTAGCAAATCACTGAGACAGGACCCAAAGGATCAAACGGTTTGCACGAAATTTAACTGCAGCTCAGAGCACAGCTCAGGAATATTTATGTTTATGCTTCTGGCACCCGACAAGGTAAAAATTCACAATGTCTGGAATCCAAACAAAGATGATCAGGCTGCAAATTAGCAGAGACGTTAAGTCCCATAATGAGGAGAATAATCAGCCAGTCAAATCCAGTCCAGAAGTGTGTTAGAACTAACAGACAAGGACATCAAAGCAGTTATTATAACGGTATGCCATATGTTCAAAAGTTAAGTAGAGCCATGGAGAATATAAAAAAAGATGCAAACTGAATCTCTGGAGATGAAAACTGCAATGTTGTGATGAAAAATCTACTGGATGGAATTAACAGCATATCAGACATTGCAGGAGAAGAGTGAATTTTCAGATGTAGCAGTAGAACACACCCAATATGAAATATGCAGAGAAAAAACTTAAGAAAAAAAGCATCAGCGTTCTGTAGGACATTCAAGTCTAATACACATGTCCTTTGAGCCCTTGCGGGAGAAATCTCTTGTTCATGAATCAGAAAATCACCTATTGTTAAAATTCCAAATCAGCTCAAATTGATCTATAAGGTCAGTGCAATCACAATAAAAATCCCAACAGCCCCTTTTTTTGGTAGAAATGGAAAAGATGATTCTAAAGTTTTTATAAAAATACATAGGACCGGGAGGGGGGATCAGGATGGGGAACACATGTAAATCCATGGCTGATTCATGTCAATGTATGGCAAAAATCACTACAATATTATTAAGTAATTAGCCTCCAACTAATAAAAATAAATGAAAAAAAATGCATAGGACCTAACATGGCCAAAATAACTATAAAAATAAAATTAAAGTTAGAAGTCTAACTCTATCTGATTTTGACTTATTAAAAAGAAATGATAATGTCAAAACACTAATTTGAAATGATAGATACATCACCCCATGTTCACTGCAACATTATTCACAATGGCCAAGACATGGAAACAACGTAAGTGTTCATTGCTGGATGAATGGATGAAAAAATACATGTACAGTGAAATATCCAGCCCTAAAAAGAATGAAATCTTGTCATTTGTGACAACATGGGTGGACCTTGAGGGCATTTAGTGAATTAAGTGAATTTAAATGAATTAAGTCAGAGAGAGAAATATTGGAGTGTTAGTTACTCAGTCTTGTGACTTTTTGCGACCCCATGGACCGAAGTCCACCAGGCTCCTCTGTCCGTGGGATACTCCAGGCAAGAATACTGGAGTAGGTTGCCATGCCCTTCTCCAGGGGATCTTTCTGACCCAGGGATTGAACCCTAATCTTCTGCATTGCAGGCAGTTTCTTTAACCATCTGAGCCACCAGGGTGAATCAAAGTTCATTCGGGTTTGTCTGTAAACCCAAACAAACTTTTTGGCCAACCCAGTATAAACACCGGAAGATCTCACTTACACGTGGAATTTTAACCAACAATAAAAACCAAGCTCATAGATGCAGAGAAGAGACTGGTGGTTGCCAGAGGCAGGGTGGAGGAGTGGGTAAAGTGGGTGAAGGGGGTCAAAGGTAAAATCTTCAGTTATTAAATTAGTAAGTCATCAGGATATGATGTATAGCATGATGACTATAAGGAGTAATACTGTACTGCATTTTGGAAAGTTGCTAAGAGAGTAGATCTTAAAAGTCCTCACCATAAGAAAAAACGTTTTGTAACTATGTTAAAAAACAAGCGGTAGTGTGATATTGACCACCTGAATGACAAACAGGTTAATGGAACAGAAAAGCGAGTTGAAAATTAGACTGCAAAAATGATTTTTGACAAAAGTACAAAAAACGAGGAAATGGAGGTCCTTTCAACAAATGGTGCTGGATACCTCTAGCCTATAAGCTGAACTTTGATCTGTAGCTTTTGCACCATATACAAAAATTAACCAAAAACAAGTCTTAGACCTAAATGAAAAACCTAAAATCATAGATCTTCTAAAGGAAAACACTGAAGGAATTTTTCGTGACTTTGAATTAGGCAAAGATTTCTTGGATGTGATATTAACAACATGATTCATGAAAGAACAAATGGGTAAATTGTGCTTCATCAAAAGTGAAAACTGTCCTTCAAAAGATATTCTTAAGGGAATGAAAGGACAAGCAACAGGCTAGGAGAAAATATTTTCAGAGCACATATCTGATAAAGGACTTGTGTTTGGAATGTATATAAATAAATGTTTAAGATAATGGTAAGAAAGCACAGCCTAATTTTTTAAATGGACAAATAGTTGAATATACACTTTCCATACAGATGGAAAATAAAACGAGAGAAATAGGCTCAATGTCACCATCACTAGTGAACTACACATTAAAACCACAATATGGAGTTTCCTTAAAAACCAAAAGGGCTTCCGTATGATCCAGCACCACTCCTGGGCTTGTATCTGGAGAAAACCATAATTCGAAAAGGTGCGTGTACCCCAGTGTTCATAGTAGCACTAGTTACATTAGCTGAGACATGGAGGCAACCGAAACCATCAACAGATGACCGGATAAAGAAGATGTAGTACATAAATACAATGGAATACTACTCAGCCTAAAAGAATGAAATAATATCGTTTGTAGTAACATGGGTGGACCTAGAGATTATCATACTAATCTAAGTGAAGTAGGCCAGATATGGTATTACTTGTGTGTGGAATCTAAAAAAAATGATACAAATGAACTTGTTTACAAAACATAAATAGATTCGCAGACATAGAATATTAACTTTTGGTAACCAAAGGGGAAAGCAGGGGAGGAATAAATTAAGAGTTTGAGATTAATATATACACACAGTTATATACATAAACTAAATAACATGGACCTACTATATAGCACAGTGAACTCTACTCAATACTCTGTAATAACATATATGGGAAAAGCATGTGAAAAAGAAAAGATATGCATAATTGAATCACTTTGCAGTACACCTGAAACTAACATAACATTGTAAATCAGCTATATTCCAATAGAAAATTAAAATACCACAATGAAATACCACTTCATGTTAGAGAGTATGGCTAAAATCAAAAGACTGACCAAACGAAATGTTGACAAAAATGTGTAGCAACTGAAACTCTCATCCTGCTGGTGTGGGTGCAGAATGGTACAACCACTTTGAAAAGCAGTTTGACAGTTCCTTGAAAAGTTAAATGTACCCAACCACATGTTCGGGCCACTGCCCTCTCAGACATTTACATGAGAGAAAAGAAAGCATATGTCGACACAAATACTGGTGCATGAATATTCATAGTGGTTCTGTTTGTAATGCCTCCAAATGGGAAGCAACCCCAAATATCCAGCAACCGGTAGAAGGACAGATAAATTTTAGTACTTTTGTGCAATGAAATACTACTGAGCAATAACAGAAAAGAAGCTTTGATATACTTGACAGGTATGGATCTCAGAAAAATTGAGTGAAATAAAGCAGATAAAAAAAGTGTACATACAGTGGATTCTATATGTATGAACTCTAGAAAATACAGGCTGATCTGTAGTGCAGAAAGCATATCAATGGTTACCTGGAAGAACGGGGAGGAGGGAATATAAAGATTACAAAGAGACCAAAGAAAACTTCAGGGCATGATGGATGTCTTTATTTTCCTGATAGTGGTCATGGTTTCACAGATATACATGTATGTGTATATATAATCCTATCAAATTGTACACTTAAAATATAAGCAATTAATTGAATGTAAATTATTATATCTCAATAAATGTACTGCAGTCCATGGGGTCACAGAGAGTTGGACGCAACTGAGCAACTAAACGACAAAAGAGGATAGAATACTCAACACAAGCAATGCTGATGGACCTCATAACTTGATTTCAAGAATGGCTAAAATGCTACAGTAATTATTTCAGTATGGTATTGCCATGTGGTTAGACAAACAGATAATTTAACAGAATATAGCGTCTAGAAGTAGATTCACACGTATAGGGCCAATTGAAATGTGATGAAAACTCCAGTGTAATTCCAGAGGGAAAGGAAACTCCTTCCAACAAATGATACTGCAACAACTTGATATCCATATGGGGAAAAAAATGAATCTTGACTGTATCCTCACACCATATAAAATTGTTTTGTTGTGAACTATTGACCTAAATTTAAAGGCTACATCACTGGAAAATATATGTGAGACTTTCATGTGAACATGTATTCTTAGAGAGGGTTCCAAAATGCTAACCGTAGAAGAAAAGAATGATAAATTGGATTTTGTAAAAAAATTTAAGATTTCAGCTCTGCTCATTAAAAGACTCCTTTAGTAAAGTGAAAATGCAAGCAACAGATTGGGAGAAAATATTTACAGTACATATATTGGAAAAAGGACTTATAGCCTGAATACATATATAACTACTATAAATCAAAATGAAAAAGGTAGTCCTATAAAATATGAGCAAAATATTTGCATAGGTCAGTTCAGTTCAGTCACTCAGTTGTGTCTGACTCTTTGCAACCCCATGGACTGCAGCACACCAGGTTTCACTGTCCATCACCAACTCCTGGAACTTGCTCAAATTCATGCCCATCACGTCAGTGATACCATCCAACCATCTTATCCTCTGTTGTCCCCTTCTCCTCTTGCCTTCAATCTTTCCCACCATCAGGGTCTTTTCCAATGAGTTAGTTGCATCAGGTGACCAAAGTATTGGAGTTTCAGCTTCAGCATCAGTCCTTCCAATAAATATTTAGGACTTATTTCCTTTAGAATTGACTGGTTGGATCTCCTTGCAGTCCAAGGGACTCTTAAGAGTCTTCTCCAATGCCAAAGTTCAAAAGCATTAATTCTTTGGCATTCAGCTTTCTTTATGGTCCAACTCTCACATCCATACAAGACTAGAGGAAAAACTGTAACTTTGACTGGATGAACCTTTGTTGACAAAGTAATGTCTCTGCTTTTTATTTTTATTTTTTTTATGTTCACAAGTTTTATTTGTTATTTTTTTTCAAGTTATTTAATTTTATTTTTCTTTTTTTTATTTATTTTTTTAAATCTTTTTTATTAGTTGGAGGCTAATTACTTCACAATATTTCAGTGGGTTTTGTGATACATTGACATGAATCAGCCATAGAGTTACACGTATTCCCCATCCCGATCCCCCCTCCCACCTCCCTCTCCACCCGACTCCTCTGGGTCCTCCCAGTGCACCAGGCCCGAGCGCTTGTCTCATGCATCCAACCTGGGCTGGTGATCTGTTTCACCATAGATAATATACATGCTGTTCTTTCGAAACATCCCACCCTCACCTTCTCCCACAGAGTTCAAAAGTCTATTCTGTACTTCTGTGTCTCTTTTTCTGCCCTGCATATAGGGCCATCGTTACCATCTTTCTAAATTCCATATATATGTGTTAGTATGCTGTAATGTTCTTTATCTTTCTGGCTTACTTCACTCTGTATAATGGGCTCCAGTTTCATCCATCTCATTAGAACTGATTCAAATGAATTCTTTTTAACAGCTGAGTAATATTCCATAGTGTATATGTACCATGTCTCTGCTTTTTAATATGCTGTCTAGGTTGGTCATAGCTTTTCTTCCAAGGAGCAAGCGTCTTTTACTTTCATGGCTGTACTCACACATCTGCAGTGATTTTGGAGCCCAAGAAAATAAAGCCTTTCCCTGTTTCCATTGTTTCCCCATCAGTGGATTCCATGATCTTAGTTTTTTGAATGTTGAGTTTTAAACCAACTTTTTCACTTTTCTCTTTCACTTTCCTCAAGAGGCTTTTCGGTTCTCTTATTTGCATAGACACTTCACGGAAAAATATATACAAATGGCCAATATGTTCGTGAAAAGGTGCTTAGCATTATTAGTGATCAGAGAAATTCAGTTTAATGCTGCAATGAATTTAACACATTTTATACCTATAGAATGACTAAAATTAAAACCTGACAGTATCAAGGGTGACTGAGGATATATAACAATCAGGGTTTTCATAAATTACTGTGAAAGTATCAAGTGCTACGACTACTTTGGAAAATTCTTCGATGATTTCTTATAAAAGTAATATACACTAAATCAATAATCAAGCAATTCTGCTCTTAGGTACTTACCTAAGAGATATGAAATAAGAAATTTATATGAAATTATTTATAGACATTTTATTTATAATAACTAAAACCTGAAAATAACCTAAATGGCCATCAACAAGATAATGGATTAAACCAATCATGGTTTATTTACTACTTGGCAGTAAAAAGGAATGTGTGATTGACATATGCAAGAGCATGAATGAATTGCCAAAGCGTTACGTTGAGTGGATTAGTCTAAAAACAAATGAGAGTGCCTACTGTACAATTCTAATTTATGGGAAGTTCTACAACAGGCAATATAGGCAAATTAGTTGTTGTTGGAAAGTTAGAACAAAGACTGGAACGGGCCAGGTGGTAATTATCTGGAATGATGAAATGTTATGTATCTTGAGTTGGGAGTTGTGTACATGTGTACACATTTGCATACTTCTGATCTGTGCATTTACTTATACGTAAATTGGTTATTATACATCAGCTATAGTTCAATAAAATTTTTTTAAAGTTCTAAAAAATTTTACAGAAATTGCACCTCAATGAAAAGGGTATTGTGGTAAAAATATAACAAACACAGACATATATTCTCCTGATAAGATAACATTGAGATACATGAAGCCACAAGCAATGACACTGTGGAGAAAACTAGATAAATCAGCAGTTAAAACCATCATTTAAAATCTCCCTCTTGGAAGCTGGTAGATCATTAGATCAAGCAGTCAAAAGTATGAAGCAAAGACACAGAAGATTGAAATAACATAATAAACTTGAGCTTTTAAGAAATTGAAATAACAATCAAAGACATTCCCCTCAAAAAATCCTCAGGCACAGAGAGCTTTAGATGAGAGTTCTACAAAACAGTTAAGGATCAGATAGATACTCTTAGAGAAATTGTTTCAGAAAACAAAATAAATAGAAAATAAAGAAATCTGCTCAACTCCATTTTATGAGGCAAAAATAGCATTTATCTCAAGTTCAGATATGACCAGTACGAGGAAAACAATAAGTCTATTTCACTTGTAAAAAAGAGGCAAAATTCTGAATAAGCTGCTAACTAATTAACCCTACAGTGTATTTTGAAAAATTATCTCATCAGGTTTATTCCAGGAGTGCAAGAACAGTCTAACGCCAGAAATTCTATCAGTGTTATTTACCATGTTATCAGACCAAAGGAGCAAAATGACTCAACACATGAAGAAGAGTATTTGATAAAGTTTTTGTGATTTTAAGGCACTAATGGTAAAGAATACAGTCTGTTACACAGCAGTGAAAACGAATCCATGGTCCTTGCAGAATGTCTCCATTGTATAGCCAACCACCACCACCAACTCTGGACCCTTCTCTTTCAAACCAGATCTGGCAGTTTGGGGACACTCTGGCTTCAACATGTTTCAGAATGTGTTAAAGTCCATCCAGAAACTCAGCTGGCATTTTCACACAATTACACTGAATTTATAGATTAATATGGGAAAATATGCTCTTTTTACAATTTTAAGCACCCAACAGTTCAGTTCAGTCGCTCAGTTGTGTCCAACTCTTTGTAACCCCATGGACTGCAGTACACCAGGCTTCCGTGTCCATCACCAACTCCTGAAGCTTGCTCAAACTCATGTCCATTGAGTTTGTGATGCCATCCAACCATCTCATCCTCTGTCATCCCCTTCTTCTCCCGCCTTCAATCTTTCCCAGCACCAGGGTCTTTTCCAATGAGTCAGTTCTTCGCATCAGGTGGTCAAATTATTGGAGTTTCAGCTTCAGCATCAGTCCTTCCAATAAATATTTAGGACTGATTTCCTTTAGGCTGGACTGGTTGGATCTCCTTGCAGTCCAAGGGACTCTCAAGAGTCTTCTTCAACACCACAATTCAAAAGCATCAATTCTTTGGCACTCAGCTTCCTTCACAGTCCAACTCTCACATCCATACGTGGCTACTGGAAAAACCATAGCTTTGACTAGACGGACCTTTGTTGGCAACAGATCTTTGGCAATAGCAAAGGTCTGTTGACAACAGATTAAGCACCTATAGAAAGAGTCTTTCTTTCTCCTTTATTCTTGTTTTCCTTTATGTCTGTTACGGACTGGATGTTTGGTCTTCCCCAAATGTATAGGTTCAAGTCCTAATCCCCAGTGTGATGGTGTTTGGAGATGGGGTATTGGGCAGGTAATTAGGGTTAGATGAGGTCATGTTGGTGGGTCTGAATGATGGGATTGGTGTCCTAGTAAGAAGGCACACAGAGTCAATGGCCATGAATTTGAACAAACTCTGGGAGATAGTGAAGAACAGGGATGCCTGGAGTGCTGCCGTTCAGCGAGTTGAGCCTGACTTAGGGACTGAAGGGACACCAGAGAACTTGCTCTTTCTCTTGCTTCATCACCTGAAGGCCCGGCAAGATGGCAACCGTCTGCAAGCCAGGAAGAGGGGTCTCGCCAGAACCCGGCCATGCCGACACCCTGATCTCAGACGCTCAGCTTCCAGAACTGTGAGACATACGTTGCTGTTACTCCAGCCTCATGCCCCGGCCCCCGTCTGCAGGATGTTGTGACGGCGGCCCAAAGAGAACAATACTGTGTCCTTTCATTGTTTTCCATTTTCTCTCTCTGTTTTTTTCGCACGTCTTCTTTTGTGGACCTCACAGTTTTTACATTTTAATAGTTTCCTTTGTAATGGTTTTCTCCATTCATTTCTGCCTTCATTTCTAGGTACTTCATCGTCCGTGCTCTTCTGGTGAATGTATCTCTTTTTCTATTATATTTCTAATTAGTTAATACTGATGCAGACGAAAGCCACTAATTTTAGTAAGCTGATCTTGTATTCAGCAATCTTGCTAAACTCTATTATTAGTTCCAATCAATTTTCTGTTCTTTCTGGTGGGTTTCTATGTAGATGATATATAATCTGTGGGTAATGACAGAGGTGCCTCTTCCTTCTTCTCTTCCTAGCCCTTCATTTTCCCATGTTATGGGATTAGCCAGAGCCTCCTATGATAACATGAATAGCTGTGGTGTCTCTACTTGTCCTGTTTCCAGCATGAAAAGAAATGAATCTAAAGTTTGTCTACAGAGCAGCATGTTTTCTGGAAACTTTTAAAATAAAGAGCCTTAATCACATCAGGAGTGTTCATTTCTACTCAAGAGTCTCCTGCATGGGTGGGTGTGTGCTCAGCTGTGTCCAACTCTTACGACCCCATGGATTGCAGCCCGCTAGGCTCCTCTGTTCATGGAATTCTCCAGGTAAGAATACTGGAGAGGGTTGCCCATTCCTTCTCCAGGAGATCTTCCCACCCAGACACTGAACCTGCATCTCCAGCTTAGCAGGATTCTTTACCACTGAGCCGCCAGGGAAGCCCTTGGTGAGGAGTAAAACTATAGAATTCATAAGAAGTGTGCAGCATACTTTTTGCAGCTTTCAGATGGAGTGGGACTTGTGAAAGATAATCCTTTACACATCACAACCCAGATGATGACATGCTGATGGATGTGGCGACAGTGAAATTAAAGATGTGGGTCCATGGGGAATAGAATTAGTAGGCAGGGGACAGGTTGTAATATGGTGTTTACAACGTTGGAACTGATAGGGGATTACTATCTAGAACATGCAGGGGGCCCTGACGAATCGGTAAGAGATCAGCCACCCGCAGAGAACGATGGGCAGTTGGAAGAAGGAATAATGTGAAAAGCCAATGAGGATGTGAAAAGATAGCTCAATTTCAGTAGTAATTTGGGAGACAAAGCAAAAGTAGTCACAAGGTGCTGATTTTGTAAAAAGATGAGTTGGAGAGCCCAGTTGCGGGTAGAAGTGAAGGGCGGTGGGGGACCTGAGTGCCTTGTGCTGGGGGCAGTCTGGGGGCACGTGTCACGTCGTGTTGAGTGGCTCGTCACTCCATCACCCCCCACCTTAGTCCACGGCGTGGATGGGACCAGGGCATGCACAAAAGGACCTTCCTTGCAGCCCCAGATGAGGAGGAGACAGCCCACATTTTGTCGCCGGGGAAGGCGCGGGGAAGATGAGAGTGTGGGCTGCGGGGCTCCGTGGCACCGTCGGAGTCGCTGAAGGAGCGTCGCACGCAGTAGCAAGCAGCACGGACAGATTTTTAAGGCATATTGTTGAATGAAAAAAGTAGGAAACAGGAGCTTTATAGCACAACAAAATGTCCTTACCACGGAAACAACACTTACCAAGAAAACACAACAGTTACGTGTTTTTCAAAGTTAAATGCTTACAGGCAGACCTCATTTTACTGCGCTTCAACAGATACTGCGGTTTTTAAAACTTAAGGGTTTCTCTGGTGACCCAGCATCAAGCAGGTCACTTGGTGCTGTTTCTCCAACACTGCTTGCTCACTTTGTGTCTCTGTGTCTGGTTTTGGTAATTCTCGCCTCATTCCAAACTTCTTTTATTATTATTATATTTGTTATGCTGATTGGTGATCAGTGATCTTGGATGTTACTCTTGCAAACATTACCACTCACTGAAGTTTCAGATGATGGCTCGCGTTTCTGAGCAATGAAGTGTTTTTTAATTAAGGTGCACATTGCTTTTTAGACATATGCTCTCGCACACTTAATATACTTAACAGTATGGCGTAAACATCACTTTCTTTTTCTTCCAGGTTTATCGAGATGCAGTTGACATGGAGTGCTGCATAATTGAAGAGATACAAAGCATAACGATTTGGCTTATATGCATCATGACACGGTGACCACAATAAGGTGAGTGAACATCCGTCATCTCATAAACATGAAATTAAAGAAACAGAAAAAAATGTTTTTCTCGTGGTAACAATTCCTGGGGATTATTCTCTTAACTTTCATAGGTAATGTACAGTACTGTTAATTATGTTTATTCTGTTCTGCATTTCGTTCCTATTATCTGTTTATTTTATAATTAGAAGTTTGTGTCTTTTGACTATCTGTATCCAATACCCTCTCCCCAAATTCTCACCTTGGGTAACCACAAATCTGATCTCTTTTTCCATGAGCTTGTTTAGTTTTGAATTATAATTGACCTATAACACTATGAGACTACCCTGATGGCTCCGATGGTAAGGAATCTGCCTACAATGCAGGAGACCCAGGTTTGATCTCTGGGTCAGGAAGAGTCCCTGGAGAAGAAATGACTATCCACCCCAGTATTCTTGCCTGGAGAATAGCACTGTGTTGGTTCCTTAGCAATATAACGTAAGCATAACTTTTATATGCACTTGGAAGCCAAGAAATTCATGTGATTTGTCTTTTGGTATAGCGGCTTTACTGCAGAGGTCTGAAACCCAATGTGCAGGATCGCCGAGGTCTGCCTGAATTTCAGAATGTGTTGTTATTGTTGTTATTCAGTTGCTAAGTCATGGCTGACTCTTTGCGACCCCATGGACCGGTGCACGACAGACAGAGTAGACAGAGGGGCCACTGAAATAGGGGTGGGGATGGCTGCGTGTTTTTAGAGCATCACCTCACCTAACCTACCTGATCTGGGCTTCCATTAGGGCTCCCCAGCCCAGCTTTCCTCTTCTCTGTAATTCTGAAAGTTTTAAGACCTGGCAGGGGCTGGGAAGACATGAAGTTTCTGATCAATTTTTCCACCCAGCCCACGCTCTGCGGGAGTAGTCATTACTGCAGGCCTTTAGATGACTCATGTCCAGAGACTGTGGACCAGTGAGAGCCCCCATCCCCCCGACTCTCAGGAATTAGCTGTCTGCGCCCTGCGGTGTCCAGACGTCACAAGAGGCTTCTCGAGTGTCCGTAAGAACGGACTCCATCACCCTGGCAGACAAGGAGCTGAGCAAGGACCCTTGGGATGATCAGAAGGACGGGAAAATGTGGGGGTGACTGAGGCCCGCCCACCTGGGCTGCAATTATTTAATTTTCCTGGAAAATCAGCATCATCAAGATGAATACTTGGCTGATTTCAGGACAGATTAAAGCACTTGATGAGAAGTGTGTTAATGCTCATTTATCACTTGACAATCCTCGCTGAAAGCTTGCTGATTAACCGGTCAGGTCTGACTGTCCCACTGTCTCGCTTCCGCCCAGAACCAGGGGAACTGGGGTGGGGCGAGGTGGGGGTGGGGGGACTCGCACTTTATGTTCCATGTTCATTTTCAAATTCTTTAGACACAACCTTCATTCCCTGGTGTGAATTAAATTGTGTCCCCCACCCTCTACAAATTCACATGTTGAAGTCCTACCTGCACCCCCCACCCCCAATCGCCCAGTCCCTAGAATGTGACCGTGGTTGCAGACTGGGTCCTTGAGAAGTAACAAGTTAAAATGAGCTCGTCAGAGTGGATCCTAATCCGATCAGACTGGTGTCCTCATGAGCTAAGGGGAGAGCAGGACAGGGATGCTGACAGAGGGGAGAGGGTGTGAAGACGCAGAGAAGACAGTTCTCCCCAAGTCAAGGGGAGAGGCCTTAAAGAGACCGCATCAGATCCGCTTGTAAGAACCTTCAAGGTGAGAACTTTCAAAGATGTGAACGCGCATCTGGATGTAGCAAGGAACCGGAACCTGTTCCATCGACGTCAGGTGTGAGTGACGTCACAGCTTGCCCCCCCCACACCCCCGTCTCCCATTGCTGACCACCCCTCAGCTCCACCGTCTCCCACCTCCTCCCCCTCCTCCGCTCAGTGACTCTTCTTGCCTGTTCCTCGATGCCAGCCCCTGGATGCCAGCCGTTGTACTGCTCTGCTGTTCTTTTCAAGGTCCTGTCCTGGGAGATGGAACATGTTTTATTTTTTGTGTTTGTTTTTTACATATCATTTGAGTGAAAAGTATTGTAAACCTATGATAGTACAGTGCTGTATAGCTAATTGTGTTAGTTGGGTACTTAAGCTAACTTTGTTGGACTTCACAAACACGTTGGACTTATGAATGCACTTTCGGAATGGAACTCATTCCCATGTTGGGGCGATTACTGTAACCGTGCCGGTAGGACCTTGACCTCCAACTTTCCAGGCTCCAGAATTGTGAGACAATGTGTCCATTAAAAAACAGAGACATCAGTTTGCCAACAAAAGTCTGTCTAGTCAAGGCTATGGTTTCTCCAGTAGGCATGTATAGATATGAGAGTTGGACTATAAAGAAAGCTGAGCACCAAAGAATTGATGCTTTTGAACTGTGGTGTTGGAGAAGATTCCTGAGAGTCCCTTGGCCTGCAAAGAGATCCAACCAGTCCAGCCTAAAGGAAATCAGTCCTGAATATTCATTGGAAGGACTGATGCTGAAGCTGAAACTCCAATACCAATGGCCACCTGATGCGGAGGGCTGACTCATTTGAAAAGACCCTGATGCTGGGAAAGATTGAAGGCAGGAGGAGAAGGGGACGACAGAGGATGAGATGGTTGGATGGCATCACTGACTTACTGGTGATGAGTTTGAGCAAGCTCTGGGTGTTGGTGATGGACAGGGAGGCCTGGTGTGCTGCAGTCCATACGGTTGCAAGTCGGACACAACTGAGCGACTGAACTGAACTGAACTGTGTCTATTGTTGGACTTCCCAGCTGTTGCTAGTGGTAAAGAGCCCGCTTGCCAATGCGTAAGAGGTAAGAGATGCTAGTTTGATCTCTGGGTCAGGAAGATCCCCTGGAGAAGGGCATGGTAACCCACTCCTGCATTCTTGCCTGGAGAATCCCCATGGACAGAGGAGCCTGGTGGGCTACAGTCCGTAGGGCTCCAAAGAGTCGGAAATGATTGAAGCAACTCAGCACACACGCACGCACGTGTCTGTTGTTGGAACTGCCCCATCTGCGGTGCTTCGTCTCAGCAGCCGGTCCAGACTGCTCCATCCCCTATTCAGCATCTCCAGTAATTCCACACCCTCCCATCTGCCAGCACTGGCCTTTGGGGGCATGTTCTGTCTATTCCCGGCCCTATCCTCAAATCCTACATCTCCCCAAGGAGCTGTTTTCCAATCACAAGTGCAAAAATCATGGGTGCTTCTTTCTCCTGGAGGCAGCCCATCCCCACTCTGCAAGAGACACCTGTCTGGGGGCCCACGTGCTCAGTGTGAGAGGTGCTCCCCATCCTGAGGTGTCCTCTGCACGTGGCACACCCCTTTGCCCTGGGTCACCTCCAAGGAGAACGTTGGAAGTGACCGAACTACCCAGACAGGGACAAGAAAGGAAGGGATACAGGAAGTGATTGTGGGGACTTGCAGTGAAGAGCTGAGGAACGTGCTTCTTGGGCCTGTGGTGAATTGGAGGCTGACAGGTTGTCTCCCATGGACTTCGGGGGTTTCCTAAACCCAGGTTTCATGGAGTGGATTTTCTAGAGCCAAGTTGACAGGCCAGGTGCCAACATGCCAGCGCTCAGTGAGAATCAGCCTGCCACGTGGCCTGGACTTGTGTGGATACCGAGAGAGCATTCTCTTTCTGCAGCCAGACGTCCATGGAAGGTGAGTCTGGGCCAGGGGTCGGGCGGCACAAAACGGAGGCAGAGGCAGCAGGCTGGACCGGGTGACTGCGGACTGAGATAACTCCACGGGCCGTTCGTTGCACAGCATCTGGCCCCGGAGCACGATGGGGGCCACTGGGAGACGGTTTCGTGTTGACCTCACACCCCAGAAATCCGTCAGCTCGGAGACCCGTGTGGTGGGGACCGGCTTGCTGTGACCACGTGGTCCTTCAGCCCCACTGGAGCCAACCGCACCCCTGACACGACCTGCATCTCCGTCCTGCAGACCTTCCCACGTGGGAATCAGCGGACACTCAGGTGGCAGGTGTGCACCCTTATTTCTGTGCTTGGGAGAAGTTTCTATCGTGGCCAGCGCTCAGGTGCCAAGAGGGTGGATTAAGAGCGAGGTAAGCAGGAGGCTTTGCATCCGGTTCTGTCTGCTCACCGGGGGCCGCTCCGCGGCTTCCCGTCTGCCATGTGCGGCTGACGCTGCCTTTGTCTCTGGGGGTCCTGAGAGCTGGGAAGCCCCTGAAATCAGCTGGGTGCACAGCAGGTGCCCAAGGAAACCGCAGCTAGGAAGCTTTGGGACAATTTGAGCTTGCGTTCTTCCCACTCGTCCTCCCCTCTGGGCTCCTCTTTAGAACAAGGATTGAGTCCTTGGAGTTCGGTCAAGTCTGCCACTCTGCCCACTGCCTTTTACAAGGGCCTCCTGGACACTGATAGTGACCTTGAAGATGCGGGGGGGCAGGCCTGTCTTCAGTATCGGGAGCTAGGACATCCACCATTTCGGTCCCACAGGGTCCGCAAGTCGGAGTTTCCCACGAGCCCGTCCGGGTTCAGTTAATTTGCCTTATTGGCTCCCGGAATCCAGGGAAACACTTACATTCACCAGTTCATGAAAGGATGTGAAAAGGGACACAGATGTACATCCAGATGGACAGACACCCAGGCAGGGTTTGGGAGGGTCCTGGTCAGAGGAGCGTCTGTCCCTGGGGAGTTGGGGCGCATCACCCTCCCTTTATGTGGATATTCACCCAACTGGAGGCTCCCCAAACCTCCTAGTGTCAGGGTCCAGGGAGACTTCCTTATGGGGAGTAATCAGCCATCAGGTCCATCTCCAGCCCCTCTCCCCTCTGGAGGTAGGGGGACAGGGCTGAAAGTTTCAGGCTTCTAATCATCGCTCCGACTTCCTGGTGGCCAGCCCCATCCAGGAGCCCACCCAGAGTGGCCTCGTGAGAACAAAAGACACTCCTATCTCCCAGGAACTTCTGAGGGATTTAGGAGCTCTGTGTCAGAACTGGGAGCAGAGATGAAATATTAGAACAAGAGATGCTGTCGGCTCTCTCAGCGCTTTGGAAATCCCAAGGGCTTTAGGAGTCTGTGCTGGGGATCAGGGAGGGGACCACGGCGTGTATTTCCTGCTTTCTGACAGTGGCTCTTGTGTTCCGGGTGTGACGCCCGGGTCCCTGTCTTCTCCTGCCAGGCAGCCACACCATTCCAGCTCCCCGTCTGCATCTCTGCCCCCCTCCCCAGGTGCTCTCACCTGCCCCACAACCCTCTGAACGCTAAACTATCCCCCCACCCAGACCAGATCTGCCTCTGAACTTTCCGCACAGATCTGCCTCCTTGGCAAACTAAACAGAGGACTCCAGAACAGAGGGGAAACCTCCCAGCTCCTGCTCCTATGTGTCGCTCGAGAGCCTGGCACCCACGACAGCCTCAGCCCCATTTCGCCAACATCCATCTTCTTGACCCACGGGGGCAATCAGCTTGGAATCAGTGTCAGCCCCGTTTCCCCAGTCGTTTACATCTCCAAACCTGTGGGATGGGCCCCTTGTGGGTCCTGCATTGCCTGAATCGCGTCCTCGAAGTTCTCCCCGTGAATCCCAAAGGCTCTTTGGCTCCACTCACCTCTGTGATGCTACCCAGGTTCCAGCGAATGCCGGTTCAGTCTCTAAGGCCTCCTTTAGCCCCCTGCCTGAGCCCGGCAGCCTTCTCTGCCCTGGGGTGGGTGGGGACCCTCTCACCAGGTGGCCCGGATCGTGCTGCAGTGTGAGCAGTCTGGGGGTGGGCCAGAGCGCCCCGGGTCTGCGTGCCCAGCCCCTGGTGCAGGTTGGGTTTGGGTTTCTCTGCACAGTGTCCTCAGCCAAGCCCAAAAGTGCAGACAGCCATGCACCAGGGGAAGGAGGTGGCCAGCCTTTCTGAGCGGACACGGTCAGCCAAAAGGGCCGGCACCTCTGTCTCCCTCCCCAGCCTCTGTTTAGAGGCACCCCGGCTCCCAGCCTCTGTGGTCTTATGAATGCACTTTCAGAATGGAACTCACTCCTATGTTGGGGCGGAATGTACTGTAACCGTGCCGGTACCTTGGCCCTGAACCTGAAGCTTCCCCTGCTCTGAGCAAGCCTCTCCAGTGTGTGGCTGGGGGCTTCTTAGACCGAGGGGCGGTGGTGATCCCTGCTCTCTGCCTTGTTTTGTGGTTGAGCAAAGCCTGGCTTTAAAGGGAATTTATTTTTCCAAATTGCAGAACAAAGAACATAATGTTTAGGAAGAAAACACACTGCTTACATTTGAGAAAAATTAGCAGCATTATATAATGAAAGACACTTGAAAGGCTTGACTCACCCCGGGCTGACATACATCTTTGACTAGTTTGTGAGATACTCATAAAATTACATCCTGTTAATTTAAGACTTCTTATGCTAATTTTCAGTCAATTTTATATGCCTACAAAATTTACTGGCGGCCTCCAGGGTTACAGCCGGGCTTGGTCCAAGTATGTGGGATCCTTGTTAAAAACACCAGGAGAGGAAAATAAAACAGTTTGGGGTGAGGACCAGAGGGATGGGCAGGCAGTGTGAGGCGGGGCGGGCACCAGGGGGCCAGGCTCTCTCTCCGCAGCCCCCAAGACCATGCCTTGGGTACCCACCCAGGGCAGCACTGAGGGACACACTAGCCCGTTCCAGACGGACCAGAGCGGCCCCCGCCGGGCCCAGGACCCTCGCGTCACAGTTGGGGAAACAGAGGCGCCGAGCTGATGACATTTCCTAAGTGGACACCCATGGAGGAATCTGGAAGCATCTCCTGCACTAGATACCCCACCGCGTGAAGTCAGCAAGAGGAGACAAAGTGAGCAAGATGAAGCACTTTGAGGAGGAGCAAAGGGAGGCTGGGTTTTTGTGTGTTTTTTTGGCAGAACCACCAGCATGTGTGATCTTAGTTCCCTGACCAGGGATCGAACCTGCGCCCCCTGCAGTGGAAATGCAGAGTCTTAACCGCTGGACCGCCAGTGAAGTCCCAGGCAGGCCACTCTTACAGGTTGTCATCCATCTTGTTGGCACGGAGACCAATCAATATTTGGGGGTCCCCCCTTTGGAGATCTATTCTCAGAAGAGCCATGCCACTTTAACACTCTGCACAGGGGACCCCCACATTTTCCTTCCACACAAGGCCCCACAAATCTTATGGCTGGTCCTGCCCCAAACTTGGGGGCAGGACCCCAAACACGGCAGAGAAGACCCGGGGTCCACGTTCCCGCCCCCCGGGCTATGCCAACCACTCTCTGCTGGTCCTGGCTCAGTCTGCCTTCCGCTCTTTGACGGGAGGACTGGGTCCCTGCCTCCTGGCCTGGGGTGGATGCACCCCCAACAGCATCTTGCCTGTGGACCCTGATGTCAGTGGGCAGTAGGGGGTCCCTGATGGGTCCCCACAAACAAAGCAAGCTTCCTCTGGGTGGTTCGTGCCCACGCTGAGCCTAAATGTGAAAACACACTCAAATTCGCCACAGCCAAACCATGGGGGCCACGGCTGGGTGCTGGGTCCCTGCTGGGCCATGAGCCCTGGGCACTGAAGGACATGCTCTCTCGGCAGCCCACAGCCAAGGGCATGGCCAGGAGCACCTGGCTGCCTGGGGTCTGGCTTTTAAGCCCCCGCCTTTGCTGGCCATGGACTCCCTGGGTTCAGCTGGCTTGTAGCTCTCTCTGGCAAGCGTTCAAGGTGAGAGAGTTGTGAGGAAGGGCCAGGCCAACGTGCCCTATCTACCCGAGATGGCACCTCTGTCTCCCGGGAGGGAGCTTGGGCAGATGCTCTGGACTGGACCTTGGGGCCCAGGAGGTGGGAGTCCCACAGACTGTAGACACCCTTCTGGTGGGGCCACGGTTGCCCAGCTCCTCCCTTCAGGGACCGACAGTCTCATCCCCAGCCGCCACCCTGCCCAGCATCGCCTCTCGGAATCTCACGGAGAGCCTCCGTCCGCCCTCATCAGGGCTCTGCCAGCCGCTCTGGTCCCTGCCTGTGACCCCAGGCTCGCACCACCCTCCAAGTGGGCTCGTTTTAACTGAACTGCCCGGGGTGCGCCTCCCTCCTCCTGACGCTTTCTTTTCTTGCATCTTCCTCCCCATTGTTCTCTCTTCTGCTCGGCACACCCCCGCCCCCCGCCCCGATCCCCTTCTCTTGACACACAGGGAGACAGAGCAAAATAAAGCTCAGACCTAAACCTCCAAGAGGATGCGGTCCTTTGACACCTGGGGTTCAATTCTGCCCCTTCCAGGTGGGGAAACTGAGGCCTGTCCTCCTGAGTGCTACACTCTGGGTCATGAGGCAGATGTCCATGAGCAGTTGTGGATGGGGATACAGGACGTCCTGGGGGCAGGGCAGGAGCGGGGTCAGGAAGAAACTTCTCAGGAAACATGATGCTTCCGTGGAGACTGAAGCCTGAACCGGAAGTGACCCACAAAAAGGGTGGAAGAGCGGGCCAGGCAGGGGGATGGAACGGGTGAAGGCCCAGAAGCAAGAGACCGGGGATGATGGAGGAAGAGTTGGAGGCCGGGGATGATGGAGGACGGGGTGGAGGCCGGGGATGATGGAGGACCGGGTGGAGGCTGGGGAGGAGGGTGGGGGCTGTGTCCACAGGGCTTGGTGCGGCAGGAGCGGGGGGCAGGTTAAACCCGGGCAGGGCCTCAGCATAGGTGAGACGTTCGGGTGTGCGTCTCCCGCTGCAAGGAGGGCAGCGAGATGGAGCTGTCTGAACAGGAAGAGGCCTGCAGGGAGAAGCAGAAGGGAGGGGAACAGTGGACCGAGTCAAGGGGACTGATGGATGGGAGATCCAGCAGGCAGTGGAGGAGAGACTGGGGGTGATGCCCACTCTGGGGAGCGGGGTCCCTGCCCTCCTGGGAACCCCGGAGGAGGAGTGGGCGGGAGGAGAGGGAGGTGAGGAGTTAAGGTTTGGACCTGGCGATGCCGGCCCGCCTGCACCCGCCCGCCAGGCACTGGAAGGCGGATGTGGACATCGGAGGGCTCCTCTGACAATCCCTGAATCTACAGGAGGACGTGAAGGGGCCGCGGGCAGTTAGGACAGGGCAGAGGACTCGCCAGGGTGTGGTCCTGAGGAGGCCGAGGTTGGGCATTTGGGGAAGGTTGGTGAGAGGACTGGAGGGACCATTGTGGCTGGGGAGGGGAGGGGAGGCCCCGCAGGGACGGGGGATGCAGGTGGGGACCTGGGGTGACATCCTCAGGTGTGAGTGGCAAGAGGTCAAGGGGGCAGAGTCCAGGAGCGAGCACTCTCCTCCTCCAGGCTGGCCGAGTGCCTGAGGAATGACGGTCTGGGGAGAGAACCGTGAGGTCAGGGGATGACTCGGGAACAGAGCCGTGGTGGGCGGGGCTCTGCCTGTCCCCCCAGACAGCTGGGGGGTGGGAGAAGGCAGGGGGGACTCAGGAGTGGGGATCGGGAGCCTCAGCAGGGAGCCCAAGGGGGCATGGAGCCGGGTCTGGAGGTTCCAGGGGTCAGGTGCAGGACGACAGGCCTCGAGTGAGGCTCCCGGAAGATGAGTACTTCTGTGTATTAAAAGGAGGGGATGAGAGAGACTGGCATTGAAGCATACACATTACCACATGTAAACAGAGAGCCAGTGGGAATTTGCCACATGATGCAGGGAGCTCAAAGCTGGTGCTCTGTGGCAACCTAGAGGGGTGGGATGGGGAGGGAGGCGGGTGCGAGGTTCGAGCGGGAGGGGCCAGAGGTATGCCTGTGGCTGATTCCTGTTGATGTATGGCAGAAACCATCATAATATTGTAAAGTAATTATCCTCTGATTAAAAATAAAATAAAAAAATTTTTAAAAAGAGAGGATATATTTCAGCCTAGGGTGCCAGAGGGATTAAACACCCACAGGCCTAAAAATAAACCTCACATTGTATATGAACATCAACTCAAAATGGATCAAAGATGTATGTGTAAACATGTGAAATTTACAGAAAAACTCAGAGGAAAAATTCCTTGGGATCTGAGGGCTCAGTGAAAAGTTCTTAGACATGACGCCAAAAGCACAGTCTGTGAAAGCAAAAATGACAGACCGGCCTTCACTGAAATTAAGAGGTTTTTGAGCCACGAGACAAACCCTGTCCAGTGAGAGAAAAAGCAAACTACAGTCTCGGTAGCTTGTACTTGCAAAGCATATATTTGACAAAAGACTTGTTATCTGGAATATGTAAAGAATTCTCAAAACTCAACCACATACAAGCAATCGATCCTGTTAGAAAGTGAGCAAAAACCAGGAACCGACATTTTACCCAAGAGCATGCAACAGGTGACAGATGGGTTCATGAAAAAAAAATGTGTGGTACCATTAGCCACAAGGGAAACACAAAGGAAAACCACAGTGAGATGTTGTTTTTGTTATTTAGTTGCTCAGTCGTGTCCAACTCTTTGTGACCCCATGGGCTGTAGCCGGCCTGGCTCCTCGGTCCATCGGATTTCCCAGGCGAGAATACTGGAGTGTGTAGTCATTTCCTTCTCCAGGAGATCTTCCCAACTCCAGGAATCCAACTCGAGTCTCCTGCACTGCAGACAGATTTTTTATTGTCTATTTGACAATATTAGAACAGTCAAAATTAAAAATGGTCACAAGGTCTTCCCTGGTGGCCCAGTTGTTGAGGATTTGCCTTCCAATGTAGGGGACTCAGGCTCAATCCCAGGTCCAGGAACTAAGATCCCACCTGCCACTGGGCAACTAAGCCTGCACACCACAACTAGAGAAGCCTACATGCTAAAATGAAGACCCAGGGCAGCAAAAAAAAATTTAAAAAGTGACAATCCTGAGAAAAACATCAGTGTCCTCCAACTGAAGGACATTCTACAAAATACTCAGAAAAATAGTGTTAACACCAAATGGTGGCGAAGATGCAGAAAAGTGGAGCTTCTCATACCTTAGTTGCAAATGTAAAATGGCCACTCTGGAAAAGTTTGGCAGTGGAAAAATAAAAAAGTGCTAAGCACAACACTTACCTTAGAAGCCAGCAATTACACTCCTGGGCGTTTATCCCAGGGAAACGAGAACTTCTGTTTGCACAGAAACCTGTGCGTGGTGTTCGTAGCAGCTTCAATAGCCAGAAACCAGAGATCCAAATGCCATTCAGTGGATGAGTAGCTAAACAAACCCTGGTACATTGGGCTGTGGACCACTGCCCGGGAGCAAAAAGGAGCTGACTGTGGGGGCACGCAGTGAGGACGGACCTCAGGGGCCTCGGGCTGAGTGAGGAAAACTGACCTTGAAACATTACACACAATATTCTCAAAATAACAAAATGAGAGGACAGCTTAGGGGTTGCCGGGGGCTGGAGATGGGAAGAGGGAAAATAAGGGGGGTGGGTGTGACAAGAAGGATGCAACTCAGGGATCCTCCCGGTGATGGAATGGTTCTGCCTCTTGATCGTGGTGGTGGTTATGTGAACATGCCCAGGGGGCAAAATTGCACAGAACCAAGTACACATAACAGCGCCCTGCTATGGACTGCCGCGTCCACCCCAAGTTCATGTGTTGACGCCTAGTCCCCAGGGTGATGTATCAGAGGTGCGACCTCTGAGAAGTAGTGAGTGAGATCAAGAGGGTGGAGCCCTCATGTTAGGATCAGTGACTAATAAAAGGGAGCCCAGAGAGGTCATCTCTCTCTCCTGTGTGTGGACGCGGCAAGAAGGCGGCTGTCGGCACACCAAGAGGAGAGTCCTCACCAGGAACTGGACTGGCCAGCAGCTTGAGCTTGGACTTCGTCTCCTCTCAGACTGTGAGCAATAAAGTGTCTGCTGTTGAACCCATCTACGGTATTTGGTTCTGGCAGCCTGATCAGATTAAGATGGCCTATAAAATGGGCAAAATCTGAATAACGTCTGTGGGTTACACTGAGGTCCGTTTCCTGCTTTTGATGCCGAACTGCAGTTTTGCAAGTTGGTATCCCTGGGCGGAAGGTAGGTGAAGAGTGCATGAGACTCCTCTCTGTACGGTTTTGGCAAGTGTCTGTGAATCTCTAATTAGTTCCAAAAAAAAGGAAGGGAGAGGACAGATGCCCAGAGGGCTTACTCGTGGACAAAAGCCAAGCTGTTAGGGATGAGAAATTGGGGAAATATGTGATGAGCAGGTTTGTTCTGTCCGTGGAGGCCTGTCTGGCGGTCAGACGTCTGGGGAGGTTCACTCGGGTAAGGAGGAAGCGGCGTGCCCCCAAGGATCGTTCTGCCGGGGATACGATGTGACCCTCGGCCTGGAGCTAGAGTGTTTCCGCTGGGCTCTTTGCTCTCTGCCGTGTGGGGACAGGCTAGTGGGCCGGGGGCAGGCAGGGACTTGTGTCCCCTGGCCCCTCACCCCCTGGGAACCTGCCCCAGTTCTCACTGGATCACGGGCTGGCGCCTCCAGCAGTAACGTGTTCCCCAGGGAAGGGTCTTCTGGGGCTTCTGCAGCCACGAGCCGCAGCCTGGGCTTCCCGCAGAAATAAGTAATCACACAGTCTTGCTTTGCATATTAGGAGCTATCTGCATCCCACTCTGCTAAGTTACATGAGGACACAATTTATCTTTAGCCCGAAGCCACCTGCTTGGTAATCTGCTTCTGTGTACCCGATTGATCCCGCCATCCACACATTAGCTGGAGGAACGGCTGACTTTATTTAAAGCAGTCGGCTCGTACGTAAAGAAGCCGGACAGGGTGGTCCGGCACACGCCCATCTGGCGGGGGGCCGCAGCCTGCAGGCAGCCCTGTCCTCCTCTGAACCGTGGGGCGGTCTACCCCAGGGCCAGGCTGGTGAGGGACACAGAGCCCCCGAAGGCAAAGCCCTAGAACCCCATCGGGAAGGCTTCGCACGCAGATCGTGGGCTGAAATTTCCCCCGTTGCTCTCTAAGGAGGTTTCCTCATGTTAACATTTTGGTCCCCCTTCTAGACAAATGTTTAAATTGGTGAATGAAAATTCTGGACGTGTCTGTACCCGGTGCGGTTCAGTGTCGGGTAAATTATGAAATGTGTGTGGTCCTGGTGTCTGAGTGTCTCTGGGGTTTGAGCCTTTAGGGGAACAGAGTTGCCTCGTGTCCCGAGTTTGGTGTTGTTCAGTCGCCCAGCCATGTCCGACTCTTTGCGACCCCATGGACTGCAGCACCGCAGGCTTCCCTGTCCCTCACCATCTCCTGGAGTTTGCTCACACTCATGTCCATTGAGTCGGGGTGTGTATGTGTGTGTGTTAGTTGCTCAGTCGTGTCCAAGTCTTTGCAACCCCATGGACTGCAGCCTGCTAGGCTCCTCTGTGCATGGAATTATCCAGGCAGGAATAGTGGAGTGGGTTGCCGTTTCCTTCTCCAATTGAGTCGGTGGTGCTATCCAAATATCTCATCCTCTGTTGCGAATCTTTTCTTAAGTGCTTCTCCCCTCACTTGCCCACGACTGGGCAGCTACACACACGCACAGACTCCCACGATTCTCTCTCTCTAGATTCTTCTTCCAGGTTCATTATGTTTTTCAAACTCCCTTCTAACTCTTGCATGGCAGTCAGGGTCTGCTATAAGACTCGCGCCCACATGGACTGAATTAAAAGGATAAACAAATGTAGATTATAACCAGACCACGTGAAACCAGGCAGGCAGTGGTCTGTCAGTGAGTGAGGGGCTTGATCAGTCCCTTGAGAAGGGTGCTCTGGGAGGATGTGGACCCTCGTTGGCAGTGGCGGCGGGGGACGACTTTCGGCAGATCACAAGGTCACCTTCACAAGATCGGGCAGTCATCTGCAACCCTCCAGAGCAGACAGGAGGGCTGGCAGACCTGTGGATGCACACCTGCACTGGACCCACAGCCCCGCCTGTGAACCCCTTAATGCATTTGGGACTCAGCTAACCAGATGCACATTGCTTCTCTGCTTGTTTGATTCCAAGACTTTTTTTATCCCCCCCGATGAAACCCCCTGTGATGGCTGATGTTAAGAGTCCACTGGGACTCCTGGATAGCTGTTGAAAACATTATTTCTGGGTGTGTCTGCGAGGATGCTCCTGGAATAGATTAGCGTTTGCATGGGTGAGCTGACTGGAGGAAACTGCCCTCATCAATGCACACGGGCGTCTCCCTGTCTGGGGAGGGCATGGATAGACAACAATGGCAGAGAAAGGGTGAACGGTCCCTGCTCTCCCATATTTCCTGCCCTGACATTGATGCTCCTAGTTCTTGGCCCTTCTGAGAACTATACCACCGATCTTCTGGGCCCTCAGCTCACACACATCAGGCTTGGGACTTCTCGGGCTCCAGAATTGTGCGAGCCAAACCCTCATAGTAAATCCGTATCTTCTCTCTCTCTATTCTACTGGTGCTCTTTCTCTGGCAAATCCTTACTTATAGATCCCCATTCCTACTAAGAATTCACTCCCTACCTTCTCCCTCTAGCCACTGGCTACCATTCATCTACTTGCTAACTCTATGGGTTTT
Organism: Muntiacus reevesi; assembly: GCF_963930625.1. NCBI lineage: Eukaryota > Metazoa > Chordata > Mammalia > Artiodactyla > Cervidae > Muntiacus > Muntiacus reevesi. The sequence goes on along the minus strand of NC_089263.1, from coordinate 62,200,645 downwards.
CCTGTTCTGGACATTTCACATCAATGGAATCATACATTTGGGATTTTGTGTCTGGCTTATTTCGCTTCGCATCATGTTGTCAGTGTTCATCCACGTTGTACTTCCTTCCTTTGTACTTCTACATCATATTCCATTGCACAGATAGACCAGCCTTTATTTGTCCATCCAGCCTTTGAGCCTGCCCAGAGCCTCTGCGTGCCTCGAGGGTCTCATCGTGAGGGGCCTTCAGGATCGAGAGCTGCTGGAAAGTGACTGTGTGACCTCGGTGCTTAGAACAGCGCCTGTACAGTGGGCATACAGCAGGTGCTGTCTAGTCACTCAGTCGTGTCCGACTCTTTTGCAACCCCATGAACTGTAGCCCACCAGGCTCCTCTGTCCATGGGACTCTGCAGGTGGAAATACTGGAGTGGGTTGCCATTTCCTTCTCCAGGAGATCTTCCCAACCCAGGGGTGGAACCCGCATCTCCTGCACTGGTAGGTGGATTCTTTACCACTGAGCCACCAGGGAAGCCCATACCTGCTTGAATAGCGAGTGGATGAATGAGTGTGCGCGCTGCTGGGAGAAGCAGTGAGTGTCTGTGCTCCAAACTCGGGGGGAGAGGGGGTGTGCCAGCTGCTAGAACCACTTTGGGGAGGAAACAACGCAGAGCTCTGGGGGACAGGCCTGGGACCAGGAGTCAGGAGCCTGGCCGTGGCTCTGATGGCACATGGACTTTGTCAGTTACTTAGAGAAGTGAGTTTCCTGTTGCAGCCGTAACAAGTCCCCACATGCTCTGTGGCTTAAAACAGGGCATGTGTCTTATCCCACAGTTCCGGAGGTCAGAAGCCCGACATCAGTCTTTGGCCTAAAATCAAGCTGTCAGCAGGGCTGTGCCTCTTCTGGGGGTTCAGGGAGAAGACCCGTTTGCTCACCTTTTCCAGCCCCTAGAGGTGCCCATACTTCTTGGTTCGTGGTCCTTTCCTGCATCCTCAAAACCAGCAGTGTACCGCGTCTCTGCCCCTTCCTCTTTCATCTGGTCTCTCTGAACACAGCCAAGAAAGCCTCTCCCCTCCTGAGGGCTCATGTGATCAGATCAGGACCATCGGATAATCCTTGATGATAACGCATCTCAAAGTCTTTAATCACCTCTGCTGCATCCCTTTTCCATGTAAGGTAGCATACTCCCAGATTCTGGAATTAGGATATGAACATCTTGGAGTGGGGGCTTTATTCTGTTGACCACAGAAGCCTCTTGGCCTGAGACTTGGTTTCCCCAGAGGAGGAAGGAGGCCAGGCAGTTTCCAAGATGCCTCCCAGCTCTTGGCTCAGGTCATCACAGCGGGAAAGAATGACGACTCCTAACGTAATGATGGAGTTCTACATCACTGGAGCAGGTGCCTGGAGCTCGTCCCATCTGACCAGATGCTCTCTTGGACGTTTCTACTCGTTTTCTTCCAGGTTCCTATTGCTGGCCTCTGAGATCATTGCCTCCTTTCTTCACAGGTGAGGAACGTGAGTGTCAGGGAAGCCAGGTGAAGGCCCTGAGATGACCTGTCTCAAAAGTGGGGGCCCGACCCCCCCCACACACCCTGCCCCATCACGTCTGTCTAACTCTGGAGCTGTGGAGTTCTCCAGTTTACACTGGTGATTTGGGTGAAATGCAAACCGCTTTAGGGCATTTAAAAATCCAATGCATTTTAAATTTTAAATCGATCATTTTAGGAAGCTGGAACGTGCAATGAATTTAGTCATTAATCTCAAAGTTTTGGAAGCAGACTTCCTGCGTGAAAGAAAATAAAAAGGAGTGTGGGGCGGGGGTGGGGGTTGGGGGAGGGTTTGTTGATGTGATTTTAATGGTTCAGTTCTTTGCTTCCTTGCGTTCTTTCTTTGAAGATCGAGCTGCAAGGGAAACTACTGGGCAAGGGGCCACATCTGGAGCTCCTAGCGCCAAAACCTCTGTGTCTGTGTGTCCACAGCCCCTGTCTGGGTGCTCTCTCTCTCGGGCTGGCACCTACGGATCCTGTCAAGTGGCCCAGGAGATCAGCTTGTGGGCGCTGCTTCTCAGATGAGGAACAGAGGGATTACCAAGCCCCCAGCAACGTGCGATGAGCTTTTCTTCCCAACCAAGTTCTTTTCTCCACTTCTGGCTTCTCCATGGGTCTTACAGATCAGCCCCAAAGACGGAAGGCGATGGGAGGGAAGCACATTGATCTCGTTGGCTTGGCAACTGCCCTGTCAACAGTTCAGTTGTTTCAAGGCACTGAGCTCTCTGAGTGGAGGGCAGGACAACGCACACATGACCGTAAGGGGCTGGCATCTGAGTCCTCTCTGCCTGCTGAGTCTCGGAGAGCTACCGCCTGAGGATGAACCCAGGAAGGCCCGGGTGGGGCTCCCCGGCAGAATCCCAGGGTGGAGTTGTCCTTCTGGGTCCAACAAGGAGCTTCAAGGGTGTCATTTGGGATCTCAGCGGTCTCATTCAGAGAATACGTGCGAGCCACCTCTTTCTCCAGGTGTGTCTTCTTTCAACAAACACGTGTTACACATCCTGAGAGCTCCAGGGGATAACAGATGAAGGAGAAGTCTTTCCTGCCCTCCAGGAGCTCCCAGTCAAGGGAAGACACACCGGCAGGCAGGCTAGGGAAGCCTGTGACGATGGTCCTTTGCCGATTTCCTCCTTCATTCATCGAGTGCTTCTTACAAGCTGCTTCTGGGGCCAGGAACCCTGGGCGCTGAGAGGCGAGGAATCCACATGCGGCTGTGAAAATATCATTAAAGGTGTCAAACCTCACTTGTTGAGTGGTGAGCAGCTGTAAATCTTTTGGATAATTATGAAAACGCTTCCTTGAGAGTCACTGTTGAGAAGAGGCTGTTTCCACTTTGGCCTAAATGAATTATTTGAAAGCTTCTGTTTGATCACCACATTTCAGATACTGCGAAGAAGGGATACTCTTCATCTGTCCCCAAATTCATTGACCACTGGCTGTTCATCTGTTAGGTACCAGAAGCTGGCCTCCCCGAGGGACATGGGCAGGAGGGGGGGACCCAGTCCTGGCCCCTGAAATCTCGCAGAGGGTTGGGGAGAGACATCACAGCCTGGGATGATACCGTGCTCACAGCCTGGAGCTCTGCTGGTGCTGGTGGTTAACCTGAGCTGTCCGCCCCTTTGGGGACCGCCGTGCACTTGACCACTGAGTGACCGCTGCTCTTCGTCATCCCGCTGGCTTGCAGTGCTACTCAGAGCTGGAGAGGGCTTCCTTTTGCGAGACGGTGGACCTCCACTCAGGCCCGGGTCACGGACACTCTTAGAGACCTATCTTCATGAAGGAGAGCAGCCCAAGGGTCGAGAGGAAGCCAGCCAATTTCTGCTCTTTGAACAGAATCTGCAGGTGCATCCAGGGCACTTTCTTCTCGACTCTCCTTCCAAAGGCGGCATCTTCTTGAGGTGGAAACCCTGCCCTTTTAGGAAGTTGGAACGTACACTTGATTTATTCATTCACGTAAAAGCTTTTGAAACAGACTCTCTCAGTTTAGGAAGAAAAACAGAGGCAGAAAGGGGATGGATGAGGAGGGTGTTGTGAATTGAATTATGTACACCCCCCCCAAAAAAAAAGATCTGCTGGAGTCCTCATTCAGAATGTGAGCTTATTTGGAAATAGGGTCAGGGCATATATCATTAGTTAAATTAAGATGTGGTTGTACTAGAAATGTTGGATCTCTAGTCCTGTCTGACTTATCCTGGATTTTAAGAAAAGATAGAGAAGATGCCTTGTGAAGACAGAGACTCGAGGGAAAGATGCTGTGTGAAAGAGAGGCAGGGGTGAGAGGGGGTGGCTGCAGGCCCAGAAGCTGAGGCTGACCGGCTGCCTGCAGAAGCCAGAAGAGGCCAGGAAGGATCCTCGTCTGTGGGTTCCAGAGGTCGTGGGCCTACCGACCGCTGGATTCAAGAGCTCTGGGCTCCAGAATGCTGAGACAATAATGTCTGTTGCTTTAAGCTCCGCAGGCTCAGTCCTTGGTTATGGTAGTCAGCCCCAGGGCCCTTACACAGAGGGGCTGCTGACCATCCCCGTCTGGGCAGACAGCCTTCAGGGGGCGTGGCGTGGATCTGGTGGTCCCCAGCTCCGTTCACGTTGGTTTCTTCCTACTTTTATACTCAGGTGTAAGGGGAGCCCCTGCTCCTGGGGACACAGGAGGGTTCAGGCCCGTCCAGGACTGGAGTCTGGGGCGGCAGCCTCTTTCCAAAACCAGTGCTGCTCGCGGACCTGCTCCCTGCTTCCATCCGAGGCCACGTGACACCCAATTGTTTTCCGCAAGGAGCCTCTCCTCTGCCCCCGAGAAGACGCCGGCCAGCCGGCTGAGCACCTGCTGTCTCGTGTGAGGGGGCCGTGCTGAGGATGTCTGGAGCCCCCCGGGGCGGGGTGGGGGGTTCACGGTGCAAACCCAGCCCTTCCCAAGGGTCTGAGCTCCCTCGGCGGGACAAAGACAGCTGAATATGCCATTTATCTCCTCTGTATGAGGACATTTTCTACAAAAACACTATTCTGTCGCCCAACTTTGATAGAAAAATTTTAATTCATACATGGTTTCTATTCAAATCTACCCATGTCCCCCAAATATCCTTTATTTACCTATATTTGACATAAATATGTGTATATACAGTGTATTAGAGAAGGAAATGGCAACCCACTCCAGTACTCTTACCTGGAAAATTCCGTGGACAGAGGAGCCTGCCTGTCTCTAGTCCATAGGACTAGAATCACAAAGAATCGGCCAAGACTGAGCGACTGAGCACATATATTGTACATTATTATCTATTTTTACTTACATATATTGACATATACATATATGTATATATTGTGTGTTATATATAATAATATATGTACATATTGTATGTTATTTTGTTATGCATATTTTATTTATATTGACATATGAATATATGTATGTCTTGTATATTATTATATATGTATATATTATATATTATTATCTAGATACATATTCTGGTCTTGAGCGTTGCTTGGCATTTGCCAAAGAACAGAAGTCAAGTCACTCCAGGCCTGCAGGGCCCCACTCAGGGCTCAGCAGCTCTCCCCCCCACACTGGCCTGCCACGGGGTGGGGGCCGCGTCTCCCTGCCCTCTCTCCCCGGCCTCCAGGCGCCTCACCACAGCGCCTCATCCTCCTTTGCACGAGATCTGCACCTCAGGGACCTAGTCCCGACTTCTGTCCAAGGCCACGTGACACCCACTTGCTTCCATATATTATATATATACATGTTATATATGTATATACTTTGTCATTTATATTGACATATGAATAGATGTGTATACTGTATATTATTATAAATTTATATATTATATGCATTATATATATGTGTGTATTACTTGTATATATTATATATTATTTATGTTGATATATAAATATGTGTATATATTATACATATAATATATATGTGTACATTGCATATTGTTATCTATTTTTATTTACATATATTTGACATAAATATATGTACATATTGTGTATTATATGTATATAATATATATGTACATGTATATTATTACATATATGCATACTATATATGTATATATTTTGTTATTTATATTGACATATAAATACATGTATATATGATATATATACATAATATATGTATATTATATCTATATTTACATATTGTATATATTGTGTATTATATGCATGTAATATTTGTATATGTCATATATTATTATTTTCTAGGTATGTATTGTATAGTATTTTGTAACATGTTAAGTTATAGAGTTGGTCAAATTAGAATTTAAATATTAATGTATTATATATAATATACTATGAAAACATATCATATATAATATAAAACATAGTAAAATGTAAAACATATAAAATATATCCTAAATTAACATATAATATGAAAATATAGTCAAATGCATTACATGAAAATATACAGATCTGTTCAAATTCTCAAGTGCTGCCAGCGGAAGGCTCTGTGCCTAGGGTGGTGGACACCCAGGGGAGATAATGATGGCCTGGTTCTGTGCAGTCAGGGTGGGCTTTCCAGAGGAGGTGACGTGGGAGGTGAGTCTGAGTCCATCCAAGTTCTGGGACGAGAGGGCTGTTGGAGTCCATAGGCGCTCTAGAGTAAGGGGGCCATGAGAGGTGGTTTCCCAAGCAGAAGGACGTGAGCCGACTATGACCCAGCGCGTTCGTGGGCCCCTGCCTGGGGCCGGGTCTTGTGTTAAGCCCTGGAGCTGTGCAGACGGCGCCGGGGGAGGAGGCCCGTGGAAGCTCCTGGGATCTGCGAGGAGCCAGGGCGCCATGGGGAGGCCTGGTCAGTCCGAGCGCCGGAGCCCACCCGGGGCCCCTGTCCTGTGGAGGACGGCCACGACGCCAGGGTTCAAGGGCTGGGGACAGTGTCTGGGGTAAGGCCGGAGGACCTCCTGGAGGTGGTGGGAATGGACATGGGTTCCTGCCCTCGGCTCCATCAGAGGCCCTGGAGACAGCGCTGACTCAGGGAGGGGCAGGCAGCGCTCTGAGCTCAGGAAATTAGCCCAATTTGCCAAAAACAGTTTTTGTCTCTGTCCCAGAAACTGGAGGGAGCCTGGACCTTAGGGCCAAGTGCCTCCTCTGGATTCGTGGGGTGGGAGTCAGGGTCCAGAGGCTGCACCCCACCAGGGGGCGCCAGTGCCTTCAGGAGAGGGCATCCAGGCATAGGGCAGAGGCGGGAGGCGGGCTGCGTCCTCCTGCCTGCCCGCGGCCAGCCACGGCAGCTGCCCTCCTCTCTGGCGCCTGGTCCCCAGGGGGGGCCTGTTGCCAGGTCAGGCAGGAGGAAACCGTGGCCTCAGAGCCAAGAATCTCCTTCCTTCCCCTTCCACAGACCCCCAGGCTTGAGCCTTTCTTCCCCTCTTGGTTTCCTCTGGGGCCTGAGGCCACCCCAGGCACTCCTTTGCCGTGACAGACTCCATCTGGGGTCCCTGCGCCCCTTCATCACTCCTCCTCCATTCTCGATGGGAAGGCCGGCCTGTTTCCCCTTACCAACTCTGCCTTGTCCAGCTTCGTGCGGTCCTGGAAGTGGGGTTTACCAAGCTCCCCCATCCCCCCCGCTCCCCAGCCCCAGGCCTGAGGCCCCTTCTCAGTCCAGACCAGGCAGATTGGCAAACCGTGCCTCGTGGGCCACATCGACTCGCCCTCTGCCTTGGAGAGGAAGGTTTTGTCGGGCGCGCAGCTAAGCCCGTCCAGACCCGGGGAGCCTGTTTCATGGCAGAGTTGTGTAGCGGCAACAGGGACTATCTGGCCCTTGGCACCTAAAATATTTATCACCTGGCCCTTCACAGAAAATGCGTGCTGGCCCCCGGGCTTGCCACTGCCCACCTCGTCCCCACCTTCTGGCTCCATGTTCCATGAGAAGGAACCCTCCGACCCCTGAATATCTTCTTCCTTCAGCCCAGAAACCCCAGTCCTGTTCACCCTCGTGGTGCAGACCTGGGTCCGGCCCTCTGAAGCCCCAAGGTGGGCTCAGATGGATGTTGCTCCGTGAGCCTGGACACTCCCTGCCGGCAGGCATGGTGGGGCAGGCAGGCGGAGGGGGTGCTGGAGCAGCCATGGAGACCCCCAGTGCTGGGAGGGTCAGCAGGGAGGTGGTAAGGAGGGAGAGGGGCCCAAAGGTTGTGCCCGGACACCCACGGCATCTTTTCTGCACAGTTTAGACCCTGTTCTAACCCAGACTCCAAGTGGGATGGGATCTTCCCACCACAGGGGCATCCCCGTGACAAACACAGAGCCCAGACCAGCTTTGATACCTCTCTCGACACCCTGTGGGCCTGAGTCCACAGCTGGGTGGTTTGCTCCAGGGGGCCTCGGGGACACAGCATGGAAGAGAAGGTCTGAGACCAGCCACGTAGCTGGCGGGAGGGGTGGCCGGCAACATTCCGCAACATCTTCCCACCATGTGGCTGGAGGTGCTCGGAGGCCCCTTGGTGAGGAGAAAGTGAGTGTTTATGCTGAAACCTCCACAGATGCCTAGAGGTCAATCCAATCGACCATGAGAGCGTGGCTGGTGTGGCTGCAGCCAGGGCTGGGCCCTTAAACTTGGTCTTTTGTGTTCGTGACTCTGGGGCTGTTGGCATCCTTGGGACCCTGGATAGTGGTCTCCACCTGTCTGAGGCTCATCGGTTCGAGATGGGGATGCCGAGAGCGAGGGACCCTCGGCCTCAACTTCCTCTGTGCCAGAGAAGAAAAGTCACAGCCAGCCCGAGGAGAGACGGTGCTGTTGTGGCCAGATCAGCAAAGAAAAATACAGACCCCCAGTTATCCTTGAATTTCCAACGGGCCACGGATGATGTCTTAGTATATCTTGGTGTAAGGATATCCCAACGGTTGCATGTTTCTCAAGAACTCACATGAATCTCTTGCATTTTAGAGGGGTGACTTCCTGCAGAGAGGGCTGTGTTCTGCCCATGACCTTGGCCATCGGGAGAAACTTGAGTGGTGGGAGGACAGCCTCCCCCGCCCCCAGGCCCCCTGCCTGCTGGCTGCCCGCCCTGTCATCTTGGCCAGGAGAGGACCACTTTACCTCCCATTCACAGGAGCTTTTCTCCGTTGGGCACTCTGGCCTGAAATAGCAGCTCTTGGAAAAATGTGCTGAGCTGGAGGCCCTGGACACAGCCCCCCGCCCCCTGCCCCCCACGCTCTGGGAGCCTGTGTCCCCAACGGCCCAGGGAGGGCTCCTCTTCCTTCTAGCTCTCCTCCAAATCAAAGCCGGGAATGGGCGGGCTCTGGTTCCTCCTCTGCAGCTCTGGACTGGAGGGGCCTCAAGGGTCCTCTCCAAGGTGGGGGGATCTAAGGGCTGTACCCCCACCCCCAGGCTCCTAGACCCTCAAGATCATATCCCGAAGCCCCAAGTTCACAAGATGTCTGAGTTGTGAAGACCCCCAAGTTGGGCCAATCCAGGTCAGGGGCAGGGGCTTGGCCGGGCACCCCACACACCCCCTCCCCAAGAGCTGCTGGTGGATGGGAGGGGTCCTAGAGAGGTGTGTTGAGGGGCTGGTCTATCTCCTGACCATGCAGGTAGTTGGGGAAGCTGACTCCTTCCTCTCCAAGGCTGGTGGAAACTGCCGGGCACCATATTGGTGGGTTTGGAGGTCTCAGGCCAGAAGGTGGCCACTTTTTTAGAGGAATCATAGGGTCCCCCTACCAGGAGAGGGACAGTGGGCTTGGTCACTCTGGGACCTTCTCTGCCACGCGGGCCCCAGGCCCTTGGGCTCCCAGGAAGGCCACTGGGGGGCAGTATGAGCCAGGACACCTGGCAGGGATCCACAGGAGGTGCCCGCCAGCCAGCCCAGCCTGGGAGGGAGAAGGCCGTCCCCGCCTAAGTGCTCAGCCCTGGACCCCGGCTGTCCTGCCTGAGCCGGGCTTGGGGGCCAGGGTTCTGCCTGGGAACGGGGAACCTCCCGCACATCCATGATCATACATAATCCCTTCCTCATACATAAGCACACACACACACACGCACACACACACACACACACACACATACACACACTTGTGCACACCCATCACACACACTGCACACGCATAGATCCGAGTGGGTGGCCGAGTCACCAAACACCCCCCTGGGAATAGACAGGCTGTGGCTTTTGCTTCTGGTTCCCCTTTGGGGCTCCCCAGCCGGGGACTTGCAGCAGGCCTTACTGCTCATGGGGGTCCACCCTGGGTCAGGGCCCACCTCCAGGAGCCACCTTTCCAGGACATCCTTCATCCAGCCAGACTGCATCCTCTGAGTCTTGGGCGCCCTGACCCCTCGTGCCTCGGACCCCCGCCCCAGAGTCCTCCCCAAGGGCTGAGTCCACCCTCACGGGACTCTGCTTGGATATCACTGCCACCACAATTCCTGATCTAGGAGGCTGCTCAGCTCTGAGCCCAGGCAAATGCAGTTACAGCCTCCACGCACAAAAGTGTACCTGGTGGGCCCTCATGTGGGGCCACAGTCCAAGGGGGTGAGGGGTGGAAGTCAGGCCCCGTTCTGACCTGGGGAACCACGGGACCTCAGGATGCGCCCCTCTTCTTTGTCCGTGGGGACCTGTTAGCCCTCCGCATTGCCCCGGGCTGCTGTGAAGGTCAGTTCATATAAGGCACGTAGCACAGGTTGGCAGTTCAAATCTGTAGGCCCCTTTCGATTCTGCACCCCAGGAAGGTGGCGCCAAGGTCCAGGGACCCCTCCTGCTCTCAGGCCAAGCAGTCTCCCCCTCCCACCATCCCTGGGCCCTGAATTATTAACACAGTAGCCTTCATTCAAGAGGCCACTCTGAGGGCCTCCATCCTGAGACACTGTTGATGTGATGTTTTCAATTTTCCCAGGCTGCCGCCTGGCAGGAGCCTCCCCAGGGCTCTGAGCTTTTGCCATCAATCTTTTCCACCAAGTCTCAGTGCCAGTTCTGGGTGGGCTGGGGCCGAGGGGCGCGCGCTGCAGCTTGGCAAGGGGAAGGGGCAGGCGAGGGGCCACCCCCCTCGGAAATGCCCACCCGGCACCCTCGGCCAGCAGCCCCCCACCCCAGGGCGGGGTCCAGAAGGCGCTGGAAGGCTCTGGAAGGAGCTGTGTGGGCGGGAGGGGCGAGGGAAGCCTCTGCAGGCTCCGGGGACCTGAGATCCCCTTGGGGCGGCTTTGCAGGGAGCCCTTGGGGACAGGGCGCACTGCAGATGTCGCTCTGCCGCAGCTCCGAACAGTGCCGTGGTTCTCTCGGGCTTTGCAGGCTCGCTCTCCAGCTGCCAATATTTCTTGACGGTGAGTCGTGGCTTTTCCCAACTCCGGCTACTGGGGCTAAGAATGCTGCTCGACGAGGGCTTAGAGCAGCCCCCGGAGCCATTACTGAGTCCACATTAATCACCGGTGGTGGTCGGGGAGGGACTGGGCTCCCATTCGACAGCGTCCTCGTGCTCTGCGTGTGCAGGCGTGTGTACATGCATGTGCGATCGCGCGTGCACATGCGTGAGCACGTGAACACGTCCATGTATGAGAGCATGTGCCTGTGCTCTGTGTGTGTGCGTGTGTGCATACGTCTGTGTGTGAGTCTGCTTAGTGCGAGCACATCTGTATGCGAGTGTGTGCACGTGTGTGCAGACACGTGGGGGGTGATGTGTGCAGCGTGTGAGCAGCCTATCAGCGGCACGCATGCGCGTGTCGCAAAGCTTGCCATGTTCCCTGAAACAGGGAAGAGGGTTGATGAGCTCCGGCAAGTGTTGTTTTCCAAGTTTCTTTTCCTTTCCTTCTCACAAACCAAGTGCTTCTGTGGACTTGGCCCTTTCCGCTCCGTGGTGGCCCTGGCAGCGGAGTTTACCGGCCCCGCAGTGCGGACTAGGGGCTGGTTTCAGGTGACTGCTGAAAGGTTTGATGGACAGAAACATCCCCCATCCAGTTTTCCTTCTGGTCCCAAAGCCTCTAGCCAAGGCGGCTGACGCTCAATCGCCATAATACATGAGTCTCATGTTTATGTAGCATCTCCACCCGGGGGCCACTGCCTTCTTGGAAGCTGGGCTGGGTGAGCTGGTGCATGTCCCGCGTAGATGAAAGCCAGGAGGGCCACCGTCACGCTGTGTGACCCCAAACCTGCCGCCCAGCCTCTCTCGGCTTCTTCGTTACCCAGAAGGAAGCCCTGCGGCCAGATATCCCTTCAGGCTCCAAGTTCCGTGAGTCAAAAATTCCCTCCAAACTGTGGGTACGGGTATCCTCCCTCCAACAACGGCATCCAGCACAGGTTCTGAACGGACGTGACCTTCAGGAGGAGACGAGCAGGATGGGGAGTGGAGGGTCTGCTCCTGGGGCTGGAGTGGTGGGGGGTATGTGGGGCTTGGGGGGCGGTGGTTGGGTCTGTTCATGCCTGACACAGGCAAGGGTTCACTCAAACTCTGCCTTACTTGAAGGATTCTATCAGCCTAAGGCAAAATACAAGTGAATGTATACAAAATTCTTTCAATTCTTTCATTCATTCATTCAAGTGTACAAAATACATATAACACACAAAAATTCCCAGGTTAGAGGAAACATGAATGAGGATAACAGTGGAATTATAAGTGAAAAAGTAGAACATAAATATGCAAGACAGGAGGTCCAGCACAGAGGCTTTGACTGGAGTCTGCAATTTGGCTCTGAGATTCCTGGCTGCCAGGGTGAAAAGGGAAATAGGATCAGTTCAGCGGTCTTCATGATTCCTTAGGATCAGCCTTCCCTCTGCTCTTCCCATCAGGTCATGTAAGGATTGGTGAGACCCCTGGGGAAGGTGGACAAGAGTGGTCCCATCAGCCTGGAGACGACCATCCAGAGGACCGGGCAGAGCAGTGCCTCTGCTCACCTGTGTCAGGAAAAGCCTCCATCAAAGATGGCATCATGCAGTGCCCTGGAAAGCATGCAGAGTTTTTCCAGCCTTAGCTCTGAAAGACGCTTTCCCCAGGGGGCTCCATCCAGGTGGCTGTAAAATGAGATACTGATACTTTCCCCAAGAGCCTCTGGACAACGAAGGTCACAACAAGTTTCATAAAAACTGCTCCTGGTAAGTGGGGTGAAAGCAGGGGGCACAGTTTCAAACCGCAGAGCCTGCAGGGCCACAGCTTGCCTGCGGACAGAGCTGGGTGCAGCGCCCCCTGCAGGGTGCAGTAGGGTTCTATGCCACCATTGAGCACCTTATGTGTGCAGGCCCTAGGGAGGGGATACAGATGAGACCCCTGAAGGTCTTGGTAGATCTCAGCGCCATAAGTGGCAGGATATCCAGGACTCTGCGGGCCCCACCCCGTACTACTAGTCCTGTGACTCTTCCCTCCAGTGTCCGCCTAGACTTAGTGGTGATCCTGGGGTGCACGACTTGGGCTCTTTGACCTGCTGAAGATGGAGGCGAGGAGGTTCTTGCCACTCCTGGTCATGGGTAGGAGCCTCTGCGGCTTCAAGGGGAGGGGAGGTGGCTTTGACCCCAGCAGCCCTGTTCTGGGGTGGGGTGTGTCACCTGTTGAGGGTGGGGGTCCTGGGGGTGGATGTGGGGGTGACAGAGCTCCTCCGGTCAAGTCAGCCTCCAAAACGGGGGGCAAACATGGAAAATTGCTGGGGGTTCTAGGGGTGTGCTAGAGGGAGCAGCCCCCCCCCCCCCAGGGGCGGGGGACACTCTTACTCACGCCCTCTGCATGGGGGCTGGGGAGGGGCTGTGATTGCTCATGCTCAGGGGATGAGAAGAGCTTGCTGTGCCAGCAAGTAAGGGGGAAAGAAGGTTCTGGATGGAGCCGGAAAAGATACTGTGCCCGAAGGTGGGAGGGTGCTGCCGAGGGGCTGTGGCAGAACGAGGGTGGGGGGTACAAAGGCAGCTGCCGGGAAGGCAGGCGGGGTCCTTGAGGGCCTGGCTGAAGGGTCTCTGGGGTCTAGTCCTTGAACCCGGGGGCACATGCATGTATTCTTGGAGGCCTGTGAGTCCCCGAGGTAGAGATTCAGTCCTGACGTGTGATCAGCAGCAGCTGAGTCACCGAAGCACTTGGAACAAGGCGGGTGATTTTATTTACCGGAAGCTCTCTGTGGATTTTTCCTTTAGCAAGAGAGAAAGATTAGAACAAAAAAACAAACAAAAAAAAAAGAAAACCAAGAGTGAAAGAAATTTCCTGGGCTCTGCAAGGAGCAAGGGAGGCTCTGCAAAGGGGGTCCTGAGTGGCTGGGACAGTGGGTGGCCGGGCTGGACCCTGGGACTCCGTGGGGAGGGCAGGTTGTCAGGGGGAGGGGCGGCGCCGGACACACAGAAGATGCGAACTCATGAGGCTGGGGCCCCTCCTCGCTTTGCACCAGGGGCGTCTGGATCATCCTCCAAGGCCAGCCCAAGTATGCCCTCCTCCAGGAAGCCCCCCGGGACTACTCACAGAGTTCTCTTGGGGCCCATGTGATGTCCCGCCCTCTAAACTGGGAGGGTGAAGCCTGGTCTCTCTACCCAACACTGGCAAGCAGGAGGCACTCGAGAAGCAAGCGTGCCAACTGCCAGGCCGGACCTGACAGCAGGAGCACCCACTCAGCATCTGAGAAACTAGGGGTGGGTCCTGAAGTGAGATTGGGACAGGCAAGAGGAGGCAGGCAGCGCCACACACGGGGCCATGGGCCCGTGCCGCCCACACTGCTGGACAGGCCCCAGAGGGAGTGAAGGGGCCTCCCTGGCCGCTGCCCCTGGTTCACACTCCCGGGCCTTGGAAGGCCCCTTCTAGGAACCAGGACCCCGCGGGCACAGCCTGGACCCGGGTCAGGCTGCAGACGCTGAGATGCTGGTTCCTGGAAAGCGGGGCCCACAGCCCACAGGGGACCATGTGGGCATGGCTCACCGCTGCCATGACGCCAGGAGCCTGCAGCCCGGAGGCATCTGGGGTCCCGGCTGGGACACAGCTAGATGGTCTGCGGGGGCACAGGGGAGCCCAGCAGGGGAGCACTGTGATCAGAGGGGCAGCGGGACCCCCGAGAAGCGGCCAGCCTCCCTGAGTGCCCCTTGGTAGCAGGAGACCAGGGCTGGGGCGGGGAGGAAGCCGGGGTCCCGAGAGGGTCTTGGCGATTCCAGGCTGTCCCAAGGAAGTCCGCAGCCCAGCTCCTGGCCCCTCGCCTCTGGCCGGAGCCCCCACTGGACAAAGGCCAGGGGACCGCCAGCGGCGGGACTGGAGAGCTCGGAGGGGGCAGGGGCGAGAGGATGGGCCGGTGTCCTCAGGACAGCACCCGAGGGAGGCCCCGGGTTGGAGCCCACATCTCCCTTTGACCTGAGCGTCCAGGTGGGGTGAGGAGAGGGCAGGGGGCAGCAGGACGCGGGGCGGACGGTCTTGGCCGCCTTCCGGGAGCCGGGCTTTCGCCCTGCCGGCAGCGGGCCGGTCCCAGCAAGCATGCCCTGCCCGGATCTGCCCTTCTGTGCTCCTTTCTCCAGCACCAGGCCCCTCTCGGGTCTGCTCTAATTGGTTTGTGTCTGGCTGTAGCAGAGAACAAATTGATTCCCCTCCAGCTGTTTCTGCAGCGTCTGTCCTCGCACACCCCCAGGCCGCCTGCCGTGCCAAGCACAGCTTCTCCTCTGCGGCACGAACGCTGGGCATGGGTTCTGGGGACGTGCGGAGGCGACTGGTCCAGTCTCCCTGCCCCAGCCCGAGGCCCCAGAGCTGGGACACGGACGCACACACTCACATTCACACAGGCACGCACACACACACCCCCATGTCCGTGTGCATAGCATGCACGCACGCACACACACACACACACACACACATGCCTCTGCCTGACCCCCTGGCGGCAGCGGCTGCAGGTAAAAAACCTCAGCTTGGTGCAGCATGTGGGGGTCTTCGTCCCTCAGGGGTTCTTCCTGCAGCTGTCAAAGCCAACTTTCTAACTGAAAACCTGTCATCCCCCAAGGTTTAAATGTTTCCATGGACTCCTTTTGCCTTCATGATAAAAATCCAAGCTCTCGTCTCTCACTGCACAGCACTTTGAGGTCAGAGCTTCCACCATGCCTGAGTCTTCACAAATTTGCCCTGCGTATGCATTCTGGCCCCCGGGCCTTTGCACATGCCGTGCCCTCAGCCAAGTTGGCCCGCCCATGCCTCTCCCGCCCTGTTTCCTCAGCCTCCTGACGGTAATCCATGTGCCTCTGGACTCACCTCTCTGACGCAGCTTCTCTAAGGGAGGGACTTTGCCCCCCCACCCCGGGTTACTCACAGCCCCCTCTGACCCCCTGGTCAATTCCAGCCCCCTGTGCTTGTCCGTGGTTGTGACAGCAGCTCACTCTGAGTGGACACATCCCCAGGCCTGGCCTGACGTCCACTGCACGGCTCTGTAACCACCACCTATTTGCATCACCAGCCACGGAGCTGGAGCTAGAATAAGGGCTCGGTATTTCATGAGGTCATGAGTGAATGGGTGGACGGATGGGTGAGTAACCAGGAAAAACCCAGGGCCCCAGGTGTCTGGGACACAGCACCAGATCACACTGGCAGCAGCAGCAGTCCAGCCACCAAGAATTTAAAAGGGGACTCCCCCGCTGGTCCAGTGCCTAAGAACGTGCCTTGTCGTGCAGGGGACGTGGATTCGATCCCCGGTCATGGAACGAACACCCCACAGGCTTTGGAGCAACTAAGCCCAGGTGCCGCAAGTACTGAAACCTACATGTCACAGCTAAAGAGCTCGAATGCCACGTGGAAAGATTCCACATTACACAGCAGAAATCCCACGGCCGCGGCTAAGACCCTATGCAGTGAAATAAATAAACAAAAAATTTAAAATATGTAAAAATACATTTTAAAAGTTGAACTAAAATTCTAAAACTAAATAAATAAAAAATGAAAACAAAAGGGACCCCAGTCCTGGCTGGCATCTTTGGAAACCACCCCTCACCGAGGCTGGTGTGAACCGTCCCCTCTCCCCGCTCCAGCTCCTCCACTCTTTGAAGGCTCTGCTGTCTTTCCGTCACCCTAGCACTTGTAACACCCATTTCTTGCCTCCTCTCTCTCTCTCTCTCTCAGCCCCCCTCTCCTGGCTTTTTACGGTGGGCTAGATTCAGCCTGGCTGCTTCTTTTTTGTTTCCTTTTCTGCATTGCCCATTCTCCGTACTTCTCTGCAACAAAGGGGAGCCTGGAACTCGCCCAGCCAGTAAGAATCGCCCCCCTCTCTCTCCCTCTTGAGACCTCTCTCTTTTGTGCCCTCTCTCCCAAATCTGCATCATAAAAAAGCCTGAAACCCAGCTGGCAAATACAGAGCTCTCCCTGGGGGGGCTAGCGTGAGGTGATGCAGAGCCAGCGAGGTCAAAATTCCCTTTATTCCGTGGGGCGCTGGGGATATTCACATGTTAATAAATCATATTCCCATCACGAATCAATGAAACCTTTTTACAAACTGCATTTTAACCTTACACAATCGCCCCACAGACAGTTCCACGAATACGGAAGCCGAGGGGAGGATGTGTGGGGGCTTGGGGGACTCACAGAGGCCCATAGAGAGGGTTGTAATGGGTTTGTCCTCACAGCCTGCTGTTTCTTCAACCCCACACTCTTCCCTGCCCCAGGCTCCAGCCGAACCCCAAACCCCCCGAGTCTTAGAGAATCACATTTACCACCAAGAAGGGCTGATTGAGAAATGTAAGGGGGAGTTTCTAAGACGTCTTGACTTGTTCCCTTAAGCAGATTATATCCTTGTCCTACATGCATCGAATCTGCCATTTGTGCCTGATATTGATTAGCGGAAGTGTTCAGAAAAGTTAAGCCTAAGCTCGTTGACTTGGAGGCGATTTGGTTTCGGCGTATTCCAGAGCTTCCAGGATGCTCAGCCAGGGATGAGGAACACAGGGCAAGGGCAGGTCTTTGTACGGGGGGTGGGGAATCAGGGTGTACCAGGGGCCCTGGATCAGAACACGGGTCTAGGATCTGGGTGACCTGGGCCCAGGAGGCAGTGGGCGCTCCTCGGAGCTGGACCTGCTCTTTAAGGTCCATTACTGCCTGAGTCTGAAAGATGAAGTTCTGTTGCTCTGTCTTCTGTCTCCTGCAGGGTTTGTGGGTTGGGGGAAAAGGAGGGAATTTTTTTTTTTCTAATTTTAAGTAAGTGTTATAAAGCTTCAGAAGGTTGTTCTGCAAGCAACTGATGTGCGAGAAGTCCAAGACTGGGGGTCAGAACACCCGAATAAAGAGCAGCCAGTCCCCTCGCTCCCTTCCAACCCCCCCCCCACCCCGGTCCGAGGCCCCTGCCTCACCATGTCCCAGGGTGCAGCCCTGAGACCTTAGATTCTCCCAACCTCTGGGGATGTTTTCAAGGTGATGGGAGGGGGACTGAAAAAATATTGCCCGCCGCATCAGTGAACAAAGGGTGTTGTAGCCGTCAAGCCACTGCAGCTACCTCTGGCAGTGAGCCCTGGGGGCACTCGGGTGGATCCAAACGGGCTGCCCACTGCCATGCCCTTGGCCACTGCAGCGCCACCCAGCTGTGCCCTCCAAGGGCACTCAGCGAGAGAAAGCACAGCACGCTGGCCCCAGACAGCTAAGGCGCCTGTCGCAGGAACGGTTTCAACAAGCCCAGACTTCTGCGCCTTCCATACCTAGAAAGAGGATCCTCTTCCCCTGCACTGCGTCCCCGATGACCGCAGGATGGAGCAGAGGGATATTTTACTTGGAACAGAAGCAAGAACCTCAATTCCTGGAGCAGGAAGCGTGCAGTCCTGGCCTTTGCGGGTCTGCTGCTGTGACCACACTCACATCCCAGGGGCCTGGCCTCAGCTGACGGGTGTCTGGGCTATTTACAATCCGGACAATTATGAATAATGCTTCTAGGAACACTGAGAACAAACATCTGCGTGAATATACATTTCCAGTTCTCTTGTGTGTGTGCCTCCGAGTGAAATTGCTGAGTCGTATGACATCTCAGATGGTTCAGATGATAAAGAATCCACCTGCAGTGCGGGAGACCCCTAGGTTTGATCCCTGGGTCAGAAAGATACCTGGGAGGAGGTGTGGCAACCCACTTCATTATTCTTGCCTGGAGAACTCCATTCCTGGCGGAATACAGTCCATGGGGTCGGGAGGAGTCGGACATGAATGAAGTGACTTAGCACATACATAGAAAAGTACTAAAGCCCTTAGCCTGAGCCATCTGGCTTTCTTTCTGTAACAGTCATCTTTTGATGTTCTGGTTACCTGGTCTTTGTTTCAAAACCCCCTATGGATCCTGGTTCCTCCTTTAAATCTTTGGATCAGTCCCTCAGTAACACCTGAGAGGATGCCTCCAGGGCTTCAATCCTCGGTTTTGTCTGCCAAATCAAATGCAGTTCTCAACTTTTAGACTGTGCTTTTTCAATCAACAGCAGGGTACCAGGAGGAGATAGACACTGCGACATCTAGGCTTTGGCGCGTCTTTGAGCAGTGCCTGTGGCGGCTTCTGTGATGGGCCTGGGGGCCTCACCTATCCTAAGAGCCTCCTATGGCCTCTCCCACGTCGCATCCAGACTGCAAGCTGCAGCCCTGGATGGTTCCTGGAGGCCAGGAGCTGCTGCGGTGGGGGCGCTGGGTGCTGGGGGGCTCTCCCCGTTTGGAGCACAGACAATGGCCCTCCAGATGCTCCGTTCAGCTCAGCTGAACCTCCGTCACAGGATGCCTGATCAGACCCAGACTCTCACCAGGAAAAATGCCTTTTCTCATTGGATCCGAGTCCTAGATTTTGAAGAATAAACATTTGTAAACTCTGAGAGCATGTATACCAACTAATCACAACTTGGATGGGGCTCGGGGGTCCAAGTGCTATCTGAGAAGACCCGTCCATGCTCAATTTTTCCTTTCCCTGCTCCTCTGGGCCTTGGGGGTCTCTGTGGGCCTTTCTGGTGGAGGGTGGGGGTGGGGGCAGCCTTCAGGCATCCAGGACTTGGAATGAGGCCTCTCTGAGGAAGCTGTTGTCATTTCTCAGTGGCTCTAAAATCCTTCTGAATTCATTAGGGTTTGCATTGGAGCAGAAATATCACCTTCTCAGTCAGCCCTACCCAACTGCTCTATTAAAAAATGCACCACTTCTGTACCTGGATTCCCTGCAGCATTTACTAACTTGCCACAGACCGATGACTGTATCCACTGCCCCCCACCCCCCGCCACCACCACCACCCCATCCTTATACTGGAGTCCTAAACTCCAATAACCTTAAAATGTGGCTGTCTTTGAAAACAGAGCTTGAAAGAGGTGACTTAGGTTAAATGAGGTCCTAGGGATGGGCCCTAATCTTTATGACTGATAAGAAGAGATCCCAACACACACACAGGAAGAAAGGCCACTCAAGGACATGGAACAGGCAGCCTCCTAAGAGCCAAAGAGAGGGGCCTCTGGAGAAACCTTGAATTCAGACTTGTAGCCTCCAGAATTATGAGAAAATAAATTTCTGTTGTTCAAGCTCCACTCTGGGGTATTCGTTAGGGCAGTCTGTGCAAACCAATGCCACAGTACATATAATTTATTGATTTCTTACATTTATTTTTTATTTTCTGACCACCACTGCTCTCCCCAAGGGTAGAGATGCTGGATCTTGTCTTCCGACGTGCCCCTAAAGTACAGAAGACTGCCTGACATTCAATCATCTTTGGCACTTAGTAAATATTTGGCAATCAACAAATATTTGATGAACTTTTACCTCGGGCCAAGACAGAAAAACAGGAACTAGATTTACCCTCCTGCCTGAAACAATTAAGAGTCTGGACAAAATAGACGCAGTCACCAGTTTTCAGACATTGGACATCAAGCAGCTCAGGACGGTAATCCCTGAGTGACAGGAACAGGCACCGTAAGCCCTCTGGTACTCTGGCCCACTGCCTGGAGACAGTTTCCAAGCCCCCACACTTCGGGGGATGGCCAGGCAGGGCCCGGGGTCCCCCTGAGTTGAGGAGAGGGAACCGGGGGCTTGAGGGGGTGGAAGCACTGGAGTCCATAGGCAGAGCAATGCAGAAGCAAGGGGTGCCCAGAAGGGATGTCCGGAGACCTGCAGATGGCTGGGGAAGCGACTAGCAATGTATGCAGCCAACTACCCCAGGCGGGAAAAGAACCTCGGGAAAGAATCCGAGATAACAGCATCCGTGGTCCAGTAGGACCGGCCACAGGGCCTGCCCCCACACATGCGCCTAGACAGCCTCATGGCTCCTGAGCCTTGGGTAGAAAGCTCAGAAGGATATTGACACAGGAGTGGGATAAAATTCTCCTTAAAAGAGGAATCTCTGTGATTCTCTGGCCCGACCTAACAGTTTAAAATGAAACCTGCAGAGAATCAAACTGTTCCCAAGTAACTGTAACTTTGAGAACAAAACTCAACATATTTATAGGGATAGAAATGTACTCAGCACCAAACAAGGTAAAATGTACAATGTCTAGGACCCAGTAAAAATATTACCTGGGGAGAGCATATATATATGACTTGGGGGGGAGGTACTATGCTAAGCAAAGTCAGACAGGTAAAGACAAATACTGTGTGACAGCACTTATACGTGAGATCTAAAAACCACAACAGACTAGCGAATATAACAAAAAAGAACCAGACTCACAGATATGGAGAGCAAGCCAGTGGTCACCAGTGGGGAAAGGAAGCGTAAGAGAAGGCTAAGGGACTATGGAGGTACAAACTCTTAGACATAAAATAAGTTGCAAGGATATACTGCACAACCCAGGAAATATAGCCAACATTTTATAATAACTATAAATAGAGTAAACCCCCCTAACATAACTGTAGTATACATCTGTAACTTACATAATATTGTATAACAACACTTCAATAAAAAACAATTCAAAAGAAAATTTAAAATATACTTAGGCATGCATGAGCTATAATAGGGGGAAACTCCATCAGAGATGACCGAGTCAGTAAACAGGATATAAAAACAGTTTTTATAGCTCTGTTCTCTATTTCTGAAAACTGAAGGGAAGACTGAACATGTTAACTAGAGGCATGAAAGATGAAAAAGAGATCAAACATCAAGGGATGAGAATACAATGTCTGATATGAAAAACACATTGGATAAAATGAAAAGATTAGATACTACAGAAGAAAAGATTAGTCAACTTCACGATGTGGTAGAAGAAACTACTCATAATGAGGTATGGAGAAGAAAAGAGATTGGAAAAAACAAACAGAGCTTCAGGGAGCTATAGGATAACTTCCAATGGCTCAATGTGTTTGAAAAAAAAAAAATAGTCCTTTAAGCAGGGGAAGAAAAAAAATTGGAAAAAACAATAGCAGAAAATTTTACTAAGTTGATGAAAACCAAAAAACACAGAGATCAAAGACAGGTAATGAACCCCATGCACAAGAAACATGAAGAAAACAACAGTAAGTCACATCCTAACCTAACTGCTTAAAACCAGTGATAACAAGACAGTGTTGGAAGCAGCCAGAGGAAAAGCAAGTAATAAATGCAGACCAACAAAAGCAAAGGTGGAAGCAGGTTTCTCATCAGAAACCAATCCAGGGAGGAGATAAGAAGGAAACATCTCAAGGTGTTGAAAGAAAAAAAACCTCATCTTTCTGCTCTATACACAGCAAAAGATTTGTTTCAAAAATGAAGGCAAGATAAAGACTTGTTTCGACATGCAAAAGCTGTAAGAATTTATGAACAGCAGAACCACACTATGAAAAATATGAAAGGGGGTCCTGGTGGCAAAAAGAAATGGATACAGGATGGACACCGGAATTTACACCGCGGAATGGAAAGCCCTAGAAATGGTAGCTGTGTAGATGTATGCGTACCTGTAATACGTATAATGTACACTGTGTGTGTGGGCCGCGCGCCCAGTCGCCCAGTCGTGTCTGACTCTTGGCAGTCCCATTGACTGTAGCCCACCAGGCTCCTCTGTCCGTGGAATTCTCCAGGCAAGAATACTGGAGTGGGTTGCCATTTCCTTCTCCAGGGGATCTTCTCAACTCAGGGATCGAAACTGTGTCTCTTGTGTCCCCTGCTGCTTATAAAAAACGTTCAGCTCTTTAAAAAATAAAATGATTGACAGGGTTAAGATGTATGCTGCTTACTTGTTTGACCAACCCAAAATAGTGGCACCAGATGCAAATCAACCCTGAATACTCGCTGGAAGGTCTGATGCTGAAGCTGAAGATGCAGTACGGCGGCCACTTGATGTGAAGAGCCAACTCACTGGAAAAGACTCTGAAGTTGGGAAAGATTGAGGGCAGGAGGAGAAGGGGACAACAGAGGGTGAGATGGTTGGATGGCACCACTGACTCAATGGACATGAGTTTGAGCAAACTGGGAGATAGTGATGGACAGGGAAACCTGGCCTGCTGCAGTTCATGGGGTCACCGAGAGTCAGACGTGGCTTAGTGACTGAGCAACAAGATGCAATTAGCTCTCCTCTGTGGGATCCATCTATATGTGATGAAGCTGGAAGGAAGAGGCTGAGTCAGAACAAGAGGCCTGATGAATCACGTGATAGGAAGAGTTCATGCTGCTGGACTGTGATGGGTAAAGCCTGACTCAGTATAGCCTTTCAGCGAAGAGGAGAAAACAGCGATATGGGAAGAGATGGTGAGCGTGGACGCAGGTCCGTGAGCTCACCCATAGCCAGGGCTGCCTGAGAGGAATGCTGGGGGAATGTGGACACCACTCATGGGAAGGAACCAGCTATGAAGACACACACAGCACCTGGGATGGATCTCAGATGAGTGTGCTTGATGAGAGAGCATCTCTGAGAGCCAGGCTGTGGGGGGCGAGCATTAAAGGAATCGGCCAAATCCTCCCGCACTCTTGGTGGGAACGTAAATTGGTGTGGCCACTGTGAAAACCAGTATGGAGGCCCCTTACAAAACCAAAAATAGAACTACCATGTGATCCAACAATCACATTTTTGAGCATATGTCCGGAAAAGACAAAAACTCTAATTTGAAAAGACACGTGTACCCCGTGTGCGTTGCAGCACTAGTCGCATAATCAAGACATGGGTGCCATGGGATCGACCTAAGCGCCCCCATCAGCAGCAGATGGGTGGATGGAGCAGATGTGGCATATAATACGTATCATTACATGTCATTCCATTTGCAACAACATGGACAAACCTAGAGATGATCATACGAAATGAAATCAGTCGGAGAAAGACAAGGACCACAAGCTATCACTTAACTCGTGCAATCTAAAAGGTAGTACAAATGAACTTATTCACAAAACAGAAAGAGATTCACAGGCATGGAAAGCAAACTTACGGTGACCGAAGGGGGAGGTGAGGGGCGGGATAAATTAAGAATTTGGGATCAACAGGCACACACTGCCATATATAAACTAGATAAACAACAAAGACCTACTGGACAGCACAGGAAATTGTTTTCAATATCTTGTAATAATCTGTTATGGAAAGAATCTGAAAAGAATATTTATATGTATAAAACAGGATACATATATATATCTTGTTATATATACTCGCTGTCGCCCTGCTGGGGAGACAGCACCAGACTCTGGATCCAATGGCGTCATCCCTGACTCCAGGTCGCCTGTGTCAGTTGAATTTATGGGCCTTTGGGTTATTCTGCGTCCTTTTGGGCTGAGTTAGCACGTAAAAGCATCCTGTGCAGGTCAACCCTCTACAAAGAAGGGCTGTTTCCTTCCATTCCAGATGTTATCGCCAAGATTCCCAAGACCCGGCCGCTCCAGGGCAGAGCGCCAAGGAGGTAAGAGCGGTGTGCAAGCCGCCCTGGGGGGGTTAGAGCACCCCCCACCACCCCTGCCTCTGCGTGACTTCAGGCAAGCTGCTGGTGGGAAAACAAGACCGTCCGGTTGACTTAAAACTCTTCTGTGTCCATATCCGAGAGGAAATGCGACGAAGCATACGCCTGAGTAGGTCTCCATGCAAGTGGTATGAAACGATAGAGTGGCTACAGAGAATGGCCGTCATTCCAGCGGGTTTATTACACTGGGAGAGGCCGCAAGGAAATCTTAAATCTCCTAGAAAGACAATGGGATGCATGGCCAGGGGCACGAAGACCATCTCAGACGTGCATACTTTCAGCTCCCAGGGTCAGCAGGCCTGGGACCTGGCATATAAACCCTTCCGCGTCTTATCAGACCAGTTATGTTTTTAAGGAGACGCCTTAAGAGGAGAGAATGGGGTGAGGGAGGGCTGTCTGCTTATTCTTTATTAAAAAGAAATGGGCTCGTATCATCAGCCTCAGAGTGTATTGGGATTTTTTTTGTTTGTCTGTTGTTTTAAACTATTCTATTTCCTTACTTGGCTGGGCCAGGTTTTAGTCCTGGCATGAGGGAATCTCCTAGTTACAGCATGTGGGATCTAGTTCCCTGACCGGGAATTGAACCCAGGCCCCCAACATTAGGAGTTGCAGAGTCTCAGCCACTGGACCACCAGGGAAGTCGCTAGAATGTATGGTTGGGGGGTTAATAGTCTGCCCAGA
Source organism: Muntiacus reevesi (assembly GCF_963930625.1). Taxonomy (NCBI): domain Eukaryota; kingdom Metazoa; phylum Chordata; class Mammalia; order Artiodactyla; family Cervidae; genus Muntiacus; species Muntiacus reevesi. The sequence continues at coordinate 62,175,795 of NC_089263.1, read as the reverse complement.
GTGGGTCCATTTTATCTCTCTTTTTTTCTTCCATGTAGACTCTGGGAATTGTGGCACTAGAGAAGACTCTTGAGAGTCCCTTGGACTCCAAGGAGATCCAACCAGTCCATCCTAAAAGAAATCAACCTTGAATATTCATTGGAAGGACTGAAGCTGAAGCTGAAGCTCCAGAACTTTGGTCGCCTGATGCGACTCACTGGAAAAGTCCCTGATGCTGGGAAAGATTGAGGGCAGGAGGATAAGGGAGCAGCAGAGAATGAGATGGTTGGATGGCATCACTGATCCAATGGACATGAACTTGGGCAAACCCCGGGAGAGGGTGAAGGACAGGGAGGCCTGACGTGCCGCAGTCCCTGGGGTTGCAAAGAATCAGACATGACTTAGTGACTGAACAACAGGATGTCTGGGTGGAGGGTTGGGAGGGGCAACCAGTCTGCCTGAGCTGAGAGTCCCCCAGCTCCCATGGCCCTGCTGGTCTGCTCCCCTCCGGTCTGTGTCACACGCAGCAGCCGTGTCGGCCACCCCTCAGCTGGGACTCGGTGTTGGGTAACATGACGTCTTCCGAATGTTTCAGGGGAGCGTGGCCTCCTGGCTCCTGTGGGCTGGAGCCAGCTGTGATGGCCACCGATTGAAATTTCATAGATTTAGTTTTTCCCTTGGAAAGCTAGACTCCCATCGAGATCATGCAACCTTCTACCAAGAGTTCTGCTGTCAATTAACATTTTTTTGTGTGTTTGAGGAAAGGATGTCATCATTTCCACGTGTTAAGAAGCCGAAGCAAACATCAACTGCAGATGTTTCTGGAAGAGCTCCTATTTCACTTGGATTGTGTTTCTGATCCCAGGGATGTGGATCGGAGACCAGCTCTAGGGAGCTGGGGTCCTCGCTGGGCACACCCGTGGTGGTTCAGTCACTCACCGACTTCCTGCCTTGGCTGGGTGGTGGTGGAAGGGGGACCCAGGCTCTTCCAGAAGGACTGTCGCTCCGGCTTGCTGTCTCCATGTCCTGACGACGGGAGCCCAAGGCCGGTGGTGTCATCAGATGGGACAAGCGGCAGCGGGGTGAGCACCCTGACTAGCTCGGCTGGAAGCATCCCAGAGCCATCTGGTGCCCGTGTGACCAAGATGACTTCACAAACAACAGCCGCAACGGGAACTGCACATCCAGCCATAGATCAGCTTCCTCTTGACATGTTCAAGGACAGCAGGCTTCATCGGAGCAGTCCAGGGAGAAAAACAAACAGGCTCTGGTTCAGAAGTGGGGTCTGGATGCCACCTGGAACAACACTGACCCACAGACCGGGTCCTGAGGCTGAGGATGGTCTGGGACCAATTCTGGGATAGTTTGTGGGAGCGTGTGTGCACACGTCTCTGGGGTGTCAGAACGTGTGTGTCTGTGGGGTTGTGACGTATGTGTGTGTGCGTGGTTTCAGTGTCCATGTGTGTCTGGCGGTCTATGCTGTGGGGTGTGTGTGTGTGTGTGTGTGTGTGTGTGAGGAGAGAGGGAGAGATTGATCTTAAGGAATATTGGCTCACATGACTTGGCGATTTGACAGGGTGGGCTGGCAGGCTGGAGACCTAGGACATGATTGTTGTTCAAGTCCAAAGGCTTTCTGCTGACAGAGTTCCTCCTTGTCAAGGGACCTTGGTCTTCATTCCGTTCAGACCTTTGATTGGTAGCTACAGAGGGCAGCCTGCTCTGCTCAGCGTCTGCTGCTTCAAACGTTGTGTGTGCTCAGTCGCTCAGACACGTCAGACCCTCTGTGATCCCGTGTCCTGCAGCCCGCCAGGCTCCTCTGTCCATGGGAATTTTCCCAGGCAAGAATACTGGTACGGGTTGCCATTTCCTCCTCCAGGGGACTTTCGAACCCGCATCTCTTTCATCTCCCGCATTGGCAGGCAGATTCTTTACTACCAGCGTCACCTGGGAAGCCCCCTAGTATTACTCTCACCCAAAAAATGCCCTCACTGAGACAATCAGAGGAAAGCTTGACCAAACATGTGGGCACCGTGACCCAGCCATGTTGATACAGAAAATTAAGCCTCGTAGTGTGGTTGTGCATGTGTGGCGTGTGTAAAGGAGTGCGTGTGAATAAGCACATGTGCATGTGTGTGTATGTGAGAGGTGTCTTTGTACATAAGCGGGTGTGATATTTGTGCATGTGGAGTGTGTCCGTAACGCATGTCCGTCTGTGTTGTGCGTGTGTGGTGTGTTTTGGGGCCATTTCGGTCTTATTTCTTGCAGCTGGAGGATGGAGGGGGCCCTGCATCCCATCTGCCTAGAGCAGGCCCTTCTCTCAGCTCTGCCCTTGGAACAAACATGGTGCCCTTGATCTGCTCTCTGATACCTCACGGGCCTAATAAGTTCCACCCTGTAAAACTGTCGGGCTTCCCTGGTGGCTCAGTAGTAAAGAATCTGCCCTCCAGTGCAGGAGATGCAGGTATTGTGGGTTCAGGCCCTGGGTCGGGAAGATCCTCTGGAGAAGGGAATGGCAACCCCCTCCAGTACTCTTGCCTGGAAAATCCCACGGACGGACAGAGGAGCCGGGTAGGCTACAGCCCCTGGGGTTGCAAAGAGTCAGACACGGCTGAGCGACTGAGCGTGAGCACACCCAGAATTGTCGGGATTCAGGGAATTGATGCCGGGAAGCCCTTGTTTCCTGTACCTGGCCTGCAGAGAGCACTCGATGGGGGCAGTCACTGCAGCGTTGGTTCGCATTATTAGCAAGACACCCAGGGGAGTGCTTCAGAAGTGAGGGCGAAGGCAGTGATGCTCATTGGGCACCTACTACCTGCCACGTCCTGTGCTTGCTCATCTTGTCTCACTGGGGCAGGTCAAGGAAATGACACCAGTGAAGCTGAAAAGATGTGAGTGATGGCGATGGGGGTGCTCTTGATGATGGTGGTGACTGCGGGTGGGGGGCCAGATATTCCGGGGGCTTCTTGATGAGGGCAGTGCCTCAGTGCATCAGTGGGTCTGGGGGTGGGCAAGGAGGGCCACAATCCTCAAAGCTCTCTCATTGACTGGGATTCCACCCCTCAAGGAAGCAGAAGTACCAAGTCAAGAGTGTGGGGGACTCTGCTCCTACACTGCTTGTGGAAATCTATTAATAAATCGGCACAGCCACTATGGAAAACAGTATGGAGGCTCCTTAAAAAACTAAAAATAGAGCTACTAAACTTGTCGGTCACTCACCCAGTCGTGTCCGATTCCTTGCGACCCATGGACTGCAGTACGCCAGCCCTCCCTGTCCCTCACCATCTCCCGAAGTTTGCCTAAGTTCATATCCATTGCATCGGTGATGCCGTCCAGCCATCTCATCCTCTGATGCTCTCTTCTCTGTCTGCCCTCAATCTTTGCCAGCATCAGGGTCTTTTCCAATGAGTCGGCTGTTTGCATCAGATGACCAAAATACCGGAGCTTCAATTCTCCCAACGAGTATTCAGGGTTGACTACCCTTAAGATTGACTGGTTCCATCTCCCTGCTATCCAAGGGACTTTCAGGAGTCTTCTCCAGCTCCATAGTGCGAAGGCATCAATTCTTTGGCATCCTTGGCAGGAGAGCTATGACAAACCTAGACGGTGTGTTGAAAAGCAGAGACTTGACTCTGCCAACAAAGGACCATAGAGTCAAGGTTATGGTCTTCCCAGTGGTCACGTATGGTTATGAGAACTGGACCATAAAGAAGGCAGAGCTGCCATATGATCCTGTAATTCTTCTCCCAGACATATATCTGGAGAAAATCATAATATGAAAAGATACATGCACTCCAATGTTCATAGCAGCACTAATTACAATGGAAGCGATCTAAATGTCCACTGGTAGAAGAATGGGTAAAGAAGATGTGCTACATACACACAATAGAATATTACTCAGCCATGAAAAAGAGTGAAACATGGGTGGACTAGAGATGATCATACTAAATGAAGAAAGTCACACAGAGAGTGAGAAGTATCATACGATATCACTTTTATGTGGTATCTAAAAAAAGACACAAATACACTTACTTATAAACAAACAGAGTCACAGAATTAGACAAGAGACTTATAGTTACCAAAGAGAAGGGGGGAGGGATCAATTAGGAGTTTGGGATTAACATATACACACCATGATATATAAAATAAATAATAATGCCCTGCTGTGTAGCACAGAGAACTATATTCTAAATGTTGTAATAATGTATATGGGTAATTAATGTATATGGTTTTTCTAGTAGTCATGTATGGATGTAAGAGTTGGACCATAAAGAAAGCTGAGCAATAAAGAATCGACGCTTTTGAACTGTGGTGTTGGAGAAGACTCTTGAGAGTCCCCTGGACTGCAGGGAGATAAAACCAGTCAATCCTGAAGGAAATCAGTCCTGAATATTCCTTGGAAGGACTGATGCTGAAGCTGAAGCTCCAATAATTTGGCCACTTGATGCAAAGAACTGACTCATTGGAAAAGACCCTGATGCTGGGAAAGATTGAAGGCAGGAGGAGAAGGGGACGACAGAGGATGAGATGGTTGGATGGCATCACCAACTCAATGGAGGTGAGTTTGAGTAAGCTCCCGGAGTTGGTGATGGACAGGGAGGCCTGGCGTGCTGCAGTCCATGGAATCGCAAAGAGTCGGACACAACTGAGCAACTGAACTGAACTGATATGGAGAAAGAATCTGAAAGAGAGTATAAAAATACCTATGATATACACATACACATACACAGGGCTTCCCTGGTTGCTCAGACAGTAAAGAAGACCCCTGTAATGCAGGAGGCTCAGGTTCAATCCTGGGTTGGGAAGATCCCCTGGAGAAGGGAATGGCAACTCACTCCAGTATTCTTGCCTGGAGAATTCCATGAACAAAGGAACCTGGCGGGCTACAGTCCGTAAGGTCGAAAAGAGCTGGACACGACTAAGCAACTAAGGCACACAATCAGATCCTACTCTACGGCACAGGAGGGGAAAAGAAGGTTTAATCTGTTTCTTGGACATGTGTTAACCTTAAAAGTGTGTTCCAATATACAGCAGGTGCAGACAAACACTGTTTGATTCTGATTATACGAAGCTCCTGGAAGAGTGAAATTCATCGAGTCAGAAAGTACTGGTAGATGCCGGGGCCGGGGCTGGGGTGCAGGGGGTGAGGAAAGGGGATGCAGAGTTTCGGTTTAGGAAAGTGAAGAATTCGGAAGACGGATGACGGTGAGAGTCACACAGAGATGAGAATGCCCGTGAGATAAAGTTAAATACGGCTAAAGTAGTATGTTTTATGGGCTTCCCAGTAGCTCAGTGGTAAAGAAACTTCTCGTAATGCAGGAGACATGGGTTTGATCACTGGGTCTGGAAGATTCCTTGGAGGAGGGAATGGCAGCCCACTCCAGTGTTCTTGCCTGGAGAATCCCAAGGACGGAGGAGCCTGGCGGGCTACAGTCCATGGCTTCAGAAAAGAGCCGGACGCGATTTAGTGACTAAACAACAGCAAGCAACAAGAAATATGTTTTGTATTATGTGATTTTTACCACAATAAGAAACATTAAAAAAAAAAAAAAAAAAAAGCACTGATCTCATGACGGAGCTTCAGCCTCATGACCTAATTACTTCGCAAAGACTTCATCTCCAAATACCATGATATCGGGGGTTAGAGCTTTAGCACATGAATTTCCAGGAGACGTGATTGTGTCCGTAGGAGTGGGAGAAGTGTGTCAGGGAGCTCACCTGCAGGATTTGCCTGCTAGAAATTCACAGGGAAGAGTCTTCCTAGCTGCCTCACCAGGGGGTGTGCCATCTGCTCCAGGTTCCTGATGACCCAACCTTCCACTCCCCTGAACCCCCAAATCAATATTCTTCTAAGGAACAAAGCTGTCTGGCCATAGCCTGGCTTCGGGCTCCCCCATGCCCACCTGCTGTCCTGTGGAACCCTGGGTCTCCTCTCACCTAGGGTCACTCACCTAGGGTCACTCAGCTCCTGCAACGTGTGCCTTGAGGGCTGGGGTTTTCAACTTCTGGGTCAGAAGAGTCCTTTTAATAGAGTACAACTAACACATTTAAAAAAAGGATAGAAAAATCAGAAAGTGTTCCTGAAGCAATAGCTATTGTTTGGGGGAATTTATTCACAGATATTCACAATGCATGTGGATAAATGTGTCTGCAAAGGGCGAGGGCTGGGTCATGATTTCTAAGTCAGCTTGGAGAAGAATCTGAAAGTGGTTGCTTTAGGGGATGTGGAGAATAAAGAGATGCCCTCTTTGTTTCTGATCTGCCTCCAGGCAAGGCACAGAGACAGGATATTTGAGGTAAGGATGCCCTCTGGGATCACCTCTGTTGAACATCTCTTTTTACAGTTCTAGAAAATGAGGCCAAGAGAAGGACAGACAGTTTCCCCAGGCCATCCGCAGGGCTTCTGCCCCGGGCCTGCCCCTGCCTCCTTCTGACAACACAGCGAGCAAGTCAAGTAAGAGGGATCATGTCAGTGAAAACGGACCTCCTCCCAAAGTCTTCTCCTCCATAGAAACAGTAAGAAAGCTGGCAGAAGTGGGTAGGATCAACTTTCTTTTTTTTTTTTTTAGAACTCTGGAAATTGGCCAAAGTCTTGCAATAACTTTAGGAGCATTTGTTCCAGAAAAACAGCCGGATCTTGATAAGAAGAGATTTTGTAGCCTTTTGTTGTTGCTGTTCAGTCATTAAGTCATGTCCAACACTTTGTGATCCCATGGACTGCAGCACGCCAGCCTTCCTCATCTTTCACTATCTCCCAGAGTTTGCTTAAACTCATAGCTATTGAGTTGGTGATGCTATCTAACCATCTTGCCCTCTGTCATCCCCTTCTCTTCCTGCCCTCAATCTTTCCTAACATCATGGTGTTCTCCAACAAGTTGGCCCTTTGCATCAGGTGGCCAAAGTTTTGGAACTTGGGCTTCAGCATCCGTTCTTCCAATGAATATTCAGGGTTGATTTCCTTTAGAACTGACTGATTTGATCTCCATTTAGTGCAAGGGACTCTCAAGAGTCTTCTCCAGCACCACAATTTGAAAGCATCAATTCATTGACCCTCAACTTTCTTTATAGTCTAACTCTCACATACATACATGACTGCTGGAAAAACCACAGCTCGATTATGCAGACCTTTGTCGGCAAAGTGATGTCTCTGCTTTTTAATATGTTGTCTAGGTTTGTCATAACTTTTCTTCCAAGGAGCAAGTGTCTTTTAATTTCATGACTGCAGTCACCATCTGCAGTGATTTTTGAAGCCCAAGAAAATAAAATCTGCCACTGTTCCCACTCTTCCCCCATCTATTTGCCATGAAGTGAAAACGTCAGCCTTTTATTTACCCTGCTCCCATTACCCTTTCTCTAACTTTGTGCTATAGTATCAAGATGAGGGTCAGTAGCCCATAGCCAGCAGAGGGGGAAAAGACGGAACCTGGGACCAACTTCAAAGCCTCAATACCAGAGAACTGCCGCCACTTAACCAGCCTGATGGCTTCATAAAAGACCCCATTTGCAAGGTTGCACTTATTGATCTGACTTGGAGCTCTCCTGGAAACAAAAATACTTTTCTCTTGATCATTTGTTGGCAAATGTTTACCTTCTGGGCAACCTGCGGCAGTGGGTAAGAGCTGGGGCAAGCAGCAGGCTAACCAGAAAGTTTGCAAAGAAAAGCTGGGAAATGAAGCGTCCATGGAGATTTTCAAA